>NW_026606660.1:7630000-8205000 GCF_029890125.1 Rhinichthys klamathensis goyatoka
GTTTTACATCTACTAAAGGTTTTTTTAGATTTTATTTTATTTCGGCTAACGTTTATCTTATTTCAAGTAACAAAAAATTTGTTTTTCAGTTAACTATGATAACTGCTACTTTTCAGTATTGAATGATTTATTACTTGTACTTTTGTTTAAAATCTTGCAATTAATTTTTTTAATGTAAACAGGCCTTTAAGGTGGTGCAAACAGTATTACAGGGCTTTAAGGTGGTGCAACCCATAGGTCTTTAGTCACCTGACACTTCTGCTTGAAGTCTCCTGGAGCCTCGGAGTCCCGGGAGGAAGTGATGCGGCTCGCCTTCTCCAGCGACTGGTAGAACCCAGTGATATGTTTCTCCATCTCCTCTAATGGAGGCAGCATGGCCTGGGAATCCCTCAGCAGGGGCAGAATTCTCTCTCTTATCTGAACCAGACATTGAGGCATAATGTGAGACGGTGTGATTATGGTTTATTGTGGCAGTTCATGGGGAAATACAGGGCAGGCACCTTGCTGAGCTCATCCTTGATGTTTGCCATGTTAGCCAGCATCTGGGCGATCTCCTCCTCTGTGATGTCTTTGGTCAGCTGCTGCGCGTTACGCGTGGCCGACTTGTACGACGCCTCCATGGACGGCACTTTGTGCTTGATGTCCTATGAGAAATGAGTTGATATTTATATAAGCTCTAGCTCCAATGATACTGCAGCAAACAGCATTAATCTGTGTGATATAAACTGCATAAAATTCATGTATTATGTGCACTAACATTATTCATGTATTATGTGCACTAACATTATTTATGTATTATGTGCACTAACATTATTCATGTATTATGTGCACTAACATTATTCATGTATTATGTGCACTAACATTATTCATGTATTATGTCCACTAACATTCAAAAGTTTGGGCCAGTAACATTTAAAAAAAAAAAAAAAATCAGAAAGGATGCATTAAGTGACATTTTTAAATTTTAGACTGTTACAAAACAAAATCTATTCCACATGAATGCTGTTCTTTTGAACTTTCTATTTATCAGAGAATCACGGTTTCCAGTAAGATATTAAACAGCACAACTGTTTTCAACATTGATAATAATAATATTTCTTGAGCAGAGAACCATCATAATAGATTGATTTCTGAAGGATCATGTGACACTGAAGACTGGAGTAATGATGCTGAAAATTCAGATTTCATTTTAAAATGTATTAAACTAGAAAACAGTTATTTTAAACAGTAATCATCTTTCACAATATTACTGTTTTACTGTATTACTGATTGAATAAATGCAGCCTTGGTGAGAAGAAGAGATTTCTTTAAAAAACTTTGAAAAATCTTACCAACCCCAAACTTTTGACCAGTATTGTACATAAGTCAATGTACAGTCAGCTGGTCAAATGTCACACACAAAAAAAGAGATGTTTATCACTCTAAAGGGGTTTATTCTGTAATTGACCAATCGGACCAATCAAGTATTTCAGAGAGCCAGGTAGTAAGCTTTTATGAACTCTGATTACCTCAACGTCTTGTAGATGTGTCCTTATGTTCAGAAACGAAACTTGAACTGGTGTGTTCATCCTCTCATTGGCCGTGTCAATAAACGCTTTTAAAGCGTCAATCCCATCGTCATAATCCTTCCTCAGTTTGTCCACTTCATCTGCTCTTGCATACTAAGAAAAATATGTTATCAGAATTAAGTTTACACCAACATGAACATGAAGGCGTTCAACTGACGCAACAGACAGTCAGTGATGACTGTTAGGAAAACTGTCATGACAAACTGTCATGAAACCATTACTTGAACCATATAAATAGACGCTTATGATCAGACATCCTTAAATGTGATGCCACTTGTCTTACATGTTTGACTTTGACAAACAGCTCTCTCCATCTGCCGTTGAGAAGGAGCAGCTGCTGTTTGAGTTCTCGGGACACAGTCTCATCGCACGTCTCAATCAGGAAGTTTCCAGCATCGTTCATGTCCATGTGTTGCTGAATCCAGTGTGGAAGATTGCGGAAAAACTCCTACAGAAGAATTCACACCGTTTAAATACGCAATAGCTGTTTGACGTTTATCCCAACGCATTTTAAGTCACAAACTCTGACAACACACCCGCTTGTCGCTCTCTGACCGGTTGAGCATCTTCTCGGCGTCCTCCAGCCAGGCCTGCAGACTGGCCACTGTGCTGCTGTATTTCTCCCAGTTGCAGATCACTTCCTCCAGCATGCTTCGGACGCTGCGCACCTCCACTGACAGGTTCTTCCATTGCGCGGTTGCATCGCTCAGAAACTTATTCACCCCTTCTACCTCTTCAGCTGAATGAAAATCACATTATGAATAAAAAACTTCATTAATAACAAAGTCTTGCATGTATAAAACAAATGCATTTCTGAATCTGATTTTTGAGGTACACAAGATGTGCACTGTTGCGGATTAGAGCATCAGCTAATTCAAGTGAACTGCCAGTAGCTGTTACTAGAAGTGAAATCACTGTAATGTGAGGTTAAACACTTGTGCACAGTCAGTCTAGATCAATCACGTTATCTAAGCAGTCACTGTGTTACAGAATACTCTGGTTCCTCTATAGATCCCTCTCTTGATGATTTTACAGCCTAGAATATGAAAATAGTTAGGCCACATTACTACACCTGAAATGGTACCTTCATATTTAAAGTGGATCTGTTTTTGAAACCGTCACAAATATATCCAGGTCATGTTTCTTGCCATTTTCAAAAGAATAAAATGAAGAAATGACATTTTTATATATACATTTTGATATTGACATATAATTGAGATTAACCACATCTAACATAAACGTTTTTTAAATATATATTAGTGCTGTCAAATCAATTAATCCCAATTAATTGCATCTAACATAAACGTTTCAATAAATAGTTAAATATATATATATATATACACTCACCAGCCACTTTATTAGGTACACCTGTCCAACTGCTCGTTAACACTTAATTTCTAAGCAGCCAATCACATGGCGGCAACTCAGTGCATTTAGGCATGTAGACATGGTCAAGACAATCTCCTGCAGTTCAAACCGAGCATCAGTATGGGAAAGAAAGGTGATTTGAGTGACTTTGAACGTGGCATGATTGTTGGTGCCAGAAGGGCTGGTCTGAGTATTTCAGAAACTGCTAATCTACTGGGATTTTCACGCACAACCATCTCTAGGGTTTACAGAGAATGGTCCGAAAAAGAAAAAACATCCAGTGAGCGGCAGTTCTGTGGGCGGAAATGCCTTGTTGATGCCAGAGGTCAGAGGAGAATGGCCAGACTGGTTCGAGCTGATAGAAGGGCAACAGTGACTGAAATAACCACTCGTTACAACCGAGGTATGCAGCAAAGCATTTGTGAAGCCACAACACGCACAACCTTGAGGCGGATGGGCTACAACAGCAGAAGACTCCACCGGGTACCACTCATCTCCACTACAAATAGGAAAAAGAGGCTACAATTTGCAAGAGCTCACCAAAATTGAACAGTTGAAGACTGGAAAAATGTTGCCTGGTCTGATGAGTCTCGATTTCTGTTGAGACATTCAGATGTTAGAGTCAGAATTTGGCGTAAACAGAATGAGAACATGGAACCATCATGCCTTGTTACCACTGTGCAGGCTGGTGGTGGTGGTGTAATGGTGTGGGGGATGTTTTCCTGGCACACTTTAGGCCCCTTAGTGCCAATTGGGCATCGTTTAAATGCCACGGCCTACCTGAGCATTGTTTCTGACCATGTCCATCCCTTTTATGGCCACCATGTACCCATCCTCTGATGGCTACTTCCACCATGTCACAAAGCTCTAATCATTTCAAATTGGTTTCTTGAACATGACAATGAGTTCACTGTACTAAAATGGCCTCCACAGTCACCAGATCTCAACCCAATAGAGCATCTTTGGGATGTGGTGGAACGGGAGATTCGCATCATGGATGTGCAGCCGACAAATCTGCGGCAACTGTGTGATGCCATCATGTCAATATGGACCAAACTCCCTGAGGAATGCTTCCAGCACCTTGTTGAATCTATGCCACGAAGAATTGAGGCAGTTCTGAAGGCAAAAGGGGGTCCAACCCGTTACTAGCATGGGGTACCTAATAAAGTGGCCGGTGAGTGTATATATATTGCATTACAGTAATGATAATATTGCTATTAATATTATTTTGCTAATATTACTAATATATTATGACAATGTTACATTTTAAAGAAATGGATATATATATATATATATATACACAGTAGTAAAAAAACTGTTGCTATATTTTTGCCTTTTTTTTATGTTTTAATGTTAATGTATTTTGTTAGATAATACATTAAGTTTAGTGTTTTGTTCTTCCCTTATTCGAAATATTTAAATTAAGATATTTCCCTCATATTTTGATGGTTTAATCAAATTTGTAGGATCCTTAAAAACAAATATCCTCTTTTGGCCACTACTGTATATACACACACATACCATATACATACATATACATATACAAGTTTGGGATCAGTAAGATTTTTTTTTATGTTTCTGAAAGAAGTCTCTAATGCTTATGCTGAAAATAATGTGGCAACGCAAAAAAAAAAAACTGTAATGGGTCGTTTTCATTATGCAAAATATAACTTTTTTTTCACTCTTGATTTTGGGGTGAAATATGACCTGAACATTCCTTTGTGACAAATGAGAGTCAAGTGTAATTTTGAGTGAGTATATAATTATTAGTCCAGAGCACTTGTTTCGCCACTGAAATGATGGTTTCAAGGATGCTTGACAGAATGAGGCTGCCATATCACAAAGCAAGAGGCTCATTTTGGCTGCTAGAGTTCAGAATTGCTGCCAGGGAATAATTATAAAAAGCTGCATGAATCTCCAGCCTCAGGGGAAAATGGATGAAAGTGAGATGCGTCTTACCTGAAGCCCCAGATTTCAAGTAGCTGTCTGCAGCTTGTTTCAGAGTCCGAAACGTGGTTTCATATTGCTCAAAGAACTTATGGCCTTCAATTAACACCTGTGAGTAAATGAGGGAATGTGATATGTTAGCTGAATCTTTTTTATAAAGCAGATTTAAAAGAGTTTATTAAGTAAGCTGGAGGGCGTACAATATAATTTTGCAGGAGAAGCTCCACTGAGTCCCGTCGGCCGTATTTAATGATCCACGATTTGAGCTTTGACTCCGCCAGCATAAGAAAAGCCATGAGACGATACTTCATCTCCCAGAATTCAAATTTAATCAGATGGACGTGAGATGATGTGGAAACAAAGTTAAACCTGTGAAAACATGAAATAGCAGTAAATATATCAGTAATCGATGGGATTTAAGACCTTAGACCTTAGCATTTAAAGTCAACATGAAACAAAAAATAATAATTAATTAATAAATGTTGCTGGTCTTATTGTGCATTATTCATTATTAGTTTGTTGTCCTCAAAATGTGATGACATTCTTCACCTCTGAAAAGACTTTATTTTATTTGAATGTAACCAAAGTTGGTGCGTCATTTTA
Organism: Rhinichthys klamathensis goyatoka; assembly: GCF_029890125.1. NCBI lineage: Eukaryota > Metazoa > Chordata > Actinopteri > Cypriniformes > Leuciscidae > Rhinichthys > Rhinichthys klamathensis. Next base: position 7,635,487 of record NW_026606660.1, read on the forward strand.
TAAAATTCGCTGGCATGCAGCTAGAGTGTTCTGTGTGGTTGCTAGGGTGTTGCTATGTGGTTAATAGAGGAACTCTGGTTGGTTGCTAGGACATTGCTATGTGGTTACTAGAGGTATTCCTCTGGTTGATGTTCTGGCTGATGTTCTGTGTGGTTGTGAGCAAATTGCCATGTTATTGCTAGGGGTGCCCTGGGTGGTTGCCAGGGCGTTGCTATGTGGTTGCAGAGTTGTTCCACATGTTCTGAGTGGTTATGAGCACATTGCTATGTGGTTACTAGGGGTACTATGTGGCTGCATAGTTGCTCCACATGTTCTGAGTGGTTGTGAGCAAATTGTTATGTACTATGTGGTTTCTAGGGGTACTATATGGTTTCTAGGGTGTTGCTATGTGGCTGCAGAGTTGTTCCAGATGTTCTGAGGGGTTGTGAACACATTGCTATGTGGTTACTAGGAGTACTATGTGGTTTCTAGGGTGTTGCTATGTGACTGCACAGTTGTTCCACATGTTCTGAGTGGTTGTGAGCACATTGCTATTTGGTGGCTAGGGATGCTCTAGGTAGTTGCTAGGTTGTTCTGGGGTGCGTTTCCCGAAAGCATCGTTAGCCAACTATGGTCGCAAGTTCCGTCGTTATCAGCATAGTTCAACGAGTCGATGTTTCCCGAAACCATCGTTCCAACGAACATTCGCAAACAGCATTGGTTAGAAGCTGTGGTTAGAAGCATAGTTTCTAGATTACATGACATGTGAACTCAATAAATCCTTATCTTGAGCAAAATAAGCAAGCTGACATTCAGTACAACCTGTGTCTTTTATTTAGAATACATACAAATGTCATTTACGTCTTAGAGTTTGTCAAGAGATTTAAAGCACCGTTTTTGAAGACTACGCATGTGCGAACGTGCTCTACTATGTAAGAACGAGCCTATGGTTGAATCTGGAAATAAAGCGAAATAACTGAGAAAAATGTTAAATAGTCCTCAGATGCCATGTCTGTTATTTATATCAAAACATCTAGCATTAATTCGATCTCAAACAGTTTCATTAAAATAAGTTATTACTCCACCACGTGCCAGACGCCATAAACCAACGTGGTTGAGCGACCACTTTGCGACTATATGGTTTCGGGAAACAGTCGTGACTAGCTAGTTGATTTCTTCAACGATGCATCATACTATGGTAGTGAAGCATCGAGTTATGTCATTGTTTGGGAAACGCACCCCTGGGTGGTTGCTAGGTGGCTAAAGTCAAACTCTATTTGATGTTCTGAGCTCTACATATTGTAAGTTTATGTTTTTTTGTCTGTTTGTCATTTATTCATGTATATTATGGCACATTAAATGCATTGCAAATGCTGTTTCATGTTGCCTATAAACAGTGAACCCTAAGGTCATCAAAGTTGACCTTTCCGCCATGTCCTGAAGCTGCTCTGGTGGAACCGGGACGCCGTTTACTGATCGGTCTCTGTGAATCTGTTGAAATGTCTGTCTGTGTCCCTCCAAATTCTTCAACACCTCCTATACAGAAAACAGACCAATTCTAATTTTAGAAGCACAGTGATCGGAGCAAGTTCCTCAAGAAATAAAAATAAGTTCTTGCACCTACCTTGTGCTGTTCCAGTTTTCTGTGGATGATGTTAGCCGTCTCTTCATGGGCCTGTTGAATCGGTACGTCCTCTCTCAGGGAAAGTTCTGCCCGATGCAGCCAGGCTCCGATCACTCCCAGAGGGCCTGGCAAAGACTTGTCCAGATGGATGTGCCAGTCTAAGAGCTGCACAAACCACAAAAACGCATCGCAAAAATCAAAAGGAGAGATCTGTTTTTAATGCTATTCACTGTTTGTGAGGACCCTTCAAGCTGTCAAGAGTCTGGCCAGATTTCGGTTTCCACTCTATGGACTTGTTCCTTTGAACAAAACAGTCTCTGTGTGTCTGTCCTCTTCCCTCAGTAATGAACCCCGCATCCACGGTCTACGCTCCAATTCACACTTAATTACAGCTAATGACAACTAGACAAGTGCAAACTCATTTATTCTCACAGCAGCAACAGTTTAGAATTTAAATAAAAAATATTTTCAGACATAATCTACATCATAGAGAATTTTTTAAACTTTAAGAAACTTCAAGAAACTTTAATGCAGTAAATTAGTTTATGTTAATTTACCCATTGTATAAATAGGTTCGGTTTTAAATATTTATTGTGCTTTTATTTGATTATTAGTGATATCTAAGTGATTCTTGTGATATGTTTATCTTGAGATGATAAGATGTGTGTTCATTTTCTCTTCTCAAAAATTGCATTTGTGTATCACTATCCACATATTCAAATTATAATGGGATAATAGTTTGTATATAAACTATATTGGAATAATGAAATTAGTTATACGGCACATGCAACAACCAAAGCCCTTCAGTGTCAAAACCTAAGACAAAACCTAAGATTATATGAGCAATTTTAAGTGAATCAGTCTGTTCGTCACACAAAGCAATTGTACAACTTCTGACTACTTTTATGATGCTTTTTTTGTCATTTTTGGTGCACCACAGTGTCTGTCCCAATTCATTTTCATTGTATAACAAGTGGCATGAACATAATGCTAAACATCTCCATTTGCATTCCATTAAAAAATGTTGAGTAAATAATGACCCAGAAATGAATTTTTGGGTGAACAAACTCTTAAATTACATTTGGCAAAGCACTAACCCTGACAGACACATGATCCCAGGACTGTTTGACCACGGCCTGATCCACTGACAGTTTGCCGTCCCTGTGTACCGGCTGCAGGAGAGACTCAATCTGTTTCTTTCTCATCTCATACTGCACACGGAAGCTCTTAAAGGCCTGCGGTCAAAACAAGAAGGATGGGGCAGCGCTAAATACATCTGAACTGACAGCAAACTCACAATTCATTTCAAATGCAAAGAGTTAAGCCAATCATATTAGATCTTATTTACATGTAGAGGTTCTAAAAGCAGCAAAAACAGCCCTGTTTAATGCTAAAGATCATAGAAGGAAAACTGTCAGCTTTACCTGATATTTGTCAGTGAGACTCTCTTCAGATCCCTGTGCACGCAGAATATCTCTCTCTAGCTGATCCAGCCAGATCTTCACCTCCCTCAGCACCTTGCGCTCCTCTTTCTGTGCAAATCAGACAGAAAGAAACGACGATTTATCACTCGTTTAGCTGCTATTCAGCAAGAGACCCACAGCAGTGTGAAACAGTGAAAAACAGGAGAAAGTCCAATCCCAAAGAAGAGGGAAGATCTTCAACTATTTTGTATTATTTTGTAATAGCTATTATGACCCTATTTATTAATACCACATACCTCAAGCATTAGCTCAATATCTTGTGGATCATACTGTCCAGGAGAGCAAAGGCACATCAAGAGATGCAAACACAACACAGTCAAGACGTTAGCAAGATAAAAGCCAGAGAAAGAGAGGAAACAAGCAGAGAGCATCCATCCACCGCAGAAAGGCCATTCTCAGGAAACAGTGACATTTGTGTGTTGTATGTTTATCCAATTCTTACTACTCATATAGTTAACATGATACTGAACTTATTTGGTCATTTAATTCTGTTCAGTGTTATATTATACTAGTTCATGTAAGATTATATATTCATATATATATATGAAATGTCAGTATTTTACAGAAAAAGCACCAGAATACTGAAAGCAAAAGATGTGGTGCTAAGGCCATTATTAGAATTTTTGTGCACTGATCTTTTTATTATTCAACCCTAAAAATGTTTGTAAAAATCATGTTTTGAGAGACATATCATGAGTTGTTCATTTTATTCCTAGTTTTAATGTGTGATTCATAGCCCTTACAGAATGAAAAAACATGAATTTCCCATGTTTCCCATTTGTGATTTCACATGGGAACTGACCCAAAACCGCATGTTTCACGTGTGACCACATGTGTTTTTGCACTTGTGAAATTCATGTTGTTTTTAAGTTGGGGAAGGCACACTGTAATGTGATTTTATTTACTCAATTTACTCAATTATCTAAACTATTTAATCTATTGAAAAGTAATAACTTTGTGGTTGTAATTCCGTTTCCTATAATTTTATAGCACATATGGCATCATTTCTTGAGAATGTCCCATACACTAAATGAACCTCATGCAGGTGAGACGAAATCGGCTCTTACCTGTAGAGCTGGGATAGAGAGAGCGAATGTAGGAATGGAACGAACCAGCTACAAATGCGCACGGTGAGTGACACAGACAGAGAGACAGAGTGAGCACATGGAGCAATGCATTATGGGTGTGATGCGAGAGTCAAAGGCTCCTTGAATGGATTCCACATTGTGATTGACTACAGTAAATGGTTAGTGACTAATGAGCAAGCACTACAGCAGTGACTGCATTAAATAACAACAGCAAGCGGCTAGTGTATTTTTAGCTTGTGCATAAGCACTAAATCGTACCTCCTCTTGCTGTCCATCTGTCTCGGACTGGTGGGGATCTGGGTAGTGCTTCAGGAACTGAGCTACATATGTCATTATGGATTTCTCATCCGGCTTGTCCACATCCACATCTGCAAGAAAAACAAACACAAAGTTGGAGGTTTGAACCGCACAAGGGGAAATGCTTGAGGTATTACCATTGTGCTAATTATCTATCCATATGCATGCAGCTAGTTTTAGTTTTACTGTGCTTTACTGGCACTTAAAATGTGAATTTGTATTGTAGATTGGTATTCTTTCTTACAGAATTTGAAGCTTGCCAAAACCAAAAATAGTGCAAACCAATGTACATAAGTTGAGGAAAATATCTAAACAAAAATATACAAATTATCGTTCAAAAGAAATGGGGGATTTTTTTAAAGAAAATAATTATTATATTCACCAAGGACATGTTAAATTGATCAAAAGAGACAGTGAAGACATTTATAATGGTACATAATATTTATATTTCAAATAAATGCTGTTCTTTTGATCTTTATACAGTGTTCATCAAAGATTTCTGAAAAAATACATGACAGCTTGAATGATTTCTGAAGGATCGTGTCTGAAGACTGGAGTAATGATGCTGAAAATACAGCTTTGCCACAGAAAAAATATTAAAAAAATGTATTACAACAGAAAACAGTCATTTTAAATATTTGACAATTTTACTGTTTTTACTGTATTTTTAATCAAATAAATGCAGCCGTGGTGAGCAGAAGAGACCAATCTTACCGACCCCAAACTTTTGCTGATTGTTTGACAAAAGAAAAAATGTCATAGTAAAAATAATAATAGTAAATTAGTTCTCAATCATCTCTATCAATTCTCAAAACTCTTACAATGCCCTAGAAACTGCCCAGAATGAGGGTTACTAGGGCATTGCAAGAATCAGAAAACCATAGCAATGGCTTAGTAATGGAAGAACGTTCAAACATCAAATCTGCTCAAGTATTCAAACTACAAACTGCACAAACTACAAAGACTTTTTAAGCTGCTTTAATCTTTCAGAAAATGCTTTCCTCAAGCTAACATTCAACATATTAGACGATCCATTGACCTGAAGAGCCAAATTAGGCTTTTTATAGCCTCTTCAAAGGCGTTCTGCCATGATGTCATGCTATTCGGCATCCGATCAGGCCTGATGTAATGCTTGAATAGCAGCATGACCTATATAAGAAACTATAACAGCGTCTGTCTGTAATAAGGCCTGATGATGACGGATCCCCAGTATAATTATGCCGTGTCTATTCACATCAAACTCAAAACAAATAAGTGGCTCTTCAACAGTACAAGAGATCATTGACTGAATCTACATTATTGTTATGAAATCACGCGCTTTACCCCTACACTATTGCTACTGTTGGCAATTCAGCGTTTTCCGTCATTTTGTCTGGCCCATCCAGACGTCAGTGGGCGGAGTTAAGTGTAAATAGCCTCTGCCAACAAGGCGGGCTATTTGCACTTAGTGTAAATAGACACTCCGTAACTATAATAACCCTGTATATATATCATAGTAATGAATGATTCCCATATTAATATACCATGGTATTTGCATGGTACTCCAACGTAATTAAAAAAATGGCCTTCAATTACCATTATAAATCATCTAAAAAAACATGGTATATCCATGTCCAAAAACCATGGTGCAATTTTGTAGGTGGACATTGTCTATCTGAAAAGAAATTGGAGAATTTGGAGAAAAATAAGTTGGATCTGTACCTTCAGGATCTAATAAACGTGGTATTCCCAGCTCGTTCTCCGCAATACTGAACGCCTCTTCCAGATTCTCACGATTACTTCTCTTTCTCACGACGTCCATGTCCACGAGCTCTGGTCGAATGGCATAAATAACAGAATGGAAGGCCACACCACTGCGCCAACTAGGACCGAAGTCTTTAACTTCAATCCCAAGACGCCTTGCAAGAAGAAATAACGACTTATTAACAATTAGACCAATTTTTATACACCGTTCTCATTGGTTGACATATCCATTACAAATGGTCAGTTTGCTTTGTATTTATTCTGAAATATTCCTTCAATTGACGAAAAATGGCATACTTGGTCGCTGTGTTTTGGACCCATCTGAGCATGGCTTTTTTGGCGTTGCCTTGAAACTTGGTGACCACCTTGCGTTTCATGGGTGGGCTGCCCGTCTCTGAGCTGGCCATGCTGTCCACCGAAGACGCACTGCTGGATAAAGCCTGAAGGGCTTGAAGATTACTGGTCAACTCCTCAATCTGCAAAAGTTTGCGAAGACAACCCTTAAAATACAGATATACATAGACGCGTGACAATTTTCCAGATCCTACGATCATAATTGGCAAACATTACCTGGAAATAGAGGATAATGGTCCATATCAGCCCCAAGACAATGGATGGGCGTCCATCAGCGATGTCAGTGGCATTTATATTGACTAGTTTGATCTATAAAATAAGTATTTATCAGGTTAGAAACTCTGACTAGATCATTTAAAGATACAAATGCAACATATACTGATATACACATAATCCACAGATCTGAGGTCAGGCAAACAAGCCAGTCTAACCCAGCACTACCTGCTGATGAATCGTGCAGGATGAAACCGGGAACGTGCATTAGGAAAAGTAAATAGGCTCCATTTTGATATTGACTTTAATAAAATCAAGCAGCCAGACTTATTCCCTTCTTGAGGAATAAGCCAATGTGAATGCACAGGGAATATGAGGAACATGTGAGGGAATAGAGAAAACTGCAATTTGCTCATGGTCAGCCAGTCATGGACATCATAAGAGATGCTGTAGAAAAATCAAGCTTTCTAAAAATAATTGCAGCTCTTTCAGCCAGTAGCATCTACAGCAGAGAATAATGAAGCTGCTCACTGCATACGGTACGCATCATCAAATGCAGGTATGCGTAACAAGAGCATGTGTTTGTGAGAACTGTGACTAAGGAGAAGTACTGACCGGAGACCCTCGGTACACAGACTGAGACGAGACATGATAAGAGAGAGGACACAGTTAGGAAAACACTATGATGACAAATACCGGACTGGGACATATGGACATATTCAATGATCAGATATGACTGAGGATTAGGCTGGATTGTTCCTACTGTGCAGTTCAACACTACCACCATTCAACAGTTTCGGGTCAGTAAGATTTTTAAAGAAAAATAAAGAGATTTAAAATTCTATTTCAAATAAATGCTGTTCTTTAGAACTATCAAAAAAGAATCCCGAAAAAAATATCACGGTTTCACAAAAATATTAAAGTGCACAACTGTTTAGAACATTGATAACAATAAGAAATGTTTGTTGAGCAGCAAATCAGCATATTAGAATGATTTCTGAAGGATCATGTGACATAATATTTCACAATCTCACTGTTTTAGTGTATTTTTAATCAAATAAATGCAGCCTTAAAGAGCATCTTCTTGCAAAAACATTTTTTTAAATATTACAGACCCCAAACTTTTGAACAGTAGGGTATTATATTGGATAAAATATGAAACAAAAAAAACTCAGATTGAAATCATATTAATAATTTTTGCAGAACTATGTCATCACAATGAAGTGAAAATAGGGTTACATTTTAAATCATTTCACTATTTATTTTTTTCTGAGCGGATGTTGCCAACATCAAAAAGGAAAATATTTCAAATCAAAATATATATTAAATATAAAATAAAATTCATACATTTTTCTTCTATGTCATATCTTTTATAAAAATCCCTTTATCAGAAAAAAAGCCTTAATTACATGGAAGTGACAAACAAAAACACAAAAATGCAGTATTGTCAATGGATTTGATGGATTCTGAGATGTTTTGTGGTGTTAGTAGGTTTGTGTCACACTAAAGCCCCTTCCACACAGAGCATTGATCCCATAAAATTGCCATAAAATTGCTAGAGTGCCTTCTGTGTGAACGCAAACATGTGGACCTAGTAACATTGCCGGAATCAGAACCAATGCCATAAGGGGTGTGCCAAAGTGATGACGCTGAAGCTGAGATCGTTCGCCAGCTTAGTGGAACGATACGTGATGCGCTAATTTACGGTCGAAAAAAAAAAATGCACAAGCGTGGTTTCGCAGATCATAAGCGAACTTAAGACGCTGCGGAGACATTACATGTCACATCCTGAACCAAAATCAAACATTATCAATGTGTAAAAGGGGCTTAAAACATTTACCGTGATTGATCAAATTACACAAATCAGTTTGATATCAACATTTCAAAAGATTCTGTCAATTCCTCACCCAGCAATAACTAACTTTAGCTCTTTAGTCTTTATTACCATCCTTTTCAATTATTGTCCTTGCCTGAATTTGACCAGAGGCTATTTCTGGTATATCCTTTTATTGTAATACTTCTTTAAATGAATGCACAAGCAAAATTCAAGACAGAGTTGCTGCAGAACAGGAATGACTCGGCAAGGAGTGTTACACAGAATATCACCATTTAATGAAGACAGATGAGATCTATAGGGTCACCTACCTTCCTTCCCTCCAGGAACTTAAGAGCTGTGCCGATGTTGGACACCCAGTGGATCCTTTTGAGTTGGCGGCCCTGTTCGCATGGCTGCAGGGAAATAAGAGAGGTTTATCAGATTCAGGAGCAGGAATGAGCCCATCATCTCGGCATTAAACAGACATTGTAGGCTGACACGCGCCAGCTGCTCCTGCGCTGAATGCAGAGGTTTCACAAAGGGATAATATTGCATCACTTACTAATCTCTGTCCAGACAGCACCTCTAACAGAGCCAGCAGTTTCACCCCATCCTTGATGTCCTCAAAGAGGTCGTTGACTTCAAACGGAGGTTTGTGCTGGAAAAGGACAAAAAGAAGAGGGATGAACTTAATGAACTCTTTGAATACAAATGTGTTGGACGCTTTATGCCATTGTGCTATGGTGTTCTCGCTATAATTTATTCTACTTTTTATTCTCATTCTACTTTATAAGTCGGTTTATCATCTGCTGAATAAATACATATGACTGCCTTTAGGTCAGTCCCTCTTCATTCCCAGAGGAATTAAAGTTTATTGCTCAGAAGATACTATTTCATACAGTAGCTCAGCATGCACAAAGTATAACAAGTTGTCACAGATATTTCTCCAAAGAATTACTTTGGAGAAATAAAAATAGATGCGATTGAATTAATTATTGGTAGTTTAGAGGTAAAAAAAAAACGAATGCGGATAGCTGCTCAGATCAATTGAAGAAGTGTTAGGTTCATATTGAGATGTTCAAACAAGAGTTGGTAAAGTTGTCAGTTTATGAGGGGTCTTTATCTCTTCATGAATACTGAAACACACTCTTTTATTTTTCCCTCTCACATCACGCTTTAACCAAACTTGTCGTGCATCCAAACTAGGGGTGGAACGGTACACAGAAGTCACGGTTCGGTTCATACCTCGGTTCAGACATCACGGTTCGGTACGATTTCGGTACAATGGAGTGAAAAGCAAAGCAAAAATGCAGAAGGCATTTTTATAAATGTCTTAAGCCTTGTATTTTTTTAAATAAGTTTTATTAATAAAGGCATAGAACCAGTTTATTTGTAGTGCACTGACAGTAGTTTTATATAATTAGTTTATTAATTAAATTATTAAAAAGACGAAAAGACCTTGAGATATGTTTGGTAATTGTACCTGAATGAATTTAAAATTAATTTGCTATTTCAGATCAAGATATTTGTTTTCCTTCATTTTAATTAACTAACTTTATTCTCATCTGAATTATAAATAATTGATTTCCGTATAAAATAATACTACCATAAAAACTTTTGTTAACAGGTGTAGGTTACAGTTTGACAAGAGTTTAGAGTGTGACAAAAGCACAATGTTGTGTTTTATTGCGAGTGTACACAAATATAAGTAAACAGGGGCGTCATGCAAGCCAAAATTCTGGGGGGGCACAATCTGAGACGTTGCAATTGTTTTCTGACAGGTGATATGGATCATGTTAGGAGGGGTCAGGGGGTTTCTCCCCCTGAAAATGTTTAAATTCTGGCTGCTAAACATACCATTTCAATGCAGTTTGGGAGGGACAGAAATACCTTAACGGAGCTAGCAGCAACACTCCTCTATCTGATTCTGAGGACTAAGTTAAAGTATCTATTTTGTAAGTTTATGTAAAAGACAGGTTGATGAAAGAACTGTAAGCTCAAATTCAAAAGCTTTTCAAGTCTACTTCATTAAAGCATGTTTACACACACACTTACTGTACACTTAGGCCTACTACACATGAGTTTAAAAACACATTGCAGTTTTTATGTTATATGATTTTAAATTGGTATGTGACCTAAGAACGATCTTACATTAAAGGTAGCCTACATAAAGGTGCTGAGGTCTGACTTTGTGGTGCTCTGAAATTAAGTTATTTTAATATTAATATGTGATGAAGGACTTTGAAAGAAGTTTGACAGATTTCAGTGCTGAATAAGGTTAACACTACCCCGTTTATTTGAAAATGGTTAATATTTGACAGAAATGTAAAAAAGTAATCAAATCAAATGCAATATGTATAGCGATCTGTATAACAACTATGCTGTAGGGATTTGGGGGGTAGTCCTACTATGATATTAGACTACATTAAAAGATAATGAATTTCAAACCTGAACCAAACATATTTTTTAATTCAAAGATCAAAGTCTGTCATTAGTCTTTAGTCTGCCAAAAAAAAAAACCCCATTAAAATCATGAACTCATATGTCATTGTGGAAAAAAAATGTGTTACTGTTGTAACAGTGTGTAGGCTAAATCAGACCTTTCAGGCTATAGCCTAACGGTAATAAGCCTTATGGCAAAATTATTATTACAACTAAATTGTCGGTCATTAAATAGGAAAACTAAATAATTTTGTAGATGATTTGCTTTGTGTAGGCCTAACCCGACATCAGACATTATAAGGCCCGGACGAAGTTTTTTTTTGCACACAGTGACGCGACCAATCAATCACTCCTTTAATGCGGCGTTCACACCAGACGCGAATAGCGCGTCAAATTCGCGCCTACCGCGTCTAGTTATAGCCTACGCGTGAACACTTTGAATCCATTTGCGCCTCAAGAGCAAATGACGCGCGTAAAAAAACTAAAGTTTAGACTGGCTGCCTGCACATTCACTGTCCTCGCGGCTGCGGCTGCTGCAATTGGAAGGGGCTGGCTGCAGGACGACTCAACTTCCACGGACAGTTTTTAATATTTTATATCAAGATTTTGCTTTAGTATAATTTTCGGGACAATTAAGGCCGGTTTCGGGACAACAGCTTAGATTTGGGGACTGTCCCGAATTTTTCGGGACTTCTGGTCACCCTAGGGAGGAAAAATCTGAGGGGGCACGTGCCCCCTCACTTTGAATGGGCATGACGCCACTGTAAGTAAACAATTTGCAGTTTTAATGATGTCCTGTATGAAAAAAATGACGGAGTATGTTTTTACGTTTCCACTGTTCGATCGCCCGTGCCTCTCACACACACTCACTCACTCACACACACACACACACACACACACACGCACACACACACACACACACACACACACACACACTGTTCATCGCGCGATTCGCGCCCGCGCCTCTCTCTCTCTCTCGCACGCGCGCGCACACACACACACACACACACACTGTTCATCGCGCGATTCGCGCCCGCGCCTCTCTCTCTCGCGCGCGCGAACACACACACACACACCGCGCCTCTCTCTCTCGCACGCGCGCGCACACACACACACACACACTGTTCGATCGCGCCTCTCTCTCTCTCGCACACACACACACTGTTCATCGCGCCTCTCTCTCTCTCTCTCTCTCTCTCTCTCTCGCGCACACAGACACACACACACACTCCTGCATTGCAATCTTGATCGCAGCCTGTTCATTGCTGCGTTCACAGTCACACCAAAAGCGAATAGAGCGAAATTCATCGCTATTTAAGAGGTTTTTTTTATTTGTACCGTGTATTCTGCGTGCAAATTCGTGCACCGAACCGTGACGCCCGTACCGTTTCGGTTCAATACGAATACATGTACCGTTCCACCCCTAATCCAAACACACAAAGACTGAAACTACAAGCTGTGCAGACAGATGAAACTACAAACACACACACAAATAAACTTAAAAAAATAAAGCACATGCAAATTTATTTTTCAGTATCATATACATACCGTTCAAACATTTGCGGTCATTATGATTTTTTGGTTACACTTTATTTTAAGGTGTCCGTGTTGTAGTGTAATTATACATTTAAGTACTGAGTAATAATAATTAGCTACATGTACTTTACTATAGGGTTAGGGTTAGGATTAGGGTGTGGTTTAGGTTAGATGTATGTAATTAAGCACAATTTATAGTAATTAGTAACTACATGTAACGTGTGTAACAAAGACACTGTCAAATAAAGTGTTTTTTTTTTATAAATTGATATGTTTATTCAAACAATTGATCAAACAAGTGACAGAAAAATACATTTATAATGTTACTAAAGATTTCTATTTCAAATAAATGCTGTTCTTTTGAACTTTCTATTCCTCAAAGAATCCTGATTTTTTTTATCACAGATACAACAAAAATATGAAGCAGCACAACTGTTCATACTAATATTGATAATAATAGTAAATGTTTCTTGAGCAGCATATTAATCATATTAGAATGATTTATGAAGGATCATGTGACATAAGACTGGAGTAATGATGCTGAAAATTCAGCTTTGCATCACGGAGATTAAAGGAGCTGTATGTAAGAAATTTATTTGAATTGATCATAAAATGGCCCTGATATGTCACTAGACATTGAGAAATCATGTTAATTTCAAATACTTATATCACTGACAACAGTAGTCCGGCCAGGATATTGTCATTTAAAAAGTGCAGTTGCAGCCCTCAACTGATGTTGATGTTGTCATGTTGTGTTTTGGTCTGATGCTCCACCCTCCACCTATCAACCATTCACGAAGTCAGTAGTGTTGCGGCATCCGGGTTGCCAGCTCTGCTCTAGTTACCACAGCTGCAGCTACACATGTGTCGGATAAAAAAATGCAGCCGATCTGGCAACCTCGAGTCAGGGGGGAGGGGGAGGGGATACACCACTCTACAGTAATTTGAAAGTGATTGCAGTACCGGTTTTGGCCACAATCTTACATACAGCTCCTTTAAATTAAATTTTTAAATATATTCAAATAGAAAATAGTTACTCTCAAATGTACAAATATTTAACAATATTGCTGTATTATTGTATTTCTGTTCAAATAAATGTAGTCTTGGTGAGCAGAAGAGGCTTCTTTTAAAAACATTACCAATCTTACCAAAAAAAATCTTACCAACCCCAAACTTAGTGTACCAATGTAGTATTACTCTCTAATATCCGCATCATCATACTGCTACTGTGCCATATTTGTAAGGGCAGGTATATAGACATGATTCACTCCTGTACAAAAATCATAAAAAGTGCAAATCTGCTTTAAAATATTAAAGGAAATGGACACAATAGGAAAAGATAACAGAGAAGTCAGAGGTCAAACAAAAATAGACAAAACTTTCCATCATGAACGTAATGTGCAAACACATTTGCTTTGGTCATGCTGACTAATGAGAAAATAAAGGAAGCAAGAAATGTAACTCTAGATTTATTTTTGTTGAACAAATGCAAAAAGTATTAAATAAAACATTACAAAAAAAATAGCTGGACAGACAGACAGGCCAACAAGCAGACGGACCCACACGCACAGACAGTGATGTGAATCTGTATTGCAGGCATGAAGCATTACATAGCATATTCTGCAGCGCAGTTAGTATGCACTGAGCGTGTGCTGCACACATTACTGGGACTCTTCAAGCTCTTCATAACCGTGCTTTGAACTGTTGTGCAGCAGATTGTGTGGAACAAAAGGCCCCTCAGTGCAATCTGCACTGACTGGAATACTTAAACCCACCATTTGTGTCAGATTATCCTCTCTTTGTGTGCTGCAAAGTGCCACGTCACCAAAGCAACTAATCACGCATAATGAGGAGAGAGAGAGAGAGAGAGAGGGAGGGAGGGGCATCTCACAACAGCTCCGCTTTTACTTTCTAAGATGTGGGTCATTATACAAAACCATGTGACTTCAACAATGGATTGCTGATGTCATCATGTACTATGTGCAATTAAAGCCATTTCCGCTCCCACATCAACAAAAATATAGTAACTTCCTTTTATTTTCAAATGTGTTTTAATGAGGATGCCCTTTTGTGTGTGTGGAAAAACTAACCCTGTTTTTCTAACTTCTCTTCATTGTATTAGCAAATGCACTTTGTTAAAGACATTTTGAAATAAAGGCTAGTCTTATGTCTTTAGTTTTGTATATGCACATTTTTAGATTTAGATTGACATGATAAAAGTTTTTTAAGTATCCCTCATAAAAAAAAAACTATTCCATATGTCATTATTTGTTTACTGACATCATCATCCGTTTAATTAGTAATGTTTCCTTTTAAAAATGATCAATTATCAATTAATCTGATTTGTTATGTTTATGTTTGTCAGTAAGGGATGAACATAAATGTTATTCTGATTTTGTATAGTAACTATCGATTATTGAAAAATGGACATTTGTAGAAATGTCAAATTAATCTGTAAAATGGTCATCCTCAATATTTCTCTAAGCATCATTTTAACCCAATATATTATGTATTATCATGTAAAATAATTCACATTATGGCAGTAAAATGGGTAGCAAATGCATTTCATGTTAACTTTAAAGAAATCAGTTGTCTGACAGAATCTATAATCTTCTAAAAATCAGAAATTAACAACTTTTTCAAATTAATCACTTTCTCAAAATGTAAAATCACACCATCTGAAATCACCGGGCACACGTGTCAAAGACCTCAGGAGCGAAGCATGCTTCTTCCCACTGAGAATTGTTCCAGCCCCTCTCGACGACCATCTGCACATCCCTACAGTGTCCAAGACTTCCCAGAAACACACTTGTCTCTATAAGCATATTCAACCCACATTTCCACATAACAAAAGTTCCGTTCAGGGGAAATATATTCAGAAATTGCGTTCAGGGGAATGTCTCTGTCCAGTTAAAACGCTTTCACCTGTCAAACATACAGTAAGTGTCTGTCCCAAGCCAATACCTTAACAAGACAACATGGCAACACAGATTATCTAAACAGAGGAAGTGGACTCAAAAAGTAGCAAACAAACAAAAAGACCTGCATCCTCCCTAAAAGTGGTCATTTAATTTTGTCCCTGAGGTCAAAATATTTCATATATATATATGACCATCATAAAAATATGCTAAATCATATATAAATCTGTTAAAGTCATACTTATAACAAAAAAATTATTATTATACGTCATATAATTGTGACTTATAATTATGACTTTTTTAATCTCATAATTATGACTTTCTATATCATAATTTTGAATTTTAGGTGACATAATTATGACATAAAAATGTCTTATAAAACACTTATACTTTTCAAATAGAGCTATTCAATCATCTGGTGAGCCTTACTTTTTTACATCATAATTTTGACTTTTATATTTTAGGTGACATAATTATGTCCATTTCATCTTTTGATGTCATAACTATGGCATTATAAACATCGCTATAAATATGATTTACCAAAGCATGTTTTTTTATGTGGAGGAAATGGGCTTCCATATACGCATAATAATCAACTATATGTCACCATTTCATAAATTCAGAGCAGTTTTTCAGAGTCTTTAATGCTCAGCGTACTAACACAAGATCACCCACTCGTCTTGGCCATGGCAGTTGGACGACGCCATCACAACACAGCATTCATCCTCAAAGCACACAGCACAAACAGCGCCCTTCATGATTTTTATTAGAGTATTACAGCTTCACGCCCCCTCACTCACTGTTTACTGTCCAGACAACGAACAGCCTTTAATCATCTGAGCTTTACTCAGTTACACAGACATTTCCCCTTTAGAGTCATAATGACATTAGGCTACAAAACTAATCACATGGACCATTCTCGCTGTTCAAGGATGATGGGTCAGGAAGACAGGAGGACGGTAACACAGCCATCACTGCTTAAGATGCTGGTGTGTTCCCTAGTAAAATCAGCATCAGCTGTCTAGCATTATATACTTAAGTTAGTGACTGTCAGACTGCACAATATTGGAAACAAACGGACATTGTGATATTTAGTTTTTCTGCGATACATTGCAACATGAAAACAATTTCACCAGGGGCCTCATGTATAAAACTTTCCGTACATTTCATTCTAAAAGTGTTCGTCCGCACAAAAGCTAGATTTTGTGTACGCACAAACGTTTTCAGATTTATACGCCAGAACCTGCGCAAAATTCCCTTTATAAAACCCAGTCAGCGGAAGATTGTGGATACATGCATCTCCACCCCGTCTCCTTCCCGAAATAATCACATATGGAGCTTACAAAGCCTAATTTTACTATGCATAATGTCATCTGCATATCATTTCCATGCATATTCCCATCTATGTGATACTTGTTTAACGACACAAGACATGTGTGAATATGAGATATGCGCAGCCGCAGACATACACAGATATACACAGACGGCAGCAGGTTTATTAAAGGTTCTCTAAGCGATGTCGGGTGACGTCACTTCTTGTTGACGTTTAAAGTATTGTCAAACAAAACGGAGGCTAGCTAGACCCTCCCTCCTCCTCATCCGCGCACTAACCCCCCAAACCCCGCCCCCAAGTCCTTCTTGTCAGTGATTGGCTGGAACTGTTTGTCATGTTTCGTGGAGCGGGTTAGTCCAGTTTGTTTTTGTTGCTGTTTGTGGAGCCTGGGCTGTCTACAGAGACCGCGTTTCTTTACAGTGTGTTCAGGGGACAGGCAGCCAGCGGTTAGTGAGGAGATATTTGCTGTATGTGACAAAAAATGTTTTGGCCTAAAAAACGTGTGACATCGCTTAGAGCACCTTTTAGCTGCTGTCACTTTAAGAGCTAATGCATGGATCCAATATAATGATACGCATCGGGAATTCAGTGTTCTGCTCAGCTCTGTGTGTGCGCACAGAAAACAGTGCGCGAGAACCGAATTGAGATCTCTTTTGCATCTTCTTGCACTCAAATGGTTTAAAATTGATTGAATGTTTAAACTGATAGGACCTAAAACACGTGCAAATGATAAACTTTTACTCTATGATGGTTGAACTTTGCAATAAATCCAAGAATCACGTGCGTTTCGAAATGTGGGGACTGGTCCGTACATATCAATACGGATCGTACTATACTTGATATCGCACATCCTGCAATATCGATGCTAAAACGATATATCGTGCAGCCCTACTGTCTGTCATGATATATACTGGTACAAAAAAGCTACTTAAACTTCTTATGCTGACCAATACTGCATTTATTCGATTTTTATTCGATTATTGTGAAACATTATTATAATTTAAAATAACTGTTGTCTATTTCAATATATTTTAAAATGTCATTTATTCATGTGACGGCAAAGCTGAATTTTCAGTATCGCTACTCCAGTTTTCGGGTCAAGAACTTTTGATCAATTTAATGCATCCTTGCTAAATAAAAGGATTAATTTATTTCTATGATATAACTGACCACAAACTTTTGAACAGTAGTGTGTAACTACTTTTCAAAATGAAGATTTTTTTTTGTCAATCTGAGGAAAGAAAATCACAGATCTACTAAAACTGATTGCCCCACCAAGATTAAAACTCGCTGAAAAAATGGCTCAGAAAAATGTGTCATTTTTAAAAGTGCCGCAGGACTGTTTGGACTGGAGTCACTGTTGTATTGTAATCCAGTGTAAATAGTACTAGAAGCAAAACATTGGGGCATTCAGATAAAAAAAAAAAAAGCAAAACATCTTACCTTGGCCAAGTGTGAATTAATCCACTTTGTAAAAGTTCTTTTCTGAACCGACTCCTGTTCATCTGCAGAAGAGAGAGACACAATAACAACATAAGTGATAAGTTTTACTGTTCAAAACAGATTCATGTCTTCTTCATTCTGCTCACAACCATCATGACTCACCTGGCTATTTTGTTATATTTGAGAGAAATAAATGCATTCAAGAGGATTTAATATTGAATATTGTACAGTTTCATTAAGCCTGCGTTCAAAGCGAGAGAGGAGATTTTTACCAGCACAGGAGAGCAGAGAGTCCACATGTGGCATGGGCAAAAACATTGACATGATATCAGAAACATGGGGCAATATTCCCATTAGATCTAGGGCCAGATTTACCAAACAGGGCAAATTAGCATTAGAGCGCAATCCCATAAAAGCGCAGATGGGAGTGGAAAGTTCTGCATGTGATCTACTGACGATGCGCAAATGAAAGAACACAGACTCGGCCGGATCATTTCCATAATGACCAATGCAATCTACCAAATTAGCGTCTGGTTTAAAACATGCTTTTTTAAGGTGTTAAATAATGGCGCAAATACAAGCAAATAGACTAGTGCAAACCTTAGTAAATCACCTTGCATGATACATTTAAATAGTCTCCTCCCATAAATGTTGTGTCTGAAAGGGAAACCCCTACAAATGCGTATGCATTAAGATCAGCCGCAAAAATAACCCTGTCCAGGCCTTTTCAGCGCTAACTTTTCACTGCGTGTCTTTAGTAAATCCTGAGAGTAGTTTTTAAAGCCAAAGATAGGGTTTGTGCAAGTGCAAGCTATTAGTAAATCTGGCCCATAGTATATACTCAACATTAACAACATAAATTCATATTGTAAAAAGTAACAAAGATATGCTCCTCATGTTGCAAATCACAAGCTTTTTTTCTTTTTCTTTTTTTTTTACATTTCCCAAAAGAAAATGTGAATAGCTCTTGCCTGTGCATAAGTCATCGCCACAGTGCTGTGGTGTTATGGGATGGTTGCTAGTGCATTGCTATGCAGTTGCTAGGATGTCCTGAGTGGTTGCCAGGTTGTTGTTATGCAATTTATCAGTGTGTTCTGGGCTGCAGCCAGCCTTTTGCTATGTAGTTGCAAAGGTATTCTGCGTTGTTGCCAGGCCATTGCTATGCAGCCATAAAGATGTTCTGAGCAGTTGCCAGGGTATTGCCAAACAGTTGTTAGGATGTTTTGTGTGGTTACTAGGGTATTGTAAAGTGACTGCAAATGTGGTTGCCAGGTTGTTGCTATGCAGCTAAAAAGACTTTCTGAGTGCCTGTCAGGACACTGCTATCGAGTAGTTAAGATGTTCTGGGTGGTTGCCAGGGTGTTGCTTAGCGTCTGCTACAAAGTTTCTATGCAGCCAAGAAGATGTTCTGAGTGGTTGCTAGGATGTTCTGGGTGGTTGCCAGGGCATTGCTATGAAGTTACTACAGTATAATGATCTGAGTGGCTGGCAGGGTGTTGCTATGCATTTGCAAAGGAGTTCTGAGTGGTTGCCAGGCCATTGCTGCATTGCTATGCAGCCATAAAGATGTTCTGAGTGGTTGTCAGGGCATTGCTATGCAGTTGCTATGATGTTTTATATGGTTGCCAAGGCATTGAAAAGTGTTGCTATGTGGTTGCTATGCAGCCATAAAGATGTTCTGAGTGGTTGTCAGGGCATTGCTATGCAGCCATAAAGATGTTCTGAGCAGTTGCCAGGGTGTTGTCAAGCAATTGTTAGGATGTTCTGTGTAGTTGCCAGGGCATTGCAAAGTGACTGCAACTGTGTTCTGGTGGTTACCAGGCTGTTGCTATGCAGCCTGGCATTTCTGAGTGGCTGTCACTGCTAAGGAGTTGTTAAGATGTTCTGAGTGGTTACCAGGGTGTTGCTAAGCAGCTGCTAGAAAGTTTCTATGCAGTCATGAAGATGTTATGAGTGGTTGCTAGGATGTTCTGGGTAGTTACAAGGGCATTGCTATGAAGTTGCTTCAGTAGGATGATCTGGGTGGTTGCCAGGGTGTTGCTATGCGTTTGCAAAGGAGTTCTGAGTGGTTTCCAGGGCATTGCTATGCCGCCATAAAGATGTTCTAAGGGGTTGTCAGGGCATTGCTATGCAGTTGCTATGATGTTTTAGGTGGTTGCCAAATGCCAAGGCAAGTGGTTTCAAGGATGTTGCTATGAGGTTGCTATGCAGGTATAAAGATGTTCTAAGTGGTACCTAGGGTGTTCAGGGTGTTGCTGTTATTTTTTTAACACCTGCCAGGTGGAAAAAGTTTAATACTGTAACTATTTACTACTGCTCAGATCATTAACCCTAAATATGAGCAATAGCATTAGGGATGTTTGACTTCGCAAAACAGCAGTAATGGAAGTGTGTGACATCTGCTAACACAATATACACATCTTGCAGAGCATTTCGAGATACAGAAAAGCTCATCCAGGTCACCAACAAACACCCACCAGACATATTTATGCATGATGGGCTCAGACGGACCAACGATATTCACAAGAGACAACATCCTATGTTTGCAATGCAATGCACAGAGCATGTTTAAGAAGCATCCATGTACTGTAGCACACATGGCATGCCACAGCCATTATAATCCAACATGCGCAGCTGTAAAGAGGTTAACATCAGCACTCGTGTGCAGCCGTGAGCCGTGCCAACACGGTGATTACCTCTCCCGAGGAGGAAGACGAGGAAGACCTCAGCTGCCCAATAATGTCTAGTGAGCCATATGACCCAGAGACGTGTCACTGCATATCTGGATCATGCATCTGTTTCACCTACATTCAGTGAAGCACAGACTACATGTGAATCTGAGCTAGTGGCTCCCAAACTCCTGAAATATCCAGTCAGATGAGAGGAGACATCGATGTCCCACTTACCGCGGAGATACTGAAAGAATCCCGTCACCAGATTCAGAGACGTGGTCTTTTTCACAGCTATGTCCTTAAAGTGAGCCATTGTGCACCCTGCATTCCCTCCGTTTCTTTGTGTCCTTCATGTGTGATATTGTGTGCGTGTCATTCAGGGAGGAAAACCAGATCAGCTATCCTTTATTTCCTCCGGGAAGCAGGAGCTTTCCGTGTGAAAACACAGTGCGACTGAGTGCTGGAGGATGGAACCTCCCCCTCCTCCTGTTGTCTCCCTCTCTCTCCTCCTCCGCTGTAGATAGGCTGATAATCGGGGGCAGTTTTTATGAGCCAGGCGACTTCCTGTTGTAAGCAGAGCTGGGGAGTCGTGCTGGTGTGGATGCTCCGTTCAGGTCTGTTCTAGTTCTAGCAGCATCCCACAGCTGCAGCCATACTAACCGGCTATGGCACTGATCCTCCAATCAGCACGCGGGGGGCTGTGATGTCACCGGGCAGCTGGTGTTATCCTGATTTATATGGGTGGGTGGGGGTCAGTACTCGCGCTACACAGCTTGAACTCCACCGGGGCCTCCACTACAAGCACTGCAGACACCCTAATGCAAGAATGGCTTAGCGAATAATCAGATTCATTGCAGTCCAGAATGCTGTACAACCAGGGACTTATTGGGTACATAACATAATTACTGTGAGTGTGTATGAGTTTGCATGTGTAAGATGCAAAGAACATAGAAAGTGATTTTTTTTTTTGTCTTCACAATGAGAAATCAAAATTGTGCATAATTTATTAATTTATTCCTTTATTAATTAAACATTATTGGAGTGTTTGATGACACAACTATTACTTTTAATTTGGCTTAGTAATAGTGATTCAACAAACTACTAACAGTAAGTATTAAACTTTGGCAAGTAATTTATCCTACAACAGTTGTGCTACAGACATAAATTATACTTCAAATCACGTGTCATGTGTCCATAGACTTACACTGAAGGAGGAATAAAGAGACCTCTAAGTGGACTCTTTTGACTTGGACAATAATTTAGTAACCACCTAGCAACACCCTGGCAACCACCCAGAACACCTCTGTAACCATCCTAAAAAAATATATATCATGGTTTTCGCAAATATATTAAGCACCATGCACAACTATTTTCAAAATGTATAAAAAGAAATCAAATCAGCATATTAGAATGATTTGTGAAGGATCATGTGACACTGAAGACTGGAGTAATAACAGGATAATAGTAATGTTACATTTTTAAATAAATTCAAATACAAAACCCTTATTTTAAATTGTAATAATATTCATAAATTCACAATTTTTCTATATTTCTGATCTAATAAATGCAGCTTTGGTGAGCATAAGATGAACATTAAACTTTAAACTTTTGAATCTTTGTATATCAGTAAAATAAAGTCCCAATGGATAACTATTTTCTCATTTAATATTCTATTTCACTCATGTTGACTTTAAATCCTTAAAGTCTTATTGATTCTGTACGTGTCTATGGCAAAAATCATTCATGGCATGAATTTAATCATACTAAATAATACATGCATTATTTGCAAATGGCTATAAGGCAACTGGGAACCAACTGCACTCAAAGTATTGAATCATTTATGTCACAGCCAGAGCAAATGCATCTGCCACCTGCTAAGGTGCAGTCACTCTATTATTCCTGACCATCAGCCACACAAACCCAATCCACCTGACAACATATTTATTTGTGTCCGGATATATATGTAATTGTGCAATTATAAGACCATCTTATAACCATAAATGGACATCCCCAATGTTAAGTCTTCCAGGCATGCATTGCTTTGTGTTGTGTCTTGTTTAATAAAACACCCTTTATTAAATTACTTAATTCAATCTCATGTCTTGGGTGCATTTGAAATGTAAGTGCATTTAAATATAATTGTTCCTTCGCAAATCCACTTAAAGGGAAAAATCCATTCTCCGCTCACTCACAGTAGAATAGCTCAGGTATTTATATCTCAGGTATTTATATCTCAAAAAGCCTTTTGTGTTAAAGATTGAGGAATGTACCTCAAACTGTTTCAGTCACAGAAGATAATGAAATCCGTGAAAAAGTGCTATCACAGGACACATGCTCATTTAATGAGTCACAAACAATTTGATTCTATCAGTTAACAGGGTTAAAGCTCAGTTTTCTTTAAAACAGATTAATAAAACCTGACAGTGTGCGGAATAGAATAAGGTAAGAAAAGGCAAGACACACACACACACACACACACACACACTCACCGGCCACTTTATTAGGTACACCTGTCCAACTGCTCGTTAACACTTAATTTCTAAGCAGCCAATCACATGGCGGCAACTCAGTGCATTTAGGCATGTAGACATGGTCAAGACAATCTCCTGCAGTTCAAACCGAGCATCAGTATGGGGAAGAAAGGTGATTTGAGTGACTTTGAACGTGGCATGATTGTTGGTGCCAGAAGGGCTGGTCTGAGTATTTCAGAAACTGCTAATCTACTGGGATTTTCACGCACAACCATCTCTAGGGTTTACAGAGAATGGTCCGAAAAAGAAAAAACATCCAGTGAGCGGCAGTTCTGTGGGCGGAAATGCCTTGTTGATGCCAGAGGTCAGAGGAGAATGGCCAGACTGGTTCGAGCTGATAGAAGGGCAACAGTGACTCAAATAACCACCCGTTACAACCAAGGTGGGCAGAAGAGCATCTCTGAACGCACAGTACATCGAACTTTGAGGCAGATGGGCTACAACAGCAGAAGACCCCACCGGGTACCACTCATCTCCACTACAAATAGGAAAAAGAGGCTACAATTTGCAAGAGCTCACCAAAATTTGACAGTTGAAGACTGGAAAAATGTTGCCTGGTCTGATGAGTCTCGATTTCTGTTGAGACATTCAGATGTTAGAGTCAGAATTTGGCGTAAACAGAATGAGAACATGGATCCATCATGCCTTGTTACCACTGTGCAGGCTGGTGGTGGTGGTGTAATGGTGTGGGGGATGTTTTCTTGGCACACTTTAGGCCCCTTAGTGCCAATTGGGCATCGTTTAAATGCCACGGCCTACCTGAGCATTGTTTCTGACCATGTCCATCCCTTTATGGCCACCATGTACCCATCCTCTGATGGCTACTTCCAGCAGGATAATGCACCATGGCACAAAGCTCGAATCATTTCAAATTGGTTTTCTTGAACATGACAATGAGTTCACTGTACTAAAATGGCCTCCACAGTCACCAGATCTCAATCCAATAGAGCATCTTTGGGATGTGGTGGAACGGGAGATTCGCATCATGGATGTGCAGCCGACAAATCTGCGGCAACTGTGTGATGCCATCATGTCAATATGGACCAAACTCCCTGAGGAATGCTTCCAGCACCTTGTTGAATCTATGCCACGAAGAATTGAGGCAGTTCTGAAGGCAAAAGGGGGTCCAACCCGTTACTAGCATGGGGTACCTAATAAAGTGGCCGGTGAGTGTATATATATATACAGTATATAGTGTTGGGTAAGTTACTCTAAAAAAGTAATCAATTACTAGTTGCTAATTACATTTTCAACAATGTAAATAGATTACTGTTATAATTAGCTCTCTCTAAAATGGCATTACTTACTTTCTAAATCCCATATCAACCTCAGCCAGTTAAACAATGCAAGGATAGTCATGAAACTGCTCTTTTAATTCTTTCAAATAAATAATATAAAATTATAAAACATTAGATTTTAAATTTTGAGGTTTCAATCCACTATTGTTTTGAATATATAGAATTATGGAATTGTTCTATAGTCTATATACTGTATGTGATGCAATTACATCAGAAGTAACTGTAATTACAGAAAAATTAAGAGTAATCTCTTGCTCTAATTTTTTAAGAACATTGTTTTTTTCCAATTAAAGTAATTAATGACTTAGTAATGCATTACACCCAACACTGTATCCATGTATTTTATGGAGCTGTCCAGTCCTGAAATGTGAGCTCAGGATATTGTAAAGCTTTTCAGGATACAATATTGAGTTTAAAAAAGGCCAGAACAAATGTATACAAGTGCAAATGCAAATACAATTTGCAAAAGCCCCACAGTTCTCCATCAGCAATCAATAGATGATCATTAGTGTTTTACAGTCAAAGCTAGTGCTGCAACACGACAAACTGGAGCATCCCCACTATGCTCAAAAAGTGTGCAGTGTGCACATTATCAATTCAGTGTTGTTCACTTGCACTTAGCATTAAGAATTACAGTTAATGATAGTATTAATGAACATACAGTCACTTTCAGTCTACACATAGAAATCAGAGAAACGAGTGTGTGGAGCATCTGAAGTTTAAATGAGTGTTCAAACTCAGGACAGATGATATCATGGGAAACAGGTCTGATGTTGCCGTCATCTGCTGAATGGAGAATGTCTTTAACACTCTTCACATCACTGCAGTTTCAACTGACCGCTAGGGGAAAATGCAAACGTTGATTTCATGCATTAAGCCAAAAAATAAGGATGAATTTATAATCATTTAAATATTTAGAAAAAATATTGAACACCGAAATACTGCCCTCTAGTGTCCTTTTAAAACATTCTCTGTCCGCATTAAATGGCCTACATCTACAGGTCCTTCTCAAAAAATTAGCATATTGTGATAAAGTTAATTATTTTCCATAATGTAATGATAAAAATTAAACTTTCATATATTTTAGATTCATTGCACACCAACTGAAATATTTCAGGTCTTTATTCTTTTAATACTGACGATTCTGGCATACAGCTCATGAAAACCCCAAATTCCTATCTCAAAAAATTAGCATATCATGAAAAGGGTCTCTAAACGAGCTATTAACCTAATCATCTGAATCAACTAATTAACTCTAAACACCTCCAAAAGATTCCTGAGGCTTTTAAAAACTCCCAGCCTGTTTCATTACTCAAAACCGCAATCATAAGACTGCCGACCTGACTGCTGTCCAGAAGGCCATCATTGACACCCTCAAGCAAGAGGGTAAGACAGAAAGAAATTTCTGAACAAATAGGCTGTTCCCAGAGTGCTGTATCAAGGCACCTCAGTGGGAAGTCTGTGGGAAGGAAAAAGTGTGGCAAAAAACGCTGCACAACGAGAAGAGGTGACCGGACCCTGAGGAAGATTGTGGAGAAGGACCGATTCCAGACCTTGGGGGACCTGCGGAAGCAGTGGACTCAGTCTGGAGTAGAAACATCCAGAGCCACCGTGCACAGGCGTGTGCAGGAAATGGGCTACAGGTGCCGCATTCCCCAGGTCAAGCCACTTTTGAACCAGAAACAGCGGCAGAAGCGCCTGACCTGGGCTACAGAGAAGAAGCACTGGACTGTTGCTCAGTTTTGCATGTAATTCGGAAATCAAGGTGCCAGAGTCTGGAGGAAGACTGGGGAGAAGGAAATGCCAAAATGCCTGAAGTCCAGTGTCAAGTACCCACAGTCAGTGATGGTCTGGGGTGCCATGTCAGCTGCTGGTGTTGGTGCACTGTGTTTTATCAAGGGCAGGGTCAATGCAGCTAGCTATCAGGAGATTTTGGAGCACTTCATGCTTCCATCTGCTGAAAAGCTTTATGGAGATGAAGATTTCATTTTTCAGCACGACCTGGCACCTGCTCACAGTGCCAAAACCACTGGTAAATGGTTTACTGACCATGGTATTACTGTGCTCAATCGGCCTGCCAACTCTCCTGACCTGAACCCCATAGAGAATCTGTGGGATATTGTGAAGAGAAAGTTGAGAGACGCAAGACCCAACACTCTGGATGAGCTTAAGGCCGCTATCGAAGCATCCTGGGCCTCCATAACACCTCAGCAGTGCCACAGGCTGATTGCCACGCCACGCCGCATTGAAGCAGTCATTTCTGCAAAAGGATTCCCGACCAAGTATTGACTATTGAGTGCATAACTGAACATAATTATTTGAAGGTTGACTTTTTTTTTGTATTAAAAACACTTCTTTTATTGGTCGGATGAAATATGCAAATTTTTTGAGACAGGAATTTTGGGTTTTCATGAGCTGTATGCCAAAATCATCCGTATTAAAACAATAAAAGACCTGAAATATTTCAGTTGGTGTGCAATGAATCTAAAATATATGAAAGTTTAATTTTTATCATTACATTATGGAAAATAATGAACTTTATTACAATATGCTAATTTTTTTAGAAGGACCTGTATATTGCAATACTGTATATACTGTAACAATGTATTTTGTTCAATGTGATGATAGCAATGTCTTTAATTAGAGAGAGCATCAGATAAGAGTCAGATTTGAGCGTTGCAGACCAAACACGTGATCACGTCTCTCATTGTTTTAACAGTATATTTCAACACCAACAGATTTACAATTCAATCAAGACAACAACATTCTTATACAAACTTTCTCAATAAACAACAAGAGCCTTCTTCGTTCCTTTAGACTGGCATGAGTCTAAAGGAAATGACTACTGTATAAAAATCTTTCGTGCCAATGAAGGGAAGATGGCACATGCTTTTACCACACACACTCTGAACAGTCACCACTGAGGGGGAAACCAAAAGAAGTTACTCTGAAAACAGAAACCACAGACCTTCTGTCACATAAACCACACATCGCCTTATTCTCTGTTGATGTGCCATGGTAACAAGCACACACCTCTTCGGATGCAAAATACATTTAACCACATGGCATGCATGAACATAATTCAACCGAATTTGCCAAAAATGCAACTGCTGTGCCAACATCAAAACGCATAAGAAAATGCACAGGCTACATCAAATCAGAAACTTAACATGCACTGTAAATCATTTTTTACCTTTTTAAAATATATGTAAATGATGCTTGTAGAGCAAAGCAAGATTTATCGTCACGTTGCTAGGGCATTTCGGGTGGTTGCTAGGGCATTGCTATGTTGCTAAAGTGGGTTTGTATGCGGGTGGGTTAAGTAGGTACATTTTCCATCTAAAAAAAAGATCATAATTTATTCTAAACTCAGACTTCCTGCACTGAATGCATATGTGACTTGAAATTTTGGCGGTAAAAACAGAAGTGCCAGTTATCGCGCATAATGCAACTTCCTTCCTGGAGTGTTTGAATAAGAAGTTCCTCTCTGCAGCTTGATTCACGCTTCTTGTTTCGCCCTGAACAACTTATGAGCATGTGGGCATTGCCATGGTGATCAGCAATAAACATAAATCCACTACAAAGAAGCAGCACAATATCTTCTAGGTTACATAGGAAATGCATTAGAGGCTTTGAAAAGGCACATGCACCACACACTTTCATCCCTGAGCGTCTTTAACTATTCATGAGGAGTGTTTTTTTATGAACTTTATGAGTTGTTCAGAACAGGATTATGAGTTTGAGTAGGCTACTGTGAAAATAAAACCTCAAATAGTAATAAACAGATAAAACCTTAATGTCAACCTGACACTATATTTACTTTCTTAAATCACCTTCAGGGTCTTTTTTTCTTTTTAAATGTGTTATTTATCAGTGTGTGTTATTTTTAAGAAAACAACCCCCCTCTCTTACAACCACATGCCATACAGACACTTTTTACCATCCAATCCAAATGATTTGATCAATAAAATCAAGTCCCATCCTACATTCTTTCTCAAAATATCATATTAGGAAAGCTAAATGTTTCATGCTTATTTTAAATGAATTAAATTAGATAATCAATTGTACCTGAACTAAAAATAAACCTTTTTTTTTGTAATTACATCTGTAAATCCAGATAGGTCACAGTCAGTCACCTGCTATTATTATGTTACCCAGCAAGCCTGGTTATTAAGTTTAAAAGGGGAGTAATACTTACGCTTGTATTATCGCTCTTTCCATATACTCCTGCTCTGCTTATTGTCATTAGAGTTGTTGAAATCATTCTTAAATCAATTATTGAGCAGAAAATTGTACCAGCCTGATGCCGTTATTAGCTTCTCTTCCATGAAAGCCCACAGCGAAACATCTGCTTTCACTTAGTCACGGGATTAACGCTCTCAAAGGTCTCGCTGTACTCGACCAGCGGGTTGCCATCAAGCCATGTAGATGGGCACAGAACTAAATACAGCTAATTTGTCATTTTATAGACTTGCCCCTGTCCACTGCCAACACTGAGTAACGGCCATCAGTCAATAAGTAGGGGCACACAACGCCAGAGAGTCCAAATATCGATCTGTTCCATCTTCCAAGGACAGGACATCTTCCAAAGAGGTGTCAGGTTCTACCTGTTCCCACACACACCACCTACTCCTCTAGAGTCCCTGTCCAGCTCTTAGACAAAAGCACTGAACAATATATGGGCATCCAGCATATTAGTCTGGGTGTTTTATTATAATTTAGAGTTTTAACCTTTCTTGGGTTTGTTCAAACTACAAGCAAAGGTAATAGTGATGCATGCTTAGAGGTGCAGTAAGTGATTTCTGTGAAACGCTGTTGAGAGTGGAACTGACCAAGCAGCACAACACACTTGTTGCCAATCAGCAATTGGGGGCGTGTCCACTCATAATGGGGGAGGAGAGAGAGTGAGCAAGAGGGAGATTTGAAGAAAGACTGTAGAAAGAGAGATGACTGAGAGACATTACAAAATAGAAAAGGTCTGAGGAATATCAGTGGAAAAAGAAGGGTTATGATCAGGCAAGAGCTTTAGGACCTGCGTTTATATTGTATTTTTGCTTGTGTTTTTTATTAGCTTTAACTTATTTTAGTAACTCAACTTAAACTTAATTATTTCAGTTAGTTGCAGAAGCAACTGTTTGTTTTTTTAGTTTTAAGTTCTTTATATAATATTTATAATGTATTTCATTTCAACTTTAAAACAATTTTATTTAACAATAACAGCACTGCCATAGAAGAAATAAAAGATAAATGATCATAGATTTGACATGGGAGGGTGAACTATCCCTTTAAAGGTGCAATGTGTAAAAATTTTGAGTATCTATTAACAGAAATGCAATATGACATCCATATGTTTTCAGTGGTGTATAAAGAACTTACTTAATAAACCGTAATGTTTTTATTGCCTTAGAATGAGACATTTATATCTATATAACCCTTCTATGAAGGTCGACATATTGTGACGTCATGTTTCTACCGTAGCCGACAGCGAATAAACAGCGCTACAGAGCGCGTTTCGTCACTAAAGAGAAGCCGCAGAAAGCTAGAAGCTAGTCATAGACACCGTGAGTAGTGACTTTTCCCTTGTCAGTGGTGTAAAATATGTAGTTGGATTGTTTCATGTAACTTAGTTCTTCTCCCTCGCTGTGTTATGGCTTTGCTATGTGGGGATAAATGTGCTGGTTACGTTCGTGAGACAGCTGATCAGTACTCTTGTCATTGACCGTAAAACAGTATGTTACAGGAATCACCAACCCGTCGATCGCAGTCAACAAGTCGATCTTGGAAGCATTTTAAGTCGATCGCGAAGAGTTTTGAAAATCAGAGAAAAAAAGCCTATTGTGTGTAGTAAATGGTGTCTAGGGGATGCGGAGGCGCGCGCGCTGTTACAATCATGTCTATTTTGCCGCACACACCTTTGGGCTCATGTTTGTCCCGTTTTAGCCACCGTAGCTTGTTCGAAAGGGAGGGGTGAGCAGTGGGCTGACCCCCTTAGTGCAACTCGCAACTGAACCGCTAGATGTCGCTAAAAACTACACACTGCACCTTTAATCATGTGGATTTGGTGATGAATAATATTTTAGCTGCCCAGCAAAACAGGTGGATTATGGAAACATTTTCCTACCAGCATGAGCCCCTGCATCCCAACGTCATCACTTGCTCCCAGAACAGCAATCATCGCTTCTATGTTTTTCTTTAGGGTGGTTTTATATTTTTTTCCTTCCTCCAAAAATTATTGCAAAACATATAACCTTTCCTGCCACCTAAAAGCCATACTCATTATGTTGGCAGGCACCATATTGGCAGAAATGTGTCTCAAATGCATTTGATATGACATGACATAGCATTCCAGTAAACTAAAACAACCTTATCATAAAGAATGTAAATATCATTCAAGCAAGAAAGGTCAAACAAAACTATTCTCTCTATGGCAGCAACACAAGTTTTTGATAAGGGCCTTTTGTCAAGGCCAACTTCCTGTAAGAAAAAGACAATGATGACCTTCATGGGCTAAACTTATTTTAAACACAAATCTAATCCCCAATGGATCACCCCAAATGCTCAATCTTTTATCAATTTTCTTTGTGGGGAAAAACCCCCCATGACTAGGGCAATTTAACAATACAGGTCTTGTAGTTAGATTACATGCCATCTATGTGATTTAAATGAAATGACCAATTTATGTCAGCACCAAGCAGACACAATTATGTCCAAAAATACACAGAAAGCATCACGACACAAATAGATCCTATATTTGAAAACCTCAAGTACTGCAGCACAAAACCAGTCCATTCGAACTCTCAGCTGATAAAACAAGGCGTCCGTAAACCATCATAATGCATAGTGCACGATTCCCTTGGGACAGTTCAAATGCACAAACATTTCTGTTTACAACACTGCCATAAGCTCTATTTGATGACAACATTAGTTAAAAGATAAATGGATGGACACGCATAGCCATTATGTAAAGCATGAATATTGATTTCTCAAGTGGGTAAGTTCCTATGCTATCAAATATGGTGCATTTGTGCAACAAGAGGCATCTGGCAAACTCTCTGTGTGAAGGCACTGAATCAGCAAATTTCCTCCTGACTCATAGAGCCAGAGGACGGTCATGGGAGCCGGGAGAACAGAAATACAGCATCACCTACCTTGCAGCCTCTGCATTACATTCATAATGTCCTTGGTGGACCGTCCGAAAGGGCTTAGGGAAGCCATGGTCCCTCTCTACAGTCCTGTGCTCCTCTGACACCGGATCACTCATGCACATTAGACAGCAGATACTGCACTACTTTCTTAAGGGGCATCCCCATCTGCCCCTCCTACAACTCTCTTTCCTCCTCTTGCTCTCTCTCTCTCTCTCTCTGATGCAGAAACTCCAGGAACTTGATACGATCCAATAGAAAAGCAGGTTTCATTTAGGTGCCCAACCAGGTAGTCGACCAATCACAAGTCCTCTTCTATCTAGTCAGTGAACCAAGAAGAAAAATTAACAGCATGGGTGTAAAAGGATTTAGATGAGGTAACATATAAACTAACTAGTGTAACTTACGTTTAAAAAAAACAAAAAAAAACATCATTATTTTATTATCAGTATAAATCAGTATAAATAAGGTTACACAAGCAAAACTTATTTTTAATATCAGGTAGAAAACTGCATATTTCCAATATTTGCAATTGTACTGTACAGTATGCACACTGATTTAATTTTTATCAGTTTGATAATAGTAATAATAATAATCTATTGACTTCTTGACTGATTTCTATTATATGGAAAAGAGCTTTAGTTATAGAGCATAATTTAGAGTATTTGCCCACCAGGGATAACTTTTCATCGTATGTTTATTGCACATAAAACGCATCATGGACTTTGCATGCATTGATGCATATCAGACAAAGTTATGCAAGTAACTAAGTGAAGACAATAGAAACTCAGCAACACAAGATAAATATCAGCACAAACAGCTTGTCGGAAGTCTAAAACCATGCTTGGAGATTAAACAGGAAATATTATTACGCAAATCGCCAAGAACACCAGTTCTAATTCATCAGAATACATTTGTTTCATTTGTATAGTAGTGTGTATTACCGTGAGCAGAAGACGCTTCCTTCCCCTCAGGGCTCAGTCTCATGTGATGATAATGAAGATCTGTTAGACGGGTTGCTTTCTATGGTTGCTTTGGAAACCTTTAAACAATGTTGCAAGGCCGCGTTACTTCATGTGACCTTTACCGCCACCTATCGGTGTTAAAAGGAACAATAAGGGGGCGTTTACACAGCGGTAAAGTTCTTGTAGAATGTCAAGTTCTTCAAAGCGTTTGACAGTGCAATGAAACAACGCAGAGGAAGGACAGACAGACAGACAGACAGACAGACAGACAGACAGACAGACAGACAGACAGACAGACAGACAGACAGACAGACAGACAGACAGACAGATAGATAGATAGATAGATAGATAGATAGATAGATAGATAGATAGATAGATAGATAGATAGATAGATAGATAGATAGATAGATAGATAGATAGATAGATAGATAGATAGATAGATAGATAGATAGATAGATAGATAGATGAAAAGACAGGCAGACAGGCAGCTAGACAGACAGACAGATAGATAGATAGATAGATAGATAGATAGATAGATAGATAGATAGATAGATAGATAGATAGATAGATAGATAGATAGATAGATAGATAGATAGATAGATAGATAGATAGATAGATAGATAGATAGATAGATAGATAGATAGATAGATAGGCAGGCAACAGGCAGATAGATAGATAGATAGATAGATAGATAGATAGATAGATAGATAGATAGATAGATAGATAGATAGATAGATAGATAGATAGATAGATAGATAGATAGATAGATAGATAGATAGATAGATAGATAGATAGGCAGGCAACAGGCAGATAGATAGATAGATAGATAGATAGATAGATAGATAGATAGATAGATAGATAGATAGATAGATAGATAGATAGATAGATAGATAGATAGATAGATAGATAGATAGATAGATAGATAGATAGATAGATAGATAGATAGATAGATAGATTACCACACCGGTCTTTCCATCAAGAACAACGTGGTTCAATAATGACATCTGCTGGCCATTCCTGTTTTTGCAATAAACTCAGAGCAAGGCTGTCCTGCTATAGTTTTCTAAAAAGTTTCCTTCACTGCAGTATTTGTAAAAGCCAGTACACCCGGAGGTAACAGAGACTGGGAATTCAGTTGAATTCATATCATCTTCCTTTTTCTTCCGAGAGGACATGCATTTTTAGACACCTTAATAGCAAAAATTATATAGTTACTACTTTTAGGTGGGTATTTTTAAGAGTATTATTATTTGGTTCTATGATCATGAAACATACAGTGTTAGGCCAAAAGGCACAGATACTAAGGCTGTAAGGAAATCCCCTCTGACAACTGAGACCTTATCACCTGCATGGGCGTTTTCATTTTCCTATGGGAACTGTGTCAAATCAAAACTATCTCGAAAGATGCATTGTTCAGTTTTTGTTTTTTGTTTTTACTTAAGTGTTTTTTTTTCTTTTATCCTCACTCAATCTCAAAACTGTACTGCAAAAGTAGGAAATTTAAAGTGCTGAAAGGTCTACAAAAAGGTGTAAGTTGGTCAATTATAATATAATGGGGTGAAGAAGCCATTGTATTGTATCCACTGAAACGAAGGAAATGATGCAAGAGGAAACAGCTCTGTTCCCCTGGATTTCTGTCCTGAACAGATAAGCCGAGCACTTGCTAATTTTACAAGTAAAGAGGCAGGAAGAATGACGACAATGTTTCCCTTTATGCAAACTTCCCTTTTATTCCCTGAGAAATACAGTGAACAGTCCTTGTGGGCTTGGATTCAGTTTGGCTGCATGTTGACATGCTTCTGCTAACTATTATGGCTTCAAATGAAACTAATGTGATTTGGGAAATACTGAAACCTATTGATTTTGGTAAGAATTGCTGTGCATTTTGTTTTACTATCATTGTAGCCTTGCTTAAGCTGGCTCATATTTGTATATCAATTTAAACTGTCAATATGAAATATTTTCAACATGAAAATAGTCTATTGCAGACCCTTCACCTGTTCAAACTGATTTTTGATATAACATACTCAAAATTCAATAACCTTTCCATCCAGAGGAGCTCATCCTGGCGTTCTGCTTGTCAATACTGATGGGTCTGCTCATCGGGATCTTGATTTTCCTCCTCCTTACATGGATGTCAAGACGGAGAGCTTCGGTCAGGATCAGCAGACGTCAAGACCAGTCATCAGAATCTAAAGGCTCACGTAATCAACGCTGCCACCTCAGACACTACAAGAGTCACGGTTTTGACAAGAACAGTGAATATGCGGGAAGAACGACTTTAAACCTCCACAGGCAGACCTCCGTAGACCCCAATGAGCTGTTGGGCAGAAGCCCCAGCTTTCTGAACTCCACTTTTCGGCCACCACCAAAAAAGACTAACAAGACTAGTGATGAAACAGAGGATGATAACCAAGCTGCATTGATTCCTAACATCACAGATCCATTTAGTACAGAACCAGCAGAGTCTTTCTGGCTGGGGAAAGGCAGTCTAAGAGGATTTCTACCCAGACAGACTCCACCACCTGCATATGACAGCGTCATTCACATCTTTCAAGAGACCCGTCCCTGACTGCACTGTGACAAAAGACTAAGGATTGTACATAAATCCCAAAACATGAACTCAAGGCTTGCTCTGATTTGAGAAGAGATCTGATTTATACTATAGTGACACTCATTTGACTTATTATCTTCATGAGAACAGAAACACTTTACGATAAGGTCCCATTAGTTAATGTTAGTTAATGCATTCTCAGAAGCAATGTAGGGCGGGGCTTCATTTTGTCATGGGTAATTGATTGGATGGATGTGGTTTGCTATTGGTCGATCTCATGTGAGTGACAGGTTGTCCCACCCTCAGGCCAGTAAACGCATCATCAGAGAAGAGAAGAGATTTCTCTGCAAGAAGGAAGGGAAGTTATTTTGATTCGAGATTACAAGGGAACATGAATTTTAAAATAATGATGTAGGCTATATCACGTATAATAAATAATGCAATTTTCGATTAAAAACAAACTGTCCATTTTGATTTCATGGTGACTTTAATGTTAGAGAAAGTAACCTTACTGTAAAGTGTAACCCTTTCATGCAGTGGTGTAAAATGTTGAATTGAATTGTTTTTAGGATATGGCAATTAAACATAACAGTGCTTTAGTGCGTCTGAAGCTTTACATTCTCTAGCCAATGTTGGTTTGGGGTGTTTGTGAATATTGTATGTGACCATTGCGTCAATAGCAGTGAGTGTCACCCAGTATTCAACAGTCTTGGTCAATGTAAAACATAGCTGTCAAAAACTGTGTACTTTGACATAGACTACTGAATGATTCCCGTATTCATATACCATAGTAAGTACATAGTAGGCCTACTCCAAAACACATCTACATACAAAAGTGAAGTAACATTGTATGCTTATTTTTGTCTAATAAAGTAAACCACTAACAGCAGAAACAGCAGAGCGCCTCCTGGGAATCTCTTCAATATGGTATTGTTCTGTCTTTCCTGAGACTAAAGAAGTGTCTCTCCTGAGTCCTGAGCCTTGTTGCAGACTGCCTGAGTAAAGGAAATAAGTGCTAGTGAAATTACTTTTCACTAATAGAAAACAGAATCAGTACATGCACAACAGATAGGTTTCAGAAGAAGAGGTTTCAAGATTGTTTGGCTATAACAAATAAACTTTCAGGACAAACTTATTATGAGCTCTGAGGTAAATAGTCTGTACCATTTGCTTACAAAGTCTGTAAAAGACGTCTGAACACCTATATTTTCATTGTCATCTGTCAGGTTGTAGGGACTTATGCATGTTATTGCAAAAAAATAGAACCTTTAAGTACACAGTCTTGTATTTGTAACACTTGTCTCGTAGTATGAGCTGGTTAGTTTGGTTCAACGCTTGGTGTTTTGAACGAATCTTTTAAGTGAACAATATTTTCCCTTCACTGACTGAAGTCGCCTACTGCTTTTGGGCCTTTAAGACTGACTGTATTAGGAGTCAATAGCCTTCGATTGCGGGCACGCCGGGCAGTGAAGGAGAATTTCCTTGGTTGGACTACTAAACCGATACGACCCTTTCAACGAATCTGTGTTTTGACGTTTTGAGCCTGTAGGCCTACATTTCATTCGTGAACCAACTGAACATTATCTCATTTAGGCAGTTGTTGTGTTTTTACACAACGTCTTGATGAAAGTCATGTCCAGAATTGGAGGAATAGCCTATTGATGGAGTTCCATTCAATAGCTATTTTGTGGGTAAAACGCGTGTTTTGGTTGTGAAAAGGGTCGGTGTTTTAACGAGTCGTTTGAGTGATTGATTCAATGACTCCTTTATGACTTGTCTGTTGCCACCTTTTGGCATAAAACGAACAAAAACTGAACAAACCGTGGTGAACAGTAGGCCTATCCATAGCAACTTTATTAAAGAGGTTTTTCAAATTGGTTTTATAGAAAATGCATGAGAAAACAGTCAAATAACTTGAAAAGAGATTGCATAATCACTTTTGGGCGCTGAAAGGAAAGACAGCGTTTTGAATCGTTTTTAGCTTTAATTGAACAGTCTTTGAAATTCGTGCTTTATTTTCTCAGTGAAGCTAATTATTATTCGCAAATTCCTGAATCTTAATACGTATGACAAAATAAGAATGAAGATTGGTGATTTATATCAGACCCATTTGTTCGCTACTATCTGGATGGGGTTGGCAGTCATGTGATCAAAGCACCATTCCGTCAGAGCGCGGGTTGCCTTCGCACGCCGAAAAGTCCCTCATTCAAGGATGCTTTTGCGCCAATGAACTGCGTCTCACTGCATGACTTTAATGTGCTTTGGGGTAGAATCCAGCATGAGCATCTGGCAACCATTTAGACGCATTGAGAGCGAGTTGGTAGAGGTGAGTTTGCTGGTAGAAATGAATGCAGAATTCTTATTTTATTACTCGAATGAATTGTTTTCTTTTTGGTTCACATTGGTCTCATTTGATTTATTTGGAATGTCACAAATATAGTCAATGTTGTATCCTTGATCGTTGTGTAATTATATCACGAGTGTAGGTGGCAACCATAGTTGATGGATTTATTTTAAACTGCATCCAGCTTAATTACCTGCCACACAATTCTTATTTAATCAGATGTGTGAAACTGGGCCAGTTATGATCTGGAAGCCCTAAATGGTTATTTTTATATTGATTCTATAGCAATTAACATTGAGATTATGTTGTAAACGAAATCTCATATATCTTTATCAGCCTGGGAGAAACGCATTCTATAAATGAATATTTATATTTGAAATGAGAATAAATGCAGTTATGAAGTCTTAGGCTGGGTGTCATTAAAATTCAGCCATCATCACATCCCTGTTGCCATGACGCCTGCGAGCTGCCTCATCCTTAGTTGTGCATGATTTTTCTGTGTTTTTTGCCCGTTTGCTCGCTTTTTTGTGCTGATGTTTCAATGCATAATTTCTGTTGCGTTATTCTTAGTATAAACCTGAATTGCAGGGGCTTTAAACATCCCGTGACGAGGGACCAATGTCAACTCAAGTGTGGGTGCAGACAGAGAAATGAAATGTCTTTAAATGATTCTGCATGCAGCGCTTGTCTCATAGGTGGCTCAATCTGCAATAATCTGTTTCAGTGTTAGTGTCATATGCTTTATTCTTTCTCAATACATTTGTGTGTGTGTGTGTGTGTGTGTGTGTGTGTGTGTGTGTGTGTGTGTGTGTGTGTGTGTGTGTGTGTGTGTGTGTGTGTGTGTGTGTGTGTGTGTGTGTGTGTGTGTGTGTGTGTGTGTGTGTGTGTGTGTGTGTGTGTGTGTGTGTGTGTGTGTGTGTGTGTGTGTGCTTTCTCTTTGCATAGAAATCCTGGAATACCAAAGGCTGAAACTGGTTTTGTATAATGAAGATAAACTGCAATAGGCCTTGACTTGATTTAGATCAAATTGACATCCCTTTATTGAACAGAAATAGAATGAATTGGATTCCTCATGATGTGCATTAGTCACAGACTATAATGGCCTGATTTCAGTCACACTCTTTCTTAAGACACATCTGCAGTTAAGCATTCTCAGGTTGTACTGCACATTTTTTTTTTTTGAATAAGCAAGCAAAATGGAGCACTCCTTCAAAGACGGAATTCGGACTAATAATGTCCAGGGACTATGAAGAGGTGAGTACTTCCAGAAAAATAAGATTTTCATGCATTCCATGATAATATTTTCTACTGCATTGAAAAGTATAATGTTCTTTAATACAGTTGTTGTTTATTTTAGACTTTAGTAGTCAGTTGTTACATTATCAAGGCACATTCCACCTGAAACTATTATAAACAACATTTTTCTATTTCTATATGCTTATTATGCATGTGTTTAGGCAGTTTTATTGTATTAATTGAGAAATTACAAGGAATGTTTGTACCTTTAAAAATGTATTTGTCCCACCACGGGGTTATTTAAAGGTAAAGTGTGTGATAGTATCACTAATGTCACTAATGTGAATTGAATTTTTTTTCAAAATGGCTGATCATTTTCAAATCGACCTATTAATGTCTTACATTTCTCTTTGCATGTTGAGTGAACTGCAAAAACCTAAAGACCTATTTACAATGTTGACCAGTTACAGCATTTCCCCTATTTAACCTCAACCTGTGTAGCGTCAGTTCTGGCAGGTCACGTTAGTCAAGCTCGCATCAGCTGACTCTCAGCTGATCCACGCCTATCACTGTATACACATGTATAAGCTCCTTCAGTATTATCAGCAGCTATGGCGTTTCTCAGGAGCTAATAACCCTCCTCCATCCCCAGCTCCTCCTCTCGTCAGTCAGGATTTGGCATTCTGATTCCCCTTGAATCAGATTAAATTCTCGATTTATGTTGTACGTTAAAATCTTGATTTAATGATATCTGCAATACATTCATGTTGATTCTGTTCTGTTTACCCTAAGGGGGGTTATTGCTGCTCTCCCTGCTCTTATCCATGCTAGGCTGCATGGATGCGCAAGGAGTTCTCTCCCAGAACTAATTGTCAATCGTATTTGACGATAGTGGTCCTGACAGAAATATAAATATATATATAACTCTGCAAAAGTCTTAGTCTTAGGCACGTTATATTTCAATGGTTTTAAGCCATCTTTTGCTGTGTGTCAGGAAATATCAGTTTACATTTCCAAACATTAATTCATTGTAATAATCCAGTGAGATTTCTGTATGCACAAAGGAGTCTGACAGCAGCCGGTATGATCTGATCTCACCATCACAGAGTCTGTCTGTGATTACATGAAAAAACTTGAGACAGACTAAATCCAGAAGAACTGC
This sequence comes from Rhinichthys klamathensis goyatoka, assembly GCF_029890125.1. NCBI lineage: Eukaryota > Metazoa > Chordata > Actinopteri > Cypriniformes > Leuciscidae > Rhinichthys > Rhinichthys klamathensis. The sequence continues at coordinate 7,675,661 of NW_026606660.1, forward strand.
GACAACGTCTCCAAGACGCTTGAAGAAACCTGCCTTCAAAGCTACATTATTGTGGAAGGTTTTAGACACTTGTGTAAAAATGCTTTTTTTGGATGCTTTCAATATCATAAATAGATTTTATTATAATCAAACCAATATTTGGTGTGTGACCACCCTTTGCGTTTAAAACAGATTTCGTCCAGGTACACTTGCACAAAGTTTTACAAGTAGCTTTGCAGGAAGGTTTCTACAGGCGTCTTGGAGACGTTGTTCTACTGGATTTAATCATTTTTTTATGTAGTTTAGTATTAGTGACCATTAAAAATGACATTGCCGATTATACAAGTGTTTAAAATGATTTAAATATTAACTGCCTCTCCCTCTACACCTCTAGCCTGGTCAGTCTGTAGGGATGTTGGCTGCGGTGGAACATGGTCCGGTCCTCTGCAGTGACTCCAACATCCTCTGCCTCTCATGGAAAGGGCGAGTTCCCAAGAGTGAGAAGGAGAAGCCGGTGTGCAGGAGACGCTACTATGAGGAGGGCTGGCTGGCCACTGGGAACGCCAGGGGTGTTGTGGGCGTCACGTTCACGTCTAGTCACTGTAGAAGGGACAGAAATACCCCACAAAGAATCAACTTCAATTTACGGGGTCATAACAGTGAGGTGGGTGCTCCTCTCTCCTTCAGATTTTTGTTTTATCAACAACTGCTTTTTTTTTGGTTTAAATGTTTGAATTGTGAGCTTTAAAGGTGTAATAAGTAATGTTTTACACTTTAAACCTAAGCAAATAAAGGAAAAAAAATTACTGGGGAAAAAAGCGGCAACTGTGATTGCCAGAACTTTACCTTATTTTAAATTTAAAAAAAAATGTTTACCATAAATTTATATTTCATTAACTGAAATAATGTTAATATATCAAATTACTAAAAATCTGTTTTTACCCTTGACAACCACCTTAAAAGCCACATGATGAGTCAAAGTTCATCACAAGTAGCTTTTCCACAAGCTGAGGTAAATACTAATGTATAGAAAGTGCACACTGTGTCATGCACACAAATACAAAACACTATCATGTTAACACTAAAATGATGCAATAAATATTAATTTAACAACATGAGATGTAAAAAACTAAGAAGAAAACTTATAACACGAAAAAACATCAATGTGTGCTGCCACTTGAATGCCAATTTATGTTTCTTTTTTTACTGTAAATTATAAGACGACTTGTTCTTTTTCACTTCCAAAAACTGTACACTTTACAGTGGTTTATTAAAAAGTCCTGTTAGATGTATTGTAGCTTTTCAACACATAGAGTAAGGTAACGTTAACCAATTAAAAGGTAGCATTTTTTTAGTCTTTTACCTTCAAAATTACGATAATTTACAGTGTATGTTTTAATAAATCTGATTAAAATGATGTACACTCATATTAGATCCATAAAACCAGTGGACTAGAAAAAGATTTTTTATTCTATGTAAACTGAGCTCACTTGACCATCCGAATACTACTTAATTTATCTCATTATCTCCTTACCTACCATTCACGGTTATTCAGAAAGAATTATTTTTATAAATCAAAAAAGGCTAGTTTTGAATTTTCCATCCTATGCACGAGTATCATGCACTCTTTCTCCTAGAATTTCATTCCCATGGTGCTGTTCTTGTACAGGTTGTCCTTGTTAGGTGGAATGAACCGTTTCAGAAGCTTGCAACGTGTGACATGGAGGGAGGGATATTTGTGTGGATCCAGTATGAAGGAAGATGGTCTGTAGAGCTGGTGAATGACAGAGGTGCTCAGGTATGTGTATTTACTGCTTATTTTTCATCTGTGTGCAGGTTGCAAATGTGTTTTTTATGATACGTCAAGATTGATTAACTTACTAATATGTTTTGATTAAAAATACATCATTATACCCACACAAAAAGGCCAACTAAGTAAGACGATGTAAATAAAGTATGGTATAATAATTCAATTAATTGCTATTATTTTCCTTTTTTCCCATGCCATTTTCTCATGTGCAGATGTCCATAATTACTCATTGTTAGAAAAACAGAAAAATCGACAAAAAAAACTAGTTATTTAGTAAATGTATAAATATAAGTTGGGCCCTATTTTAACAATCTAATTGTATGGTCTAAAGCGCATGGCGCAAGTCCACTTAGACTTAGAGCGTGTCCGAAACCACTTTTGCTGGTTTAACAACGGGAAAATGGTCTAAAAGGGTTGTCCCTATTCTCTTAATGGGTAATGGGTGTGTTTTGGGCATAACGTGCAATAAACCAATCAGAGTCTCATCTCCCATTCGTTTTAAAAGCCAGTTGCGCTCGTGCCATGGCGGATTAACTATTTACTTGGCGCAATTTGCAAGCGGAAAAACGGAACGCTTCTGTAGCGAGGAAACGGATCTGCTCGTGCGCAAGGTTAAAGCATGCTACGGGACAAAGTGTACTCGCGTTATGGACCCGCCTATAGGCGCACATAACTAACGCACTCTTTAAATAACAAAAAAAATATTGCACCATTGACTTTTGACCAGGTTTTTGTTGGTCAATGGTGCAGTTGCCTCAAAATAGCAAGGCACCAACAATGTGCCTGAACACACCTGGTTTTCAGACCAGCACGCCCATGGGCGCACAAATGGGCGCAAATGCATTTGCTATTTAAACAACGTTGGCGCAGGCAGGGAAAATGATAACTGCGTCGGGCTGAAACTAGCAAAAATCACTTGCGCCACCGCGCCTGGCGCCGCATTGCACCAAGTGTATGATAGGGCCCATTATGTTTATTATATTATATTATATTATATTATATTATATTATATTATATTATATTATATTATATTATATTATATTATATTATATTATATTATATTATATTATATTATATTATATTATATTTTGTGTCTTTTAATGAAATTCCTGCTAATTTCAAATGCTACATATTTTGCAATAGGAAAAAAAACCCAGCTATTATTCTAACATGAACTGCTTAATGAACTAGTGGTTTGTTGTCTAGGTGAGTGACTTCACCTGGTCACATGATGGTACACAGGCCTTAATCGCCTACAGGGATGGTTTTGTCCTGGTGGGATCAGTCAGTGGTCAGAGACACTGGTCATCTGAGATCAATTTGGAGAGCCAGATCACCTGTGGAATCTGGACCCCTGATGACCAGCAGGTAACTTTTTGGATTGGCATCATCAAATTGAAGGAAACGGTCTGAAAGACATTTGTTGTCAACACATGACTTGGACAGATTCCCTTGGACTGATGCCCGATTTCCCTAATTTGGTGTTTGCATTCGTTTATTCTCCCTAGGTGCTTTTCGGAACAGCAGACGGGCAAGTCATAGTGATGGACTGCCACGGCCGTATGCTTGCCCATGTTCTGCTGCACGAGTCAGATGGCATAGTCAGCATGTCCTGGAACTGCCCGAACTTCCTGGTGGAGGACAGCACTGAGAGTGATACAGACTCAGATGACTCTACTCCAGCTCAAGGTACATTATCCTCTTAAAAGGATAGTTCACTCAAAAATGAATATTCTGTTATTATTTACTCACCTTCATGTTGTTCCAAACCCCGAAGACCTTCGTTCATCTTCGCAACACAAATTAAGATATTTTTGATGAAATCTGAGAGCTTTCTGATCCCTCTATTGACAGCAGCGTCATTGCAACTTTCAAAGCCCAGAAAGGTTGTAAAGACATCGTTAAAATTGCCCATGTGGCTACAGTGGTTCAAATGTAATGTTATGAAGCGACGAGAATTATTTTTGTGCGCAAAAACAAAACAAAAATAACAACTTTATTCAACAATTTCTTCTCTTCTGTGTCAGATCTCCTACGCTATTCGCGTAGTGTAAACAACTCTACGCCAGAATGCCGCCTCACTCCCGTCGCTTCATAACATTACATTTGAACCACTTAGTCACATGGACTATTTTAACGATGTCTTTACTACCTTTCTTGGCCTTGAAAGTTGCAATGATGTTGCTGTCTACAGAGGGATCAGAAATCTCTCAGATTTCATAAAAAATATCTTAATTTGTGTTCTGATGATGAACGAAGGTTTTACGGGTTTGGAACGAAAAACCCTTTAAAGAAAGCTTCTTCCATGGTTCTAAGATGTTAAAGCTTATTATATGGTATCAAACATTTTTTTTCACTGTATAGGGTTTTTGAGTTTCTTGGAGATTTCAAACTCTTTGAGATTACATTATAGGTTTTGAAGACATGTGTATTGCATACATCATCCATTAATGAAAGAAAGTAAGGGCCTTCCTGGGTTTTTTCCAAGCACCAGTACATAGACTGTTTTCTAAATGGCCACAAACTACTTCAAACCTTTTAAAGGTATAGAACATTTTATAAATTTTTAAGGATGATTGCAAGGCAGTAATGTGTATTTGACTTTTTTGATGTTAACTGTAAAACTCTGTTTCCTTTCAAGTGCAAAATCTCAAACCACTGCTCACGGTCAGCTTCATATCGGGAGACATTAGTCTAATGAACAACTATGATGACCTTTCACCTAACATCATACGCTCAGGACTGAAAGGTAAAACCCTGCTGTTCTTGCAATAAATGAATTGCTAAGTACGTGTTTTATTACTTCCACTGAATTATTATTAACAGCATATTAAAGTTATTTTCAACATCTATGGCATGCTGTTGATTACCTAGACAATATTGTCTATTAACATTTACAGTAAATTCACCTATAATGGAGGTTTAGCAGCAGACTGGACATATATTAAATGTTTGCAATAATAAAAATGTGTAAATGTTCATTTTGGTTAAGGAACTTCTGTTTACTCCTTAAGTGTAATTCAGTCAAAATAATAACCCAAAATGGTCCTTTCAACCATTTAATGACACATCATAAATGTTGATTCATTATGACAGAGCTGTTATCTGACTGGACAGACTTTTGTTTTTCAGATGTGGAGGTACAGTGGTGCTCTCAGGGTGACCTGCTGGCAGTGGCCGGGATGGAGAGACACGGTCTACCCGCTGACTCAGCCTGTGCCTCCTTAATGAGGAACGCCCTTGTCAAGTTTTACAATGTCCAAGGGGAACATATATACACCTTAGAAACTCCAGCCCAAGTGAGCTGTGACCAGTCATCAGACCAATCATCATTTATCAATCTGAACATATAATACACACAAGATTTTTTAAAAACTGTTTTTTAAAGAGGTCTCTTATGCTCACAAAGGCTGTATTTATTTGATCAAATATACAGTAAAAACAATAATATTGTGAAATATTTCTATTTCTATTTTATTCCCGTGATGGCAAAGCTGAATTTTCAGCATCATTACTCCCGTCTTCAGTGTCACATGATTCTTCAGAAATCATTATAATAGGCTGATTTGCTGCTCATTTATTATCAGTTATTATTGGTATTAAATTATTATTTATAATATTTATAAATAGTATATTAATTATATATTATTAAAATATTTTGTTATATTATAAATGTCTTTAATGTCAGTCTTGTTTACCCCAAACTTTTGAAGGTAGTTCATCAAGGTTTCCACAAACATATTAAGCAGCAAAACTGTTTTCAACATTGATATAAAACAAAATGTTTTATTGAGCAGAATGATTTCTGAAGGTTCGTGTGACACTGAAGACTAGAGTAATAATGATGCTGAAAATTCAGCTTTACCATCACAGGAATAAATTATATTTTTAAAATTAAGTATTTTATTTAAACATGCATATTTACTATTTGTATAAACCTTTTTTTATGTGTAAATTTGTATGCATAAACAGTATGGGCACTGTATAGAAAACTGGTTATCGGCTGCTTTTGCTTCAAGTATATACAACACAATATCAAATTTATTTTTAATCACATATTGATGTTTGCATAAACTATACATAAACTATATATAATCTAAATATCTTTTGGTTTTAGAGGCCCATCACCACTATTTGCTGGGGTCACAGAGACTCGCGGCTGTTTCTGGCCTGTGGACCAGCCCTGTATGTAGTGCGTGTGGAGCACCGTGTGGCCAGCCTGCAGCTTCTCTGTCAGCAGGGCATTGCCAGCGCTCTTAAAGAGGAGAGAGATGTGGGAAAACTCAACATGCCTTCACTCCTCTGTTCCTACGTTACCACTGCATTCATTCCGACGATCAAGGTACCGAAGCAGCAAGTGAAGTGTTCAGAGTTTGATGTATGCTAATATATGCATTAATGCATAATCTTTTTCATATCACAAGCCCCCAATCCCTGATCCGAACAACATTAGAGATTTTGTGAGCTATCCCACAGCAGGGAATGAACGGCTGCACTGCACTATGAAACGTGCAGAGGAGAACCCAGAGGCAGGAGGCCCCTGTTACACCCTCTATCTGGAACACCTGGGAGGTCTGGTGCCTATTCTCAAGGGCCGTCGCATTAGTAAACTGCGACCAGAGTTTGTCATTATGGACCCAAAAATGGATGGTAAAGCAGGTATTTATGTACTATTGCTGATCATGACTCTTTAAAGTGCTCATATTAATTTTATTTTTGGGGTCTGCTAGAATACATTTTCATGATTTAAAGTAAAAAAAATACATTATTTTTCTCATACTGTACATTTCTGCGGCATCTCTTTTCACCCTCTGCCTGAAACTCTTACTGCGTCCCAATTCGCATACTATCCGTCCTTAATAGTATTCGAAATTAGAATTAGTGTGTCCCAAATCGTAGTATGTTGAAATGAGTATTCCAGATACCCGGATGGTCTAAGTGCAGATCCGTGCTTGCTCTAACTGCTAATATTGCTCACAAACCATTGAGCGCTGGACTAGAATTAAATTAGAACTGCAAACACAAATAAAAAGTGTTAAAAACTACAACTACGAGTCCGGCGTTTAAGTAGAGAGGTTTAGATAAAGGGTTTGAGTGATTAATCCGTATCTAACCTTATGAAAATATATTTATTCAATGTTATATCCACATAATGTTACATCTGCAAAGGTATTGTGAACGTTTATAAAGATACATTTGGTAATTTAGTAACTTTTAAATACATCATTATGCAAACACACGAGGAGAGTTCTCCACATGAAAGACCAACGACTGGCAGATCAACTTGCTACTTCATTTCTCTCCGAAACAATAGGAAATTAAATATTAAATTTTAACTGTGACAGGATGATTGACAGGGCAGTTTAAACGCTGACAGGATGCAAACGGCAAAGCGATCCGTTAAAGACACAGTTATGATGAAGTAGTATGTCCCAAAGTTTGTCTACTCTTCTGCTACACACACAAATGTACTTTTTCTTCATAAAAACATACATAATTTTAGGGCATAGTAGAAGTAGGCGAATTGGGACACAGCATCTTTGTTTTAATATCTTGATAGCTGATTTCATACATCTTTGTCTTTCAGATGAGGTCTGTGTAAATGGCATGATCTCCTATATGACTGACAGCTGTAACTGCTCAGATTCAAGCGATATTGAGTTGAGTGATGAGTGGGTTGGACGAAAGTCGCCAAAACTTTCCAGAGGAAACAGGTCTCCTAAGCTTCCTAGGTACTCGAAACATATAAGGTACTGTTGAATATAAAATTCACACAATATTATAGGAATATTTGTTCCATCACAACATTACAAAACACAATACAGCACATTTTTGTCAAATATTTACTAAACAAATCAACAACTTTTGATTTGATAATAAATAAATTAATTTTCTTTCTTTCATATTTGTTTTTATGTCTAGAATTAATATGGAATCAAGAAAGTGTCCCAAACTTGCCCAAACATCTCAAGAAATGTCTAGGTCTCCTAGATTACCAAAGAAGCCTCCAGTACGATCTCCAAGTCTTTCTCGAAGGGATTTTTCAGTTGATGGCTTTAGTGAGGTACTTAACATCTTATTAAGAAGTTCATTTTGGCAATTATTTTATATTAATCTACTTGCCTAGAATTAGCAAAGTTTCCAAACTGGTTTCAGAGTTCGGAGTTCAGCTAATTTTTGCGGTGCCGAGGCACAACACACGTAAAGTTGATAATTCCACGAATAACTGCAATTGCAGATTTCGAACAGAGATGGCGACAAAGACTTTAACTGATGTCTTAGTTATTCTAAAATTTGTTTAGAGCTTTTTGGATTCAAACCACTTTATTTTCCTAATTTGTTTGAGATAGAATTATATTACAATAAAATTGTTTTATTAAATTATCAACAACTGGCATCAGCTATATTGGTAAACGTTTTGATGCGCTAAAACTTTTTTCACAAACAAAACCTTTGGATGGAAACCTAGCTATTGATAGGAAAAGTTTTTGTATTTCTTGCTTGTGTCTACTGGACACTGCTATGCATTTGTAACATATTCTGCACCATGACCTCAGTAGACAGCTTATTTTATTTAATCTCCTGCTTTGCTGAAAAGAAATTACAGTAAACCGACTTTGACCTTGAATATTTTCTATAACTATCACTCAATTTGCTTTGTAGCATAATTACTTAGCTCAGGTCACCTCTAACATCTGGGGAACAAAGTTTAAGATTGTGGGCCTAGCTTCCTTTTTGCCAGCTAACTTAGGAGCAGGTATGTCAGGTTTTGTATACAAATCAACACTTTCACATAATCATTTTAAAGAATAATCCTAATGTTTTTTTTAAATATGTTTGACTAATGATGCATAATGTCACAGTTATTTATAAAACTAGTTTGCTGCACCTGCAACCTCGTCAGATGACCATCTATTTGCCTGAGGTGCGTAAAATTTCCTTGGACTTCATGAGTCTCCCTGTCTTCAATCCCAATGTGTTCAGTGAAGATGAAGATGATTTACCTGGTAAGAATCAGTGGAACGTTGTGTAAATTTTGTCTCCGTATAGCTTGACTAAGACAAGTTTTAGATAAAATTGAGAAATTTATCGCAAGATGTTCTCGCTTATTTCTAGTGATGGGACCTTCTGGAGTGTCAGCCGAAAATCCTCCTTGCACAGTTAATATTCCCATTGCTCCAATTCACAGCCCTGCGCAAGCCATGTCACCTACACAGAGTATAGGCCTTGTCCAATCTCTCCTAGCCAATCAGAATATTCAGCTTGATGTCCTCACCAATCCCACAGCTACTGCAGCAGCGGCAGCCGCAGCAGCAACAGCAGCAGCAGCTAATGCAACTGTGTCAGAGCACAGTCAGGACACCGTTACCGCACAGTACACTGTGCCGACCAGGTACTCTAACCCTGGACAGGTGATATTCAGCGGACTGGAAATGAGTAATATCCTGAGTGGAACTCTTCCTCCTCCTCCAAATCATCTACCACAACAACCCCACCAACAACGTCAGCAACAACAAGACCATCAACAATCAAAGCATCAACAGCAATTACAACCACAGCAGCATCATCTGAAATTGCAACATCAGTCACAACAGCTGCATCAACAGTCGCTGCAGCAGCAACACATGCAGAATCAGCAGCACTTGCAAACACAGCAGCACCAACAACAACAACTTCAACAGCAGCATCAGCAACAGCTGCAACAGCAGCATCAGCAACATCTGCAACAGCAGCATCAACAACAGCTGCAACAACAGCTGCAACAGCAGCATCAACAACTACAACAGCAGCATCAACAGCAGTTGCAACAACATCAGCAGCAATTGCATCAGCAGCAAATGCAACAACAGCAACTGCAGCAGCAGCAGCAACACATTCAGCAGCAAGTGCAGCAGCATCAACAACAAATTCATCAACAGCATCAACAACAAATTCATCAACAGCATCAACAACAATTCCAACAGCAGCAGCACCAGTTGCAGCTGCAGCATGAGCAAATGCAGCAGCAGCAACAACAGATGCAACAACAGCAGCAGCAAATTCGACAGCAAATTCTGGAGATGAGGCAGCAGCAGCAACAGCTTCAACAGCAACATCAACAAATACAGCTGCAGCATCAACAAATGCAAAGACAGCATCAGCAAATGCAACAGCAACTCAAAATGCAAATGACCATCCAGCCTCCACCTTCAGGGTATGCTACTCTGCCCCTCCATCAGTTACAGCTGATGCCGCCAATTCCTCATCCAGACCATCCACCAGATAGAGCAGAACAAGTGCTTCCTCTGAAGGTTCCCTCACGACCACAGTCATTCATTGAAACTGACACTCTTGAGATCCAGATGCGCAAGATAAACCCTCCACCACCTTACCCAGGTACAGTGGTATCTACTGCAGCCCCCACACCCACTACAGCGCCTCCAGGTCTTCTTGTTAGCAATGAGAATGGCACTACGCTGACAACAGATCAATGTTTAACTAAGGACGAATTCTCTCTTCATCCACTTGGGCTTCAGTATCCAACTCCATTAGGCTATGAAAGAATTACCACGTTTGACAGCAGCGGAAATGTCGAAGAGGTGTGTCGCCCTAGGAGACGCCTGTTAAGGAACCAAAATTCCTATGGGATTCAAGGAATGGGCAGTTCCGCCACATTGAAAGTAACTTCGTCTGAGAACAAGAAAGTCCAGTTGCCGTACAGCTCAGCAACTCTGAGCCGGCTCTCCGTGCCTAGATATTCTATACCAAGCGGAGACCCACCACCATATCCAGACACATCCAACCAGATGAACACAATCAGAAGTCCTACACAGAGGATTGACAGCAGTTTGATTCATGCCACTTTGCGTAGAGATCGAAGGGAACTGACCCTGAAGGTTTCTCAAATGGTGGACACAGTGAGGACTCTACCAACAAAATCCAAAATGAACGGTTCCCTTACGCTCTCCTATCAGCCAAGGATACCCACGGCTTTGTATACGTGCACTCAGTGTAGCAGTAATAGCAGCAGCACTAGTGTAAGTGTCACCGGTGGTGGCACCAACAGCAGTGGAATTGCTGGAGGAACTGTGGTGAGGCAAGACTTCCCACCTGGCAAAGGGACCCAACACAGCACAATAATTGTGCACTCCAAAAGTTCATCGCCATTAGCCTCCCAGTCCTCCTATAACCTCCTGAGTCCCATTGACCACAGTAGAGACAGAACTGTCTATGTGAACTCTGCCTTTACGGAAGACGAGACATTAAGTCAGCATTGCCATCTTGAAAAATCAGTACGTCATTTAACACTAGGGGATGTCAATTTAACAGTCAAACGACCTCCCCCTTACCAATGGGACTCTCCTGCAGCAGAACAACTCTGGATACCTCAAGAGCAAAATGTATTGCCTGGACCTCCAGGACCACCTCATAAGCCACCACCATTTATACTTAGCCAACCACAGCACTTAGACATGACCCGGCTTCCTTTTGTCCTTTCAACAAAGCCTTCCCCCAGTCCCAATTCTATGACCCTCCCTTCAGCCTATCAGTTATCCCTATCCGCCTTCCCAACAATGGTAGGGCATGGTGGACCTCAACTACAGGCTTTGCAGAGTCCTGCCCAACCATGTGGCCCCAATGACATGGTTACATCTACCACTTTCAGCCAACCAGACCCAACATTAGTCCTACCCCCAGGTTATCCCGCTAATTTGACCAATCTAGGTTGTTGCACTCTGCCACCCATGTACCCAGGGACTAGCTCCTGCAACAACCTTCAGCTGCATCCAATGAGCTTGCATCCTTGGAGCACATATAGCTCTTGCCCTCCCATGCCAGACCATTCCGCCACACTGCCCAGTAAGACCCATCAGGCCCTGGAGAAGCCTGTTCTCTCTCCGCCTCCACAACCTCCACCTCCGCCACCACCTCCTCCTCCACCTCCTCTCCCTCCCCCTCCGCCACCCATTGAACGCCTGAACAATCAGAGCACCTCTGAGGTGGTCGCAGAATCTGGGGATAGCTTTCAAGATCAGTCCTCTCTCAATGAGAGTCCACAAGGAGCAGAGAGGTTCAGCAAAAAGGGGCGTAAGAGACTTGACAGTAGGGCAGAAGAGGCCAATATGTCCGGAGTCTCTGAAGGGAAATCCAAAAAAGAAAGTCGCACTCTCTCTGACTTCAATTCCCTGATCTCCAGCCCAAGACTTGGCAGCAGGGAAAAGAAGAAGCCTAAAGGACAGAAAGAGCCATTGAACAAGGCCAAGAAACTGAGTAGGACCTCAAATGAGTTCCAAGACAGCTCAGAGAGTGAGCCTGAGCTCTTCATTAGTGGTGACGAGTTGATGAACCAAAGCCAGAGCAGCAAGAAAGGATGGAAGAGCAAACGCAATCAGCGTATGGCAAATGAACTTGAGGAAATCAAGTGCCGCAAAGCTAACGAGAGAGAGGATCGTAGTCTTGGCAGTCAAGGCTTTGTTTATGTCATGGCCAACAAGCAGCCATTGTGGAACGAAGCCACCCAGGTTTACCAGCTTGACTTTGGAGGACGGGTGACACAGGAGTCAGCCAAAAACTTTCAGATTGAGCTTGATGGACGCCAGGTAAGCAACTTTATTTATTTATTTATGGATGGGAAACCAGTTTTAAAACAGTATTTTTGCTATTCTGTTTCGTGACACTAAGGGTAAAAAAATTACACACTACACCTTTAAAAAACAAGCTCCATACATAATACCTTTTGAGTAACAAACATCTACCCTGCATTTAACCCGTCATTTTTCTTTTACACTGTTACAGGTAATGCAGTTTGGCAGAATCGATGGCAATGCATACATCCTGGATTTTCAGTATCCATTCTCAGCGGTACAGGCATTTGCTGTGGCCTTGGCCAATGTCACTCAGAGACTTAAATAGAAAACCTCTCCAGCAATCTTGTCCATGGGACTGAAAAAGAGATTATTGTTAACTGCAGATTGTGAGAAATGTTACATTCTCTGCTGCCATGATGTCTGTGCAGTGCCGGTTAGTAGCCGAGAGATCTGGTCACTCTCAGGCAGAACGTACATGAGACATACACAGATGGTCTGAAAATAGATTTAGTGCTTTAAGGTACCTTTTTGCTATCAGAGGTACAAGCTGATTTAAGATTCCACCTGAATCCAAAGGTGGTACACATTTGAAAAAAAATGTTAAGTATTTATGTATTGATGGAATATTATTTAATTCATTAATTCAATTTTATTGATTTTTTTCATGTATTTCATTAGTATATGGTGTGATTTAAATGTAAAGGTAATTACTAAAATCTAAGATGGATGTTAGATTATGGGCTTTCTTTCTTTTATCCCTGATGTCCCCAACTCCTTTTGTTTATTCCTGAGATTTATTTGTGCCAAATTGATTTCCTATGTATACTCCTTGTAAAGTGATGGATTTTAACTATTGTTTACCACAAACTCAGTGTCAAGTAACTCAAGTAAAAACTGTTTGAATATTCATCCCATGACTCACTTCCATGAAGTGAAAACAGAGAATATATTCCAGTTATAATCATATTTTCCAATGAATGCATTTTTTTGGTTTCAAAATATCAATTTAACTTTGTTCTTCACAAAATGTATTAGTTATATTGCATTATTTGCACACTGTGTTTTTGCAGTAATCTCAGTAATGTCCTTTTTGAACAAATCTTTGATTTTAAATGTTAACAGTAAGTAACAGAAATCAAAGTTTGAACATTTTTAAAATTAGTTTCAAATATATTATATTATACTGTCATTATCATGTAAGTGACATGACAGAAAAGTGCTGTAGTTAGATATACTTAAAAAATGTACTTATATTGTTCTTGACACTTTAGCACGAACTATATAGTATGCATTAATTTAGCCAAAAATGTCTTATATCAAAATATAAATCAAATTTAACACACTGTATATTATGCAATGAATGGAATCTAAATTAAATTGAAAGTCGAAATGTAGTTTTTGCGTTTCTAAGTGAAATAGTCAAACCCTATTGTTTAGTTTGGTTTATGTGAAGGGACATCTTTTTATTGTATTTAGTCTAATTGGTTTAATATTTATTTTTTCTGTATTAATATTTAATATTCTGCATCATATTTAATATTTCCTACAGCAAATTTTTTCTGTTGTTGCTTAGTTTCTGATGTTTTCCAGTAATTTCATCAGTTTTAATTACATTTTTTTGTTGTAAGCCAAACAGTGGTTCAGAGTGGGGTAGTGTTGATATGGTTGACGTTTTAAGCACTTCTTGATTATTCTTGATGTTGTATGCTTTGATGATTTGCAGTTGCAGTTATTTCTGGCCACTTTGTACTGGGAGATTCAGGCTCAGTTTAAATAATGTGGAATGTGAGGCTTTAACTGTGCTTTATTGCTAAATTATTCTAATGTACATTTACAAAATGTAATTCAAGGATGTCTTGAAAAAGCATTAGAATGTGTGTGCAGAGTAGGCTTTAAGTCTAAATAAAATCAAACTAGTTTGGTGAAAATTCTGTGGATTATTTATATTGTGAAATTATCTCATTATGAACATATTTGTATTAACACTTTTAATAAGAAGTATGATGCATGTTGCTGGACTTGTGCATATATAATTTACATCTGCTTCAACTTTGATTAGCTGACAACCAAATCAATTTTATTTTGTTCAGTTTAGGGAGCACTAGGGGGAGACCGGGGATGGTTGTGTTGTAACACGGGTCAGTTGTAACACTTCCAATCTGTCCAATCAGGAACTAGTTACAAATCCCCTGATTCACTTCGCACATGCTCAGTTTAGTCCTTATTCCACACGTAATAAAGTAGAGCCCTGTGGCAAAAACAGCAGATGTTAGAGTGGAAAAAACAATTTTGAGGTATGAAAGTAACTTTTTTTTACTTGTTTTATTTTTGTTATGGGAATTTCTGCTTTATAGTACTCATCAAATTTAAATTATGTTTATTGTGTGTCTGTGTAGATATTTTTCATGTAAGTTGTTAGTGCTAATGTTTTGCCTGTTAGCTGTAAGGTGAGCTAGTTCATGGCTACATGACTCTGGGTTAGTTGTAACAACAATGAAACGTTACAACCTAACCCTAACTCCTTACACACACACACACACAAATTTTATTATGGCCAATACAGTAACAAACGTGCTTACACCAACACAAGTGTTCAATTTCAATTTATTATGGCCAATACTATGACTGACAGTAACAAACAAGCTTACACACAAACAATGTTTTGTGTTCAAGTTAAATTTATAGTGGTCCATTACTATGACTAAGAGTGACACACACAGAGACACACACATCAGTTATATTGAAAAGTCAGTGTTGAATAAAAAGCTTTCAAAATCCTTTTTTGTTTGTTTTTTGTCAAAATCCTTATTTCATTATGTTACATATCACCCCGGTGGATCTCATAATGTTACATCTCACCCCAGGGTATGTTACAACTAACCCAGACTATGGGGTGAATTGTAACATTTCACTCCTCGTGTTTGAAACTAAACCATGCATTTTCTGTTTGTGTTGCAAAGATAAAAGTTATGTCATTTGATAGCAGACACTTGTAACTAGTTTGAATCACATTTTGAACACACTGGCTTAAAAGTACTCCAAGATATAGACAGAAAGGTCAAAAATGTTACAACCATCCCCAGTCTCCCTGTAAACGCAAAGTCAACACAGTTTTGAACACAGTGCAAATGGCTATTTTTTTACCTATGAGTTCAAAATGATAAAATTGAGATTATCCCTGGTCTCCACTATAACAAATATGCTAGATTAATCAAACAACCTGAAATGTGAAATTAGTGAACTCATCAGATGAGAGTATGCGTCTTTATGCAGAGGATTTTACTGCACAGACCTCTAGATGGCGCAATGGAATTAGATTCGCAATGTGCTTAGTTTGATTCATGTTAGCGAATCGGTTCCTGTCAATGATGAACCAGATTCTTCTTCTTACTATTTTACGGCGGTTGTGATGTCCGATTCTCAAAAGAATCATTATTTTGAATTGATTCTTTTCAATGATTTGTTTTAACCGATTCGCAAAGTGCGGAACACACAGCGGGAACTGTGAGGTGAGTCACAAAACGGGGAATTATTGACATTATTTTTCGTTAAGGAACTTAAATCATTTTTTGGAGTCCCGGGTTCACTCGGGTTAGGTAAGGAAATGTTTTAATGATAATATGTTATTTCGACTCAACAGCTTTGTAGCATAAATAACAATAAAAAAGAAACATTGTTTGAACAACAAAAAACAAGAAGATGGATGAAATCATTTAACTAGTTTAAAGATTTTTTTAAAAAAAATTAAAATACAAAAATAAAATCCCATATAATGGGCACAATAAGTGAGTCGGTTGCTGAACGGACATTATCCCTCCTCACTGTTGATTTTCTCAGCTGACAGGTAACACGCGGTAGAGTTACACGATCTCAGAGATTTGACAATGGATATCGATGAAGAAGATAGAGGTATGTGCAGTTAATACATTTATTTGATTACTTGTTTTCGGGTGATCAACATTTAGCAACTTTTGGACCTTTAATGAATTTGTGGACTCTTTAGCACGTTTGCCAATGACCATTCTCGGTCTCGAGCAGTTTACAGTGTTTACTGATCAATAAATGCATGTAAACTTCATATAGGTGATTCTTCACCACCGCCAGAGACTCCAGGCACTAAAATGTCCAGACAACAGATATTAACACTTATTGCAATGGCCTCCATAAACTTCAGTTCAATGATCTGCTATTCCATTCTGGGACCATTTTTCCCAAATGAGGTACATTGATTGTATTTTATATAACATGACTTGTATAATAAATTGTTCTATGTACTCTGCTCAGGGCATCTAAAGTTTTTAAAGCATAGGCTTCTGCTTCAGTATGATATAATGTTTTCATGATTCGTTTTCTAGGCAAAGAAGAAAGGTGTCAGTCAAGCTATGATTGGTTTAATATTTGGAATCTATGCATTATGCACTTTGGTGGGCTCTTTGATACTTGGTAAATATGTAAGTTAATGTTCATTTCAGAAGATCATTTTCAACAGTTTTCCATACTGGATTACACATTCTATCAGTGCATTTGACCTCTGTTTCAGATTGTCCAGATAGGAGCTAAGTTTATGATTGTGGCAGGGTTGTTCATATCGAGCGTATGTACTGTACTTTTCGGGTGAGTATCTGTGTTTTGTATCTTTTAGTCCAGGTCTATTAGCTTTTATGCCATCTTTATAATTTTTCATTATTTTCTTTTTAGTAGATAAACATATTTATAATACACAGTCCTTGTACTCATAGCATAGGTGTGTCCATTTTTGTGTTTGCGAATAATATCATTTATTCTGCAGGTTTCTTGACCAAGTGTCTGATGGTACAGTTTTCATCGTGCTCTGTTTTATCACACGGAGCATAAATGCAATCGGCTTTTCTGCTGCTGTTACATCGTCTTTTGCAGTTTCAGCAAAAGTTTTCCCCGACAACATAGCAACTGTTTTGGTGAGCTGTGGTCAGTGCATGTTTTTCAGTGTTTTGGAGTAAACTGACAAAGGATGCTCTATTGCTCATGTCACAAAGACATGCTGTTTCTAAAGAGAATCATCATTAGATTCTGTTATTCCGTCTGTCTGGTTGTTTAGTTTCTCACGGTCGGGCATATACAGAACACAATGATGAAACCATTCTTATGTTTTCAATAGATCTATTAAAACGTGTCTTTACAGTGAAGCAGAAAGTGAAACCATTAATGTCTTGTTTTCACAGGGCTTCATGGAGATTTTTACAGGGCTTGGCCTGATATTGGGGCCTCCGTTGGGTGGTTGGCTGTATCAGTCATTCGGATATGAAATCCCATTCGTTTTCACTGGATGTCTTCTGCTTGCAACAGTACCCCTCAACATGTGGATTTTACCGAGCTTTGGTTAGTGCGGATTTCATACTGGTTAAATATCACATGACTTTAATAATTTAATTTAAAGTCTATTCCATTTATCATACTCCTACTTTTGTCACAAGGTTGTGATTGCCATGTGACTGATTTTGTTATTGTTTACTCTCCAGCCATAGAGATAGACATGTCTGTTTATCTCATTCTTATATAGACGCTGTTCCTTCCCAGGATTCCTTCCTCAGATTGTGTACCAGAATAAAGATCCTTCTCATCTGCTTTGTGGTGTTCACATTGAGCTCAGGACTTGGCTTCTTGGATGCAACATTGTCCATATTTGCCATTGAAAAGGTTAATCTTTAGAAAGTACATTGATATCTATCTATCTATTTATCATATTTTTTTTTATGTTTTTAATGTAAAGTCGCCATAGTTTCAATCAGGGAAAATGTTTAAATCTCTTCATTTAAAAAAAAATAGTTCTCCCGTAATAATACAAAAACATCTTTGTGAATGTTTTGTGTGAACAGCTTAATCTCAGCGCTGGTTCAGTGGGGCTGCTCATGATTGGACTTTCACTGCCGTATGGGGCGGCATCACCCATCTTTGGTGTGATCAGTGATAAATATCCTGTAAGTGAACATTTACAACAATTATCAACATGATTACAGTGATGACTGGATATTCTTAAAAGAAAAAAGATTTATTTGAAATTTCTAATATGACGTTTGATGGTTATTATGTTACCTACCTTCCTACTTATTTGCTAATTTCTTTAAATTAATTTTGTTTTTGAAGATATTTAGTATTTAATTTGTTTTGGTTTGTAATTTATCTTTAGGTAAATATAAGCATACATTACATTTTATTAATTAAGAAATAATTTCATCTGTGGTTGTAAAATTATGCTCTGTGCAGTCAATTAGGAAGTGGATGATGGTGATTGGAGGAATGGCCACAGCGGTGAGCTTCTGTTTCCTTGGCCCACTTCCTGTTTTTCACATTAGGAGGTAAAACATTACTTTCACATTTTTTGAATGTTATTTTCTCTGTTTTTGCTTTATACCATGTTAACTGTCTGTGTCCAGGTAGCAGGACACTTGGTGCGCTTTTTTATTGCCTTTTTTCCTTATCAAATATTTTAGTAAACATCAGAAATTCATCATTCGAAAGCTTAAAAACTCAAATTTCATCCTTTGAAACCCGTTTTAAAATTGGACACTGACACAGGCCTTTAAAACCTTTTAGTGTGCTCTATGTTTGGTTGGATATATGGCTTTGATTTTCTTCCAATTTTAGTTTAAATTTTGTAAAATATATAATTTGTATGAAATACAAAAAGTTTAGTTCAGTACATATGCTTTACTAGAAACTCAATCTTCTATAACTTTTTTACACTCATTTTTGAACTGCTTTCACTTCTGCTGAGACCAACTGTTAACGGGTTAAGTTTTGTTAATACACTGATCCATTACTAATAGTTTAAATGTTTTTGTTTGTTCAGTCAGCTCTGGCTTACCGTCCTCATGCTGGTCGTGGTGGGCTTTTCTCTGTGTATGACCTGTATCCCCACCTTCGCCGAGATGATCGCTTGTGCACAGTGAGACTTTAATTCACCAAGTTATGTCAGACTAGATTCCTGGAATGGTTTGAATAAGTACAGTTAACCCTGAAACTAGTGCTGGGCAGTATGACCAAAAATCTCTATCACGGTATTTTTAAAGATTCTGGAGGTTTCACACAAGGTGGCTGGTTGCTGGCTGGCTGCTGTATAAATCAAAAACCTTGCATTCCATAATCGAATAGTTTCAATAGTTTCCCTGCTCCCTTTTAAGCCAGTATAATCGTCTCTACTATCCAGTTAGCCAACCTCTGCTTCAACGCAGAAGCAGCCTTCTTAACCCTTTGACGCGTACGATCACACCGGTGTGATCAGTCTTGGATTGGTTGATCAGGATTGGTGGAAACTCATAGACTAGGCAGTTTGGCTAGTCGTGAGAGTGCATCCTGGCCCAAGTGACTGGACGCTTCTGTCTTTGCAAACCATAAGTTACAGTGAGTGCTCATCTCTGAAGCACCCTGTGAGGGAAGCATCGGTCGTGACTCGTGACCAACTCCTGCCGAGAGGTAACAACACCCAGGCACACCCCTGCCTTCATGAACTCTAACCGTCTCTATGCATTTATGCAATGGTGAAAAATTGCAATCAGTTGGTGGCATCGTCTGGTGGGATTCAGCAGCAAACCAATCGTCTCATGCCACAGACCGAAAAAAACGCCAGCTATGCGCAGCATTCAAAAAGGAAGGACCTTCAGGAACAAATTAATTTGCCTTAAATTGAGAATAGGCCTATGTCACACTTCCTGCTTCCGGAACGCGGAGTAGGGATTCAGAACTTCCGGTCAACAGTATTTCTCGATAAGGATTTAGATTATCAGCCATAATGTCTAAACCATCCGAGGTAGACTGACCACGAGCTATGAGGTTGTGAAACAAAGGTTTTTACTCCTGTAGAAGCTATAAGTTCGTATGAAATCAACCTTGTTTTAAGAAAAACAAGTTTTATCCATGATCTTATGGAAAAAAAAACTACACTACCCATAATCCTAAGCGTAGCAGCAACGTCTGCTGATTGGTCCAACTCGCTGTTACCATAGAAACGTTTACCTTACTGGCTAACGGCTAGAGCTATAACAACAATGGCAAGCTACATCCGCAGCTGTTGTTGTAGTGTACCGGGTTGCTCTGCATCAGGACGTAGACAGCCATACCTCAGCTTTCACGCTTTTCCGAAGGACGAAACACTCCGCAAGTCTTGGGTTAGGTTAATAAGGAGGGATGAGGGGCCTTCTTTTAATATTCTCCTGGGCAGCACTTTCGTTTGCAGTTTGCATTTTGAAAAGGAGAGCATCTACGTCTTGGAAAGTGGTCGGAATAGACTTTTTGACTAGAGTTTTGACGTTTCCACTTGAGAGTTTTCATTTACCATCCGAACCACATCACCATATGTGACTTCAGGCAGGTTGCAGAGAGATTTGGTCCAGCGGTATCTATCGGACTCTGTAAAAAGCTAACCGGAAGAGCCATATCCCTACTAAAAGACGTACTTCCGGTCTTCAATTTTTTCGTTTTCAATTCTTCAACCACCATCTTTCTCGGAACAAGAAAATATGTGAATATCCCCTTCTGAACGAGGGGATGAATTCTTTCTATGGCTCCCTTCTCTAAGTTGTTCCTGCAGTACTCAATCGAAAAACGATCGACCGCTAGCCCAAGCACCTCAGGCTTTATGTGTGCGACTTTTAGTGGCAGTGGAGGATGCTGACGGTGTCCTCCTTGTTACTGTTGATGAGGTGCTCAAAAAACTTGAGCATCCGCAGTAACACAAGGTCTTTGAGGGGGCTGTGACTGAGGTGTAGCGTGCTGGTGGAAACGTTGCTCCTTCATGTTTGGCCAAGCCACACCTGGCAACGGGCTGCCAAGAGTGTGGCTGTAAGTTACCCCTCTCACGGGTCACATGACCCTTTGCCAGAAGAGCCGTTTGAAGGAACTGTACAATGGAGGGATCAACATTTGTTGTTTCCAGCATAGCAAGAAGTAGCTCACAAATTGTGTTTTCTGTCTTGAGTTACGTAGCCGAGAGACTCGTATGCAATTTTTAGCAGTGCATCCGTGCGACCACATTGCACACTGGGACATCTTACATTACCTCGTAGAGCATTGTCAGGAGACACCACCAAGGCTGTGACAGGCTGCTCTATTTCCGGAGCACGACTCACCCCGATGGAATCCGCCTCAGTCATAGATGCAACCATACGAGCAATCTTTGAGCATCTCTTAGGCGGGCCAGATCTTGTGAGGGCAATTTAGCCACACAAACAATCTTAGCATGGTGGCATGGCAAAATAAGTCACAGCTGAGGGCTGTCTGGAAAAAAAGAAATGCCTGGGCAGGTGAGTCATCAAGACCTAGATGAGCTATTGCCATTCGAAGCACGGCCGAAGTATTATCAGAAAAGGACTATCTGTCTCGATGATTGAACTGATCCCCCACTAGACCCCGCTGCTGAAATACTGGTGAAAACATCCTGGGGTGAAGGATGTGCAGTAACATCTACACCACCCCCATGATCACGAAAAAACCCCACATCCAAAGCACATGAGGAAAGTACATCCAAGTCAGAAAGATGTGAAAACCAAGGGGAATTAAAGGACTCTACCCCCACCTACCCGCTTCTGACCATTCTCATCCTCCTGTGTTGTCTTCACAGGTTGAAGTGAATGAAGCAAACATTTTATCTCTGCCATCTCTGAAGAAAGCACAGCAACCATGTTAGAGAGTGAAGTGTCCTTAGGATGTGAATGTTCTTCACTTTGGGATGTGGCCCTCTTCTTAGATGGGAGCGCCGGCTGCCGAAGATACCCTGCATTTCTGACCTTGTGGAGGGGGTAAATCCAACTGCCTGAGCTTTACCGTTGAATTCGAGTCTTAATTTGACAATGGGCAGAAGACTGCAGTACAGACACTGGTCCGTGAGAGCCTCTCTCAGATGTTGAATACCCAAACACGACGGACAAATATCATGACCATTCCCCGGGAGAAGATTATTAGGGCACAACTTACAAGTCAGTGGGAAACCCCTGGCAATCGAGCTGTGAGCCATAGTCACTCATAAACAACCCTTCGGACAGTGCCGTAAGGTTTTAAGTCAAGTGATAGTAATGAAGCAAGAAAATAAATAATAATATTATTCCTCCGGGTAGAACCGACAGACAATTCCAATGAAAATCGTACAAATTAGAAAAAGTATATTTTTACAATGGTTGATGGTTTGAACCGAGGGACACAGAGTATAATATAGGAACCGAGAGGCACAGTGTTACAGACGAAAAACCGTCAAATAAAAAACCAACTCACCAAATGCTGGCGAAATAATATTCCAAACCTGCTGAAAATGGCTTAGGAGCTCACTGACACAGCTTGTGAGGACGATATCTAAGCTGATAAGCTGTACTTGACAGCGTTTTTACTTAACAAAATACTTGCCTATCTCAACCAGGCAAGAAAGTGAAAGCCCCTTATAACCCCCAGGGCTCAGCATATGTCACTACATGACTTAGGTAAGTAGGTATCTGGCTGCCTCTGCGATAAACAACTAGTGTTACACTGCCTCTGGCGGTCAGTAGGGCTCTATGTGTTATTTTTTCAATATTAAAGAGAGTTAGTTGTGTGGATTTATTGTTGTGTTATAACCATTAGAAAGACGGATATGCAGTTATTAGAAGTCCTCTCTCAATACACTCCACTTAGCGCTCTTTGTGGCCATTGAATAGATGCAGCACTTGTTCGTTTGGCAACATAGCAGTATTTGAAAAATGCATATCGTACACGAAATTGAAAGCGGTATACTTCCCAGCACTACCTGAAACTGAACAAAATGCTAAAATACAAACCTGTAATATACTATGTTTTGATGCACACATTCCTGTTGTTGCAGTGAATATGGCTTTGAGGAGAGCTTGAGTACACTGGGATTGGTGTCAGGGTTGTTCTCTGCAGTGTGGTCTGCTGGGTATGTATTGAATTAAAGTTTACATGTGTTACTCAAGTGTAGTTTATAATACCGTCATTAAATCTGAATGATCATTTTTTATGTTGAAGCATGTTCTTTGGGCCGACCTTTGGAGGATACATCACACAAACACTGAACTTCGAATGGAGCGCAGGAGTTCAAGGCGCACTTGCCTTTCTCGCTGTAAGAACAAAAGATACTCAAATAAATGTGTAACAGACCATTTTTAAAATAGACCTATCTTTTCTTATCTGAAAAGTTTATCAGTTATGTATGCATTTTTGTACACATTAATTTATTGGCTAATATGTGTACCCTAACTTTCTTTAGGCCTTACTACAGTTAATATACTTCACAATAGAGGACATACAAAACAAGTTAGTATATTTTTAATTTACTTTATTCAGCCAATATTATTTAAATATTTTTTTAAATCATTATTCAATCTTTAAAATATTCACATAACTTTTTCAGCTGGTAAAGTGTGGTATACTCTGAAAACATTGATTATTCATAATCATATTTTATTTGTTTCAGGTCACAAATGGCCAAAAAGGTTGAAATGTCATCTCAAGGAGAAAAATCCCCTCTTCTCCCTAAGACAGATGATCCTCTCAGGGTTGACATCACCTGAAATAAGCTGCTAAAATATTTTAAATGGGAGAACAAACTTAAATCATATTGCTGCTAAATACAGGTGATGTGGAATATGAGTGAAGGGTGACAAATGAAGAACGCAGAGAAAGTCAATACATGTATTATTTTGAGATGGACACACCATCCCACATCAATTGAAACTTTAAACAGGAGATCTGTGAACATTTACAAAGTAAATGTTAAAAGTTCTGTAAGAAGAATGACATAAGAGAGGAGACAATATGTATTAAAGTTTAATGCATAATTGTAAGGAGGTGATGTTTACACCAAACAGAGTTGAAACCAGTACAATGGATTATTTCTGAGATCTTGGTTTCATAAATCTTTTGGACTAGTGCAAGAATGTGGGATTTGCATTTGTATGTTACTTAACATAATTACCCGTCTAACCGTAGTTTGCGAATGTTCCCCATTTCAACTGTTTTTACAGATTTACATATTGCCATATTCCTGATGGAAACAACTTCAACATGTAAAATTTTACAAAATACATTTTTACAATGTTTATTACAGTATTTTTCATAGGAATGAGATCTTTTAGGCTCATAAATATAGATCCATCCAACACTGCAGAAGTTAACCCTTTCACAGTTTCACTTCACAATTGCCTGGTGTGTTGTAAAATCTTGCATTAATGTGTCATATAGAAGTGCATAAATATATTTACTCAATTGTATCCATTAACTCTGGTGCTAAATAAATGGCATAGTTAATTTTGTGATGTGTGACAAATACATTTATTTGAAAAAGATCATTATGATTATCATTATAGTTGTTATTGTTACATTCAAGATTAATTTAAATAAAATGTTAAGTTATGACATGAACAATGAAATAAAAACTGAGTATTTACATAAACAATACAAAACAATCCTCTAAAACTACATATAACAAATACCAGTATCAAAATTACAAAATATATATTTTAAAATAAGGCCAACTACAAAAGATAGTCCACATAAACTCTTTTGGTAAACACGTTATTGTGTTCCTTCATAACAGAGGCAAGTCTTAGAAATCAGATCAGGTCACGTCAGTTCGGTCCTTCAGCTTCAAACGCACCGTTGGCCTGGCCTAGTCTGGGGAGGGGTCTCCTTCTAGATAATGCGGAAGACATTACATGACCCGAGGACGGGACCTGAGGAGGAACAGAGGGGACCTCACTCCGCTTCACCTTTTTCTTCTTCTTTTTTGTTCTATAATGAAAAGAAAAGTAAAGAAAATAAGATCAAAATGCACATACTATTGCTAATCGCAAAAAAAAATAAGTGTTTCATGCTGTTTGAGCATGAAAAAGGTCTGCAATGTTACAAAGCACAAAGGCACTCCAAAGGGAGTTCTTCTCTATATCAGTTTCTGAACTCCCTGAAACACTACGATTGGTATTCTTGAATTTTCTTCCGGGAACGAGCACATCACGATCAGTGTTGGGGGTAACACATTACAAGTAACGCAAGTTACAAAATCAGATTACTTTTAGTAATAAATTCATAATTACTCGTAATTACTAGTAAAGTAATCCATGAACAACAAAATCTCTTAGTAACTTTTTCAAATAAGTAATGTCAGTTACATTGCTTTCCCATTGATTGACTGACACCAGTTCTGTCCCCATGTTGAGAGAAATCAGGAGTAAGTGCAGAGGCGTTGTGCGCGCGTTTGAAACATTATGGTTATTGTAGTTCTAGACTACAGTAAATGTGAGCAAGCATTTACTTGATTCAGTATTCCTCAAAATAAATTAAAATAGTGAAATGCAAACTCAGAATATTACGCAAACCTGCAATAATTAAAATATGTTGAGCACAAATATACTTTATGTATTTAATATCACTTTATGAACCATTGTCTTTGTTGCTGACCTTTGATGATCCAATTCAACCATACTAATAAGTAAAAAGGACTTTAAACATTTACATTTAATCATTTAGCAGATGCTTTTATCCAAAGCAACTTACAAATGATATGTATTTGATACAAATACATTTGTTTCTTTTTTTTTATTGCTGAAGTACGAGTGTTGAACTTTCTTTTCCTGCCATCCAGAATAGCAGCACAGCTGAAAGGTTTGTTTGAGCTTCGCCCTCTACTGTACAGCCATGAATTTGCATTTCCTTCAGACTAAAGCATATCATTTCAATTTTGGCAAAAAAAGGACATTTTGCCAAAAATAGAACTTTTTTTTTTTACCATAAAAAGTAACTAAGTATCGCAATTAGTTACTTTTTTAGGGAGTAATGCAATATTGTAACAGATTACTTTTAAAAGTAACTTTCCCCATAGCAGCAATAACCCCCCTTAGGGTTAACAGAACAGAACCAACATAAATGTATGCAGATATCATTAATTCGAGATTTTAAAGTACAACATAATTCGAGAATTTATTCTGATTCGAGGGAAATCAGAATGCCAAATCCTGACTGATGAGAGGGGGAGCTGGGGATGGAGGAGGGTAATGAGCTCCTGAGAAACGCCATAGCTGCTGATAACACTGAAGGAGCTTATACATGTGTATACAGTGATAGACGTCGTGTTCCTATAGGTAGACGTGGATCAGCTGAGAGTCAGCTGATGCGAGCTTGACTAATGTGACCTGCCAGAACTGATGCTATACTTGATTTATGGTATATCAGGGCACATTGCACTTTTTGAATGAGAGGCTTCATTGAGACGGGAACTAAACAGGGGTGCGTTTCCCGTAAAACGACATAACTCGCTGCTTAACTACCATAGTACAATGCATCGTTGAAGAAATCAACTATCTAGTCACAACTGATTCCCAAAACCATATTGTCGCAAAGTGGTCGTTCAACCACGTTAGTTAATGATGTCACGCAGGTGGTGGAGTAATAACTGCTTTTAATGAATCTGTTTGAAATCGAAATTAATGCTAGATGCTATAAATTACGAACATGGCATCTGAGGACTATTTCTCATTTTTCTCAGTTATTTTGCTTTATTTCCAGATTCAATCATAAGCTTGTTCTTACGTACTAAAGCACGTTCGCACATGCGCACTCTTCGTTCCAACCACACAACTTTGCGATGCTGTTTGCGAATGTTTGTTGGAACGATGGTTTCGGGAAAAACCGACTCGTTGAACTATGCTGCTAATGATGGAACTTGCGACCATAGTTAGTTAACGATACTTTTGCGAAACGCACCCCAGAGCGTTACTGACAGACTGGGAAGAGAGGTGCTGCAACGATGTCAAATATGTGAAAAATAATTTCTTGAACATTCAAGCATGAAAACCTAATCTAGTAGACCCTAAAAAAATCTCAAAATCAAGACTTAGTAAAAGGGAATAAAAGGTCCCCTTTAATTCATACATGGTTGAGGATGCTTCAGGGTCAGTATCCAGCTCTGAGATGATCTTCAGTTCTCCAGAGGCACTGATGGCTGCAGACAGCTGCAGGAGGAACATCAGGGACAAAGTATATCATCATAATTATAGATTTGAAGAATTTTTTCATCTGTTTGATGGGAGGGATTAATGATAATTTGTCATTACCTTGACTGGTGTTGCACGCTCAACTCCATGTTGATCTAACAGTGATGGTTGTGCATTTAAAGCTCTTGAAAGCTCCTCATCAAAATTCCCTATGGGAGATACATTTGGATTGGATTTAGATAAGATAATATTGTACATGTGCTTTTGGTTATCAAACGTACCTACGTATTCACGTACCTTCATCAGCAACATAGGATGCTGGGAAATATCCCTCTTGCCCACTGACCAGTCGCCCAAACCACCAGCTGTCGTTGTCTTTGTACAGCACATGGATCACGTCACCGCGGCGTATCGACAGCTCATCCGATCGATTGGCTCTGTACTCATACAATGACACAACCTAGAGACGATTTCATTCAAGAGATCATAAACAAAAAAATGAACAAAGTAACTCTACATACAGTATATAGTGATATAAATAATAAAACTAATTAAAGTTTACCGTCTGATAGATTTGCCCAAAGTCTGCCTCTTCTTGTTGAGAGAATTCATAATCCAGTAAACTCTGTGGACATTAACACAATCTTCATTTAATAGAGTAGGTTCTTCCATAGTTCATAAGCAAACTTGGATTACTCTTCAGTGCTAAATACTTCTATTTTTTATACTAACTGAAACTGCAAAAAAAAAAAAAATTATAAAACAATTATATAATTCACTACCTTTCAAAGGTTTGGTGATTTTTTTATGTTTTTGAAGGAAAGTCTATTATGCTAGCCAAGACTGCATTTATTTGACAATCTTAAATAACTGTTTTCTATGTGAACATATTTGAAATTTTAAATTATTTCTGTGATGGCAAAGCTAATTTTTTAGCATCATTACTCCAGTCTTCAGTGTCACATGATCCTTCAGAAATCATTCTAATATGCTGATTTGCTGCTCAAGAAACATTTCTTATTATTATCATCAATGTTGAAAACAGTTGTGCTGCTTCATATTTTTTGTGGAAACTTCTACATTTTTCAGGATTCTTTGATAAATAGAAAGTTCAAAAGAACAGCATTTATTTGAAATAGAAATATTTTGTAACATTATAAATGTCTTTACAGTAACTTCGGATCAATTTAATGCATCTTTCCTGAATCAAAGTATTCATTTCTTTAAAACTTTTGAATGGTAGTGTAATACAAAAACTGATCACAGTGTCTTACTTTTTGTTGTTTGAGGGATGGAGTTCTTCTAATGGGCTGTCCAGCAGGACTGTAACCACCTGTGAAAGGAGAGGAATACTTAAAGCTTAAAAACCTCATGACACGTCATTGAATGGGGTTTCAACTAAAATGTTTTCTAAATACTCACATTTTCATTCTTCTCTACAATGTGCCGTGCTCTTCAAGAAGATGCATGTTTAAGTTATCCTATATAATATGATAATGTAGAGAACGTACTGTTGTGTGAGCTGAGTGTTGCCTGTGGAATGAGTTGAGCACTGAGAGACGTAGACATCTGTAGTTTGGAGTGAGGGGACAGTAGAGATGGAGGAGGAAGATATGAGGTCAGGCCCTGAAACAAACCACAAAAACAAGAGCCTATTATTGAGGATTAGTGTCACAGGGCACAGGATGATGCATGTTGTATGGTATGGTTTTTGGACAAATTTCTTTGTCTATATCATTGCAAATATTTTGTTATCATTGTATGATGAGTTCAAAAGCTCCAAAAGAGACAAACAAAACATGCCCACTGCAATACATGTGTTTTGGCTTATGTTACTACAGCCCAAACTAGTACTGTTTATGTCTTAAAATGTAACTCTAAGCTATATTGCTATTATAACTTTTATAGCCAAGTGCAAAAAATACAAATATTTACCTCTAGGCTTCTTCCCAGGTGAGACATGCCACCTTAAAAAACATATTGTGTTAATTTACAACAGAATTCATTCCACATGAATAAAAAATAAAATAAAAAATGCAGCTCATTTTCAGCCCCTGTGACCATTGGATTGGACATCACATGGCTTTGAGTACTGCCTGGTCAATGACTGACACTGATCAACCAATCACAATGAAAATATGAGCCATAACTTTATCTCATAAGACCGGCATGGGCATGGCTACATTTTATTTGCTCATTTATGTTCATGGTCGCATCATCAACTTGCACCTATTATAATCTTAATCATATCAAGGGACAACATTCAAAGGTAAGTTGTAGAACTTTAGAGTTTAATGTCCATCTCAATGTACAGCAACACACAGACACACAC
Organism: Rhinichthys klamathensis goyatoka; assembly: GCF_029890125.1. Taxonomy (NCBI): domain Eukaryota; kingdom Metazoa; phylum Chordata; class Actinopteri; order Cypriniformes; family Leuciscidae; genus Rhinichthys; species Rhinichthys klamathensis. The sequence goes on from NW_026606660.1 coordinate 7,705,298, forward strand.
ACTGATGCCTTGATGCTATATGCACACAATCAAATATTTATCAAAACCAGCAAATACACAAAAACACCCACAGACATATACACACATACTCAGATTCAACCAACAACAAGAATCTAACCAGTTTTTTTTAAACCAACTTCTTACCTTTTTTGTACATTCTTATTGCACTGCTAATTGTTACAGTATGTGTTCTTTTCAAAATTTGCAATGCTAGTTCACATACTGTGTTTAAAACTCTAGTTCATAAGTACTGTATGGTTAAAACATGATGAATTTTCTGTTGCTTCAGTCAGGGCTCGCGTCCTATCGTCCTGGGGACGATAGAAAATGTGTTTAGGACGAACAGAAATATTTTCCAGGACGCCTACAGGACGAAAAACATTTTTGTATGCGTGTTCATTTATTACTAGCCTATTAGGCTAACTTACTTATGCCAAATGCCAAAATTAACCGACCAAGCGCTGACTACAACGGAGCGCGTCTTCTCATGCTGTTACTATCACTGGCCGGCTACTCACCCGGAGACTTGTTCCGCGGTACATCTATCAAATGGCTTAATGACATCGCAAATATGTTGCGCTGGTTAAACAACGCATATTCAATGAATAAAAAATAGACAAAATGTTAGATAGTGACGATTTAGGAAGAGATCCAGTCAGAACTGAAGCCTTCAGTCCTGGTGTCCATTGTAGTGGACATGAAAAAATCTAATAGAAAGAGTTGGCACAAATCTTGTTTCTTAGACTCATTTATACATTGGAGAAGACCAAATATTAAGTGGATAAAAAAAAAACAGGTCTGAAGGGGTTAATCTCAAATAAACATTATCATAAATATCACTTGCCTTGTTCATACATATCCGCACCAGGGGAACTACGATGGGGCTCCTGCTAGAAAAATGGAATAAAAAAGTATAAATGATTGATTATTGATTATTAAGTTATATAATGCTGATAATAATCAATTATTTATTAAATATAATCAATGACATTTTTACCAGTACAGAGTCCAGTTTCTGTTTGACCCGCTGCATCTTTAGGGACACACGAGCTGTGCTGGCGAATCGGTCCATGCCGGTGGCAGAGGTGTTCTGAAAGGTCGTGACCTCTGATGAATTCCTGCCTGTCTTACTGTCCAGATTCTCTGAACGACTCATCCCTCTCAAACTCTCCACCTCCATCTGAGCCACTGCGTACGAGCACAAAGCACTCGTCTTTACACAGAAAATGATCATGTGACTTGTGTTTCTAAACACTAGCCATCTTTTTGGCATTTTGGGATATCGCATTTAAAACACTGGATGGAAATGTCAAAATGCGCATGAATTCTAAAAATGTGCATAAAAACGTATGAGCTCAATTGAGGCGGATACATTTTTTATAAGATAAAACATAAGCATAAACTACGATGGAGGTGAAAGTAATTTATGATGTACACAAAAAAAAGACCCAAAGATTTTGAAAAAAGAAAAAGATTTTGTTCTCTTCGTCTCGTTGGATGGAAACATTCGCAAATGTTTTATGCGATATTCCAATATTGCGCAAGTTATATTCGCAACTTTGGATGGAAACATAGCTAGTGATGTATCTGAATCAGTGGTTTTCTGAGTTATGTGGAGGACTCACCCTTCTGGTCATACAGATAGAGATGGATGAGCTGGTTTTGGCCAAAGGAGCAGAAGGCCACCATGTTCTCATGAGGGTGGAAAGCAACAGCTCGAATTGCAGATGAATAACACAGCTCAGAGTAAACGGCGACCTGGTCACCTGAACAAGAGAAATTCAATTTCCCAATTCAAATTCAATTCAAACCTCCACTTGGATTTTTTTTTTGGATTCAAACTAATGTCACATGAACAAACACGAAAACAGGTCTCATCGCATCTGCTTGTCGGCAAGTGTTAAGAGAAGTATGAACTGACGGCGATATCTATGGACTTTCAAGGTAATCAGCTAACCTAGTGTAACCCCAACGGTTCTACTCGCACCACTCCGAGCGGGATTGAAACCTAGCGTTTCGAGCACGGGTGGCGGGTACGCTAACAAAGAATTGACTTAAGATTGCAGCCTCTAGCGTCCATCGCTAGTGCACCTCTTGAGGCCAGGGGAGTGAGGTTTACTCGCACAGCTCTTAGTAGTTATTTTTTAATGTCTTTCCCTCGTTAACTTCCCTCCATCTCGTTCACTCTGATATACATCACTGCTTATATTGCACGCGTGCCCATTACTGGCGGAACCCTTGCAATGGGTTTAAATGGAACGCCTAAGCCCTTGATCACTTGGAATCCACTATGGAGCTGATTTATTATTTACAGATTTATGAATTTGTTTTATGCACCATTCTATAGGCCTGTATGTATGCTTGGGCTGTTGGAGAAAATTTGCAGGTTTACTCACACAGCTCTTACTAGCTGGCCATCGTTACACTAGCTAGGTCATTTTATTGTCAGCGTTTTATTCAATTTTGAAATCCGAATGTTAGAGAAGATGACAAATAAAAAAACATTTAGATATCAATCTGCATGTGCATTGGACATTGGTTATGCTCGTCTTTGGTAGCTCCTTTAAAGGCATCTAGAGTAGTACAGCTCTATATGAAACAAAGCACATACACAAGACCTTAACCGGAAGCGATGTGACCTGTTTTACAGAATACAGAAGTTTGTTACACATGACCCATATTGCCTCAAAACAATCTCCAAACCTGTTTCAGAGTTCCACACATACGCCAATCCATCTTCACTGCCGGAAAAGATGAAGCTTCCACAGGGAGTGAACGTGCTGTTGATTCTCTCCCTGTAGTTGGTGGCACCTATGTATTTCTTCACTGCGAAACTGTAACAGGTCAAACAATTGTTAGTTTCAATATATTTGCACTTCGTTTCTTTTATTACTTTCTGTCATGCTGGTACCATCAACATCATGAACTATTAGCATGTGCACTGACTTGGCTTTTTTTTTAAGTCACATTTAAAGTCAACATGAAATTAAAAATGACCCCGTTTACTCTTAATACACATATATAGTCTTACTCTGTGCAATGCATCTGTGCACGTTATCAGTTCTGAATTAAAAATTATTTAAATTAAATAGATTTTTAACAGAATAATATTACATAACAGAATAATATTACATTATAGTATTAAATATATATATTTAAATATTAATAAACAGATAGATACTTACATTCTCAAATCCATGACCCTTAAAACACTGTCTTTGGCATGAATTAAAAGTCGTCTTCCATTTGGATGCACCTCTAACGAGTTGATGGATATTCCATTCAGATCTGCCTCTTTAATTTCCTGTAGAGAAATATTGAATTGGCATTCCCTTAAGGCTGGAATACACTACTAGACATTTGCCCAATTTAGAGTCTGAAGGAGTCTATGCTAGTAGTCGAAATTTACAGGACTTTCATTACAGCCATTCTGCAGATATTTGGCATTCAGAGTTCAGATGTCGCAAAAAATGGAATAGTCTATGATGGGCACACACTTTTTATTAGCTTCAGATTATAAAGCCGGCCATTAGAGGATATCAAACATGTATGATATTTTGAGATGATTTTAGACCATATAATGTTTAACTTGTCATGTGTCAGTTTGTTGAGTTCGGAACGACTTGAAAGTCTGCTATTGTGTGATCCTCAGTCGTTTAGTGTATGATTCCACGTTTTTCTCCATTACCATTTACAAAGTCGAAAAAGCCCATCAGTTTTGAACAGTCCTGTAGTATATTTCAGCCTTTAGTAGTTCAAATTGGGATTTATATAGCTCTTCCAGGTAGTATTTGAGAACTCCTTTACCCTCTCAATGCTCCATTGACTGGTCAGTGCACGGCGAGACCCAGGCACAACCTTAGTTCCCCACACAATAATGAGGCCGGAATTGTCTGCAGAAAACATTCTGCTACCTGTGAGAAGACCAGCACATCACTAACATCTCAAATCCCAGCTTTAATGTCACATCCAGAGAGTTATGACGATAATTTCCTCTGTACCTTCTGGGTCAAAACACAGTGAATTGATGAAAGTCTTGTGTCCGTCAAACTCTTGCAGAAGTTGCCCATTCACGTCTTGTACGTCCACGTTCCACACCCGCAGCACCCCATCGTAACCCCCCGTCACCACCAGACTCTGGGCTTGCGGGTGGAACTGGGCGCAGTACACGAATGAAGGGTGAGGAAGAGTTTTATGTGCAAGACTCTGCAGTCGTTCAACATTCCACATTCTGAAAGACCAAAACAAAACATTTTGGTCCACACTTTCACTCATTTGTGGCATAATTATGGGCTGCTTAATATTATAGTGTAACTCTGTATATGCAAAAAAGCAATATTTACCTTACTGTTCCATCAGAGGATGCAGTTAATAAATCTTTATCATCTCTGGACCAGCAGAGATCATACACCACACTCAGATGCCCATTAAAGGACGCCAGAACTTTCCCAGATGGAATCTCATATACTAAAAATAAGAGATTAAAATCCATATGAATGTAAGGGCAATTTGGGTTTTATTTTATTATACAAAAAAGCCATAGAAAAGCTCAATGGAAATAAAGCGGTAACGCTTCCTTTTACAGTCCTGTTACCCATGTACATACTAGGTACTTATTATAGTAATTACAATTACTGGGTAATAACTAGGTACTAATCCTGAACCTACCCCTAAACCTACCCCTAACCCATGTACTTACCTTATATTAGCCAGTACTTTCTAGGTAAGTACACTGTAAGTACACGTAAGTACTGTACTGTAAAAGGAAGCGTTACCAATAAAGCATACATTGACTACAAATTATCACTTTCAATGGCTTCACGGTCAGGAGACTGAGGAGGCCACTTTAAGATTTCAAAATGCTGACAATGAACACTTTCATTGCGAGCAACTTTGCATGAGCTACTTGGCTACATTGTGTTCAGTATATATTGGTTGGTCCATTTTCAAAATGCCAGCTACTTTGTAGATCCTTCCAACACCTGCTGCAGACATGCGTCCCCAATACCATAATGTTTTCCTTTCTGTGTTTAATGGGGTCTAACTACCCAAATTGTACATGTTTTTTGTGAGAAAATGTAAGCAAAAATAAAAAAGACGGTACAGACAAAAGACAACATGTAAAGAAACTGAGTTACAAATGACTTACTAATGATAGGAAATGAATCTCTATCTGCACATGCAGCTGCTAGTGCACGTCCATCATGGGAGAAACGCAGAGTAAAACAGCCTATCTGACCTCCACGAAAGGACTGCATTGGCTTATTCGGGATGCGACACACCTGTTTAAACAATCAATAATAAGAAAAATAGACAAAATAAACAAATTACTGTCTGTGTTCGAAATCGCCCCCTATACAGCCATTTTGAAGTGGTGTCTGAAACCATAGTAGACGTTATCAAAATTGCTTCATTCAATCCGACAATGCACCGCAATAACGAGTGTACAACCATTGTATGCTCAACAGCTAGAGAATACCCACAATGCACCGTGAGGGTTGTGCCAAATTAATTTCTGTGTCTCAACAGAAGACACTGTTGAATCGTCCGCAGCTGAATCATCCGTCCATCCATTTTCCAAACCGCTGGTCCAATGTGGCAACAGCGTAATATCACACAGGTTCATGTTTTAATTTTTAAATTGTTTAAGGTTTATACATAGTTTCCAAGACAGATTTCAAGATAAATCTTTTCATTACTACTGGAACTACCATTAAACAGCAAGCACAAACTATGCAAAAGCTACAGCCCTTATAGCGCACTCAGTGTTCGAATTCCCTCACTCGTTTTCATTCACTCCTTCAAGTGGACTATGTTAGTGGGCTAATGTAGGGAATAGTGAATGAGGGTATAGGAGGTAATTTCAAACACAGCTACTGACTACGCAACATTAACACCAATAAAGCAAGTATCTAAAACCTGTCCAGGCATGCGGCTCCACTTCATGGTTTCTGATTTGCTCTCCAGTATTTGGGTGCTGGTTTTATTGGTCATCTCAGTATTGAGCTCACTGTAGGAGGTGCTGCCCCGTTCCTGCTGTAGAGCCATCATGGAGCGGATACTGGGGTCCACCTGTGCAACAAATCCAAACCAGAACGAACTTCATTGACCACCAATTTTTTTTATTTTCTCTGTTTTTTAGTTTTAAAAAAGTGAACCTACATGTTCTGGTGGTTTGAGGCCTTTTACTGTCACATAGAGGGTTGAGGCGTATTTGTTCCTTGGAAACTTTGACCACCACTGAAACACTTCAACTGTTTGTGGCAGTTTCTTTGCCCGCGGAGGAGGGCAGTAAAGCTGTAGACGCAGTTTGGTGTCAACGTTCAAAACACCATTGGTTCCTACAAGCTTGGGGAAATAATTGAAGAGCTTGATTTCAGTGGAATGAAGGATACAGTTACATAAAATAAACAAAACAGATGAAGCTAACAAACAAAATAACCAAACAAATACAACAAAGGTAATGGAGACCACAGTAAAATCAAAGTTGGTACCTTTAAAAAAGCCCACGCAATCTTCCGGAAACCCCGCTCATGACGGTCAACCGAGACGTTTGTTCGTGCTTCCTCCATACTGATGAAATCCAGAATCTGTAACATCAAATAAAGTGTTTTATTAAATTCCTTTCTTTGCTCAGAGGATGACAATATACTTTTAAACTTATTCAAGGACACAAACCTCAAAAAACAGTATCACATGCGGACTCTCATCATCGTCTTGTAGGAAATATCCGAAGCGCTCATTGAAGATGATCTGTTCCTCCCACTCTGGAACTGTTATTTTATGTTTCTTGAAGTCAAAGGGTTGAGTTATGATGGGTAGGATGTTCTCGATGTTTTCTTGCTCATAGAAGGATGAAACATGGCGATGGCTGTGAATAGAATAAATCACTGGGAATAAATTTGACTATGACAAAAAGACCATGACTGCGTCTGATATCGGATACTTCTCTACTATACAGTATGCAAAAACAGTACACCAACAGAGTAGTATGCCCGAATACATAGTATTCAAAAAACAGTAGGCAAAATGTACCCGGATGACCTACTACGTCTGCCGAGATTCTGAATGGGCGCAACTGATGCCGTAGGTAACATGACAGTGACAACATGGAGGATGTGGTACGTCAAATGTTCATTCATACTATATACAACATACTTTTTTAAGGGTCATAAAGTAGGTTTCAAACCAACTGTAGTACCTACAATACAGCATGCAATTTCAGACACAGCAAATGAGCATATTCATCCAAATGGCTTCTAGCAGGTTTTGGCTTTAGGCAAAAAACAAAACAAGTGAAATCCAAACCTGTCCTCCTTCTTGACATACTGTCCATTGACCTCATCAACCACGTGAACTTTGACCATGGGGTGAGACACCATCAGGTCTGTTTTCAGCTTGTCTGTCCTGTGGATATAAACTCCCAGCACTAGATTGTCATCAAAGGCTTGTTTCTCTTCTGCCTGTTCCTCCTCAACAATCACTACAACCAAAAATGAATAACCACAATCAATCCTGCATATAACACATGTAAATAACAACGAAATTAACACAATATACACACATTTTTAAGAGTTACTGGGTTTCCATGGTGGTGACAAGCAAAATAATACATGGATATTGCGGCCATATTAGACGTGAATTCAGAAAAATTGTGAAAACTGTCACTTAATCAAAGTAAATGACAGAATTTTCATTTTTGGGTGAACTATCCCTTTAAATTGAAGAGAGTAGATACTCTATGCAATATGGCTTATGTGTTTGAACAAAAAAAGTTGGTTGGTTCAATAGTGATGACATCGAGACAGCATATCATACCTTCTTTTTGTTTCTTTTTCTTCTTCACTTTGGGTTTGACTGTGTCCTCCTTGAACTCCTCCACAACATCATCCAGGATGTTTTCTGTCTGGTTATCCACGGACACTTCAGTCTGACTACAGGCAAAAAGGCAAACCAAATTAAGAAAAAAGGCTTCATGCGTATTACCTTAGAAATGTTTTTTTTTTTTAAGCATTTTATTATAAGAGGCATCTCACACTATGCTTAACCCCTGGTTAAGGCCACGTTAAACCTTGAATTAAAGCTGAAGTGTTTAATTTCTACAGCTCTTGCATCTCCAAACAGAATTGCAAAAAAGAATAAATAATCTGGAACATAATTCTTCCAAGAATAGCATTAACTGTGATCTTTTACCTTCTATCACCATCATGTTTGCTTGACTTGACTTTCTTCTTTTTCTTCTCAAGCTCATTGTTTAGCATCTGGCTCTCCGTAACCTTCTCGACAGCTTTCTTCCGTGCCGTCTTTTTCCCAGGAGTCTCTTCCTCCTGTGAGATCTGATGTTGGTACGCCTGTAGATAATCATCTTCCGTCTCTGTCTCTTCTTGCTGTCGACTGACATCATTTCCACTTTTATCCTTCCCTTTCCTAGACTTCCTAGTATGTTTTCCGTTGATTTCTGAATCAGTCCTTCCTTTGTTGTCTTCATCTTGAACAGGGGGTGGTGGTTGTGGTAGCCTCCTTTTGCTTTTCTTTTTCCCGCTGGTCAGCGTGGGCTCCTCATCACTTACAGGGTTGTTTATGTTGGTCTTTTCAGATGTCTCTCTCTCTCTTTGCCTGTTTTTGGTGTATCTTGGGCTGCCCTGAGCTGGATCATATGTGTTATGGAGGATAGCTTCATCATCTTCAGTGTCTTTACTCAAATCTAGGTTCTTCTTCAAGGTCTGAAGCTGCAAGAAAACAGAATGGAGTTCAAATAACAGATAATGGGGTACACAGTGAATTATCTTCTATCAATGATATTTTTCTTGATTAAATAAAGATTACTTTCACTATTACTAACCACAATAACTTCCTGGGACTGTTCATCGATCTGTTTGGCTTTCTTTTTCTCAGATGGAGGGTTTGTGTATCTCTTCAACACCTCGTCAAAGCGAGCTTTCGTCTTAGCTCTCACATCACTTTGACCTGTCAAACAGAGATTTACAGACAAATCTGCATGTAAGAGCATCTATGATTATCATCAGTGACAGAGAAAATATTTGTTATATATCAAGTATGAGTGATCTTTATTCACCTGCGGGCATTCTGATGAACTATAGACAAATTCATTCTGGAACAACAATCCTAAAACAGAAAATATCATACATTACCATGGAATCAAAGAAAAAATGGTGTTTCAACCTTTAGTCTTTATTCGCTTATGTATAATCACCAATAAAAGGTTTAACTTAGTTTAATTACTCTACCTAGAACTATTTACTGTTAAGTAGATTATGTAATATTTAACTTGACCGCCAACACAGAACACCTCTAAATTCCCGCTATCATGAGCAACATAAACGACTACATTGCTGTTTTAAAATCAAATAAAACAACTCTGCTTTTATCAGATTTTAGTCCGATTCTAAAAATTACAGAATGAGTATGTTTGTATAAGTGATTGTTGATGTTGTAGCTTGGCTTAACGTTACGTTACATCTCACGCGCTAGCTGAAAACAATGCACACAAATCACTGCTAGCGCACAGGATATTCTCGCGATAAAATTCAGCGACTCTATTTCATTTTACATGTGCTACTGGTAAGTGTAGGGTGTCTGTGAAATAAAAGTACATTATATGCCGTAAATGCAGCGAAGAAGTCAAATCATGTCTGCTGTAGAGGATCCATGAATGATTTCAGTGAGCAGCCATTGCTGGCGCGACCGTTTCCAACAGCAACAACAACAAGATTAGCCCCGCCTCCCCGGGTTACTGTTGCCACGTCAATCAAGAACCAACACGCGAGGATAACACGAATCAGTAATTTATTACAGTTTTTCTGAATTGCTAAAACACTAACCAAATTCTCAATAGCCTAAACAAATTTGTCGTATAAATCACTCTTTCTGTGAAACATTGAACAAGTTCAGCTAGTTAAAACAGTTTGCAAATCTCACAAACTCTTTTTGCAAACTAACTACACACATTCTCACTCACTAAAACACCTTTAATTCTGTGATGCACTTGTGTTTCAAAACACTAAACACATGCAGGCAAAAGTTAAACACAGCTACAACACAGTTCTCGTCGTTTACACAAAATTGTTCACACTTATTTCTAATGATGTGACCAAACCAACTGTAAGTTCAAAGTGCCAACAAAATGTTGCACTGAATGTTGAAACCAATAATCATCATGGAACTATCATCGTTGACGGAGCAAAAATACACAAGGTAACCGGCATTATTTTATCTAAACCGTAAGTTAGTCAATATTAACTTCTTGTTTATTGAACTGTTCTATATAAAAGCAAAATCACAATCCGGCTCTGACTGTCATTCCACCATCAACCAGCAGCAGAGAACGAGAGTAGAGGCGAGATACACTAAGCTTAAATGAAAATAGGCCTACATGGACAAATAAACTTCCTGCTAAATAACTGATTCTTTCAGGAGGAACATGATACAACTTGTGGGGGATCATTAGCATTCATGACACTTTACTGCAGAGCTTGTTGACCTTTTCTATAAACTGTAGCCTATAGTTCATGCATTTCAAGACGTTGTTGTCATACTGGTAAAGTGGGAGCATTACTCTAAAATTGTTTTTGGTCCAGCTAAGCAGGGCTGAGCCTGGTTAGTACCTGGATAGGAGACCTCCTGAGAAAACCAGGTTGCTTCTGGAAGAGGTGTTAGTGAGGCCAGCAGGAGGCGCTCACACATGTGGTCTGTGTGGGTCCTAACGCCCCAGTATAGTGACGGGGACACTATACTGTCAAAGAGCACCGTTCTTTGGATGAGACGTTAAACCGAGGTCTTGACTCTCCGTGGTCATTAAAAATCCCAGGATGTCCTTCGAAAAAGAGTAGGTGTGTAACCCCGGCATCCTGGCCAAATTTGCCCCTTGACCTCTGTCCATTATGGCCTCCTGTCCTAATCATCCCTATATACTAATTGGCTTTATCACTCTGTCTCCTCTCCACCAATAAACTGGTGTGTGGTGGGCGTTCTGGCGCAATATGGCTGCCGTCGCATCATCCAGGTGGATGCTGCACATTGGTGGTGGTTGAGGAGATTCCCCCCTTCCATATGTGAAGCGCTTTAAGGTCCCAGAAAAAAAAGCGCTATATAAATGTAACAAATTATTATTATTATTATTATTATAGTAGGAAAAAACAGTATGCAAAAAAAGTGGTATGTCTGAATTCACAGTACACATAAAATAGTAGGTGAAAGTACCCGGATGACCTAATACTTCGCCGAGATTTAGAAGTGTGCATCTGATGGATTCTTTACAATCCCATGAGGCCACAGGAGAGGATTTGTGAATGACAGTGAAGTGATGCAACTAATGCTGGTATGGTCATGTGACAGAAATAACAGAATGGCGGATGTCATACGTATGAATTTCATTCATACATTCCTACTATTTACTTTTTACTTTTATACTTTTTAATGGTCATGAAGTAAGTTCAAATTGAAATCCAGTACATACAAAAGGCCCTATTTTAACGATCTAAAGTGCACGGCAGAAGTGTCCGAATCCACTTTTGTTAGTTTAACAACGGGAAAAATGGTCGGCTAGGTTGTCCCTATTCTCTAGTAATGGGTGTGTTTTGGGCATGACGTTAAATAAACCAATCAGAGTCTCATCTCCCATCCCTTTAAATGCCAGTTGCGCTCGCGCCATGGCGGATTCGCTATAGCCTACATGGCGCAATTTGCATGCGGAAAGACTGAACGCTTCTCCAGAGAGGAAACTGATCTGCTCGTCCGCGAGGTTAAAGCACACAAGCAGACCATCTACGGGACAAATCTTTATGAACACAATAATAATCTTTTACATTGTAATCCTTTTATTTTTAATATTTGGCTACTTTGTGTGCTGCTGCGCGTTGCTGTGTGTGTGTAATAAGCAGAGTGTATGCGTTATGGACCCGCCTATAGGCGCATATTACTAATGCACCCTTTAAAAAATTCAAACTGAGTAGCGTATCACTGAGAACTAGTTCTTCCAATGTTTCATCATCTGACTCGCGCTCGGATTGATATGGAAAAATCAACGTCATCGGTACTCTCTTTACAGTGTGTACAATCGCTGAGGACTAGGAAGCGAAGCCTTTCGGTGCTGGTGAAGTTCAGTTATGGTAATTTGCATTTCTTTCAGTTTGAGGCTTATTCATGTTACTTTTGAAGGGCCTTTACATTTGCAAAAAATATACCTTATTTGTTGATATTAAAAAACAAACAAGGAAGCCCAGTCCAGGTGAGAAAAGGTAACACAAAAGTAATGTAACACATTACTTTTCATAAAAAGTAACTAAGTAATGCACTTAGTTACTTTTTTAGAGAATAAAAAAAATACTTCTTGTTTTAATGAAATCTCCTTGATTAAATAATGTGAAGTCATTCAAATTAGTTAAGACTTGTTTTTTTTTTTTTTTTTTTTTTTTTTTTTTTTATCATGTAAAGTCAGGATCACATCAAAGATGATTGAAAAATTAGCATGCAGTTTGGATTTGCGGTATATGAATAAAATCCTGAAAGCCATTTTAATATTTAGTTAAGAAATACCAATACAATTGTATTTGCATTGTATTTTCTCACAAAAAAAAAAAAAAATTTTATTTACCAATACATTTGTTAAAAATCTTTCAAAATGTTGTCATAAATACCATTGATTAAAAAGTAGGCTATAAGCCTAGTGTTTCAGTAAATCATATGTACATCTCATATGAAATGGTCAAAATTATTTATGTTAAGAACATTCTAGTGATTCTCTGATTAGAGGAAACGTTGTTAATATAAAATCTAATGGCAAGGTGAAGTTGTGGCACATGTTTTGTCTCGTGTCTCAAGAATCAGTGGCGGGTTGGTTTAGGAACACTCCGACTTTTTGGGACTTTTAGCCTATTCACCTTATCCTACAGAGTTAGATAAGTCCATAGTATACATACCTTTTTCATCTCCGTGCGTGCTATAATAAGTCTGTTTGACGCACCCACCGCTAGCCTAGCTTAGCACAAAGACTGGATGTAAATGGTTGCAGCTAGCATACTAATCCAATTAAGTGACAAAATAACGCAAACATTTTCCTATTTACTGCTACTTGGGCGGAGTGATAACCGCAGCACCTGAGACGCGCCGTGGTGAGGAGCAGAGAGCGCGTCTCAGGTGCTGCGGTTATCACTCCGCCCAAGTAGCAAATTTGTTTTACGCACCATTCTACATGTACAGGTGAAACTCGAAAAATTAGAATATCGTGCAATAGTTCTATGCTTCGCCTTCAAAGAATATAGTTCCCAGTATTTATACGGTTAAAATATGTCTGTGTCTCATGTGAGTTTGATCTTTGTACACTCTGTGACTTTACAAATCACAACATGTAAATAGGAAAATGTTTGCGTTATTTTGTCACTTATTTGGATTAGTATACTAGCTGCCACCATTTACATCCAGTCTTTGTGCTAAGCTAGGCTAGCGGTGGGTGCGTCAAACAGACTTATAGCACGCACGGAGATGAGAAAGGTATGTATGGACTTATCTAACTCTGGGGATAAGGTGAATAGGCTAAAGTCCCAAAAAGTCGGAGTGTTCCTTTAATATTCAATAGTAAATTGAGCGTGACACTCAGTGCAGTGCGTTCATCTCTCCACCAGAGGTCCCTGTCACCCGCTTAATGAAATAACCTGGAAATAATCAGAGGTGTCGGTCACACACTTCACTCCTGCCCCGTATAAATATTTCAATATTTTTTTTTTTGTTGTTGTTGTTTTAAATAATAGTACATCATATTTTTTTTTTATATCTATAGCCCTATACTAATTCGAATCATGAAAAAAGAGATGCAAACACGACTGATGGATATAAATTTACTTATTTTATTTTTTTAAGAAAACACATCACTCAACAGGCCATTTCTGATGCATCAGATAAACTTATAATTCATAAATAATTTTATTTTCAAGTGCTCAGTGGGGATTGACAGCATGTGGATCTCAGTTCAGTAACTGAGACAGTAAAATCAAAAACACCATCACCTCTCATCTGAGAGCAAACCTCAGACCGTCTCAGACCGGGGGGATTTTGTCCATGGAGCAGCCGCACTTCTCGACAATCATGTTTGGGAATTCTGCCACCTCGATTTCAGTGTAATCTCCTTTTTTGACCAGGTACATCATGGGCAGCGGCGCGCTCTCCATCACCGCACAGGTCCTCTGCCCGTATCCATAGTAACCGCGCTTGGGTTGCTTGCATCCTCCGGCGCATCTGAACGCCTGGTACCCGGCCGGCTCAATGATCCAGTACTGAGTCCAGGTCAGCTCACGGAAGTTGATGAAATGCTCCTCCCGGCAACACTTGCTGCTGTTTGGGCTGGAGTTACAGTTACCCTGAGATCTGTTAACATGGAAATGAATGATTTTAGTTATTGAATATAAGATTGACAGGTATAAAGTTCAATGCAATCTAAGTAAGCTCCAGTTTAATAACAGCACTCACCCGTATTCATCAAGGTTTAAGGTGTAGAACACAAGTTCAGGTGCACCCGTATCCTTCTCCAGGGTGTTCTCCTTCGGGTCCTGTGTGGCGAAGCGCACTCTTTTGGCCATCTCAGCCGCGTAGCTCCCGGGTCTCTCTCCCTCAGTCCACACCTCCAGATGCAGAGGAGTCTTCTTCTGGGATTTAGACCAGTAATGAATGGCCTGAGTCACGTCAAAGCTCCTCCAGCCAGTCTCATGGATGGGAACCAGTCTATTAAAATAACATAGACTAATGAGTTTCCATTCATGCATTATACAATTAAAGGATGTTAAATTTGGACATGTGACATACCTTGAGTCTACGAGTGCTGTTCTGTTGGATCCGTCTCCCAGCACCTCCACCCAGTAGATGCTCACTCTGGCGTTGTTAATGGGTCTGTGGTTCCTCCGCTCAGGTTTGGCTGGATTCTGCGCCGCTGTTTGGAAAAGTTTGAGCTCGGCCATCGTGACCTCTGTGTTTTCTTGCAGCCTGGCCTCCATGTCAAACACGAGACGCTGACGGGTTGTGTCCGAGTACTTGATCTCTCCTGTGATATCTGTGAATAACAGAGGATACGTTAGATCACTGTTTATGACTTTTTCTCTATCAATTTATATTTGATATTCTTGATTCTAGTCAAAAATAAATATCAAAGCGTAAAGTAAGCAATTAATTATAAAATAATTTCAGTGGTAAGATTTTGCAATAACGTTAATCAGTTAATGCAATAGTTAATATAAACTCAATTAATACTTTTAAATGATTTATTCATTTTGGTTAATGTTAATTTTGACATAGTAATACATTTAAAAGTTTTATACATTAATGCTGCCACTATAATATTGTCATATTAACATCAATCAAGATCAGTTAATCCTGTAAATAATTTGTAAATGTAATAAGTGCATGGTCCAGTTATTTGTTGCATTTATTATTGTTTCTTATTACCAAATACATGAACTAATATTAAAATATAGAATCAAATTCTATTGTACAATTTTTCAAACGTTTTAGCAGTTCAATTTCATTTGTCAAATGTGACCCACCTGCACTCCCATGGATGCCTCTGAGAATGCCCGCCAGGCTTGGCACAGATCTCCTCTTGCGCTTGTTATGAAGCTTCAGCATGGACAGATATTTGTTCTTGATGTGAGCCGGGACGACTAGGTTTTCCAAATCTCTCTTCTGAATCCTGGGAAGTTCCGTTAGTCCAAGTTTTTGGAGCATGGCCTGCTTCATATCCTCATGGTGGAATCCCTCGGTGAATGAGATGACTGCGGCACAGATGAACAGCTGGATGAGCAAAGCCATGCTTGATCTAGTGATGCCAGTGTCGTTCTCCTGATTGACTGACTGACTGAGTCTCTCAGGGGTTTATATACAGTTGATGCCCCCCACACCCCCCTGTCTGGCTTTTCGCACCTCCACAAAGGGGAGGCAACCTAAAAAAGACACCCTTCAAAGCCATGTCCCATTTAGACCACCTATTGTTGCTCATGACTTTTTTTCTTTTCTTTTTTTAATTCATCCTAAGTATGTTTAGGACACTATATATTTTTATATATGTATTAATATATATATATATTATTTTTATATAAATGCTTATATTATATTTATTATATATTCTGTACTGTATCCATGTATTCACACTATATTTATGTATTTATACATTTACTTTTTAATTTAATCTAGAATAAATCACTTTTTACATTATTTATGATTGTTTTAAAGCAAATATTAATGTGTTTTGGTGAATTTTTCATCCTAAGTATGTTCAGTGCATCATATATATATATTACTTAAATACAGTCACTTCATGTATTTATATTTATGTACTTATACATTTATTTATCAGTTTGATATGATTGCGTTTTAAATTTGTATTTAATTATTATTTAGCATATTATATATATATATATATTGTTTTTTTAATGCACACATGCTTTTTAAATCATTCACTTCATGTATATTATCAGTTTAACCTATTTCAAAGCATTTTTACAATATGATTACTTTTTTATTACATTCATTTATTATTTCTCAAGCGTAATGAATGTGTTTTTTTGTCAAGAAAATTTCGCATTTATTCATTTATAATGCAAGTGATACAACTTTTAAAACTGTGTCAATGTTTTTCGTGCATGGTTCAGTTATTTGTTGCATTCATTTCCATTCTTTCTGCCTGTGTTTCAGTTCATTCCCTCCTCCTTTCCAGCTTTAACCATCTTTGGTAAAAGCAGCAGTGTGTTTGGCAGAGGGAAGAGGGCGAGAGGGAAGTGTATTGAGAAATGCCCACCCCTGCTGTCCATTATTCCACAAACACAGGCAGTAAATCCAGGAGTGAGCTGAGGGGATGTGGATTGGAGGGAGTTTTCTCAAGGGGGTGATTATCCTGTTACTATTGCAGGACTGATCAGACCCTCTTCTGTCCTGCCAACAGAAGGACTAAACTTACCCCAGTCTGTGTATTGTGTATTGGGCCCGCAGGTTGTCCTGGGATGTCAGACAATGACGTCACAGGAACGGCTGATGACGGATCACGTCACGTCAGACAGCTAAGCAAATTTACTTGCTACACAGCCATGTTTTCATGGTAATCGTGTTATTATCTGACGCTGTTTGTCAGGATGGGCAAGACAAGTACAATCCAATGTTTACAATCAACATGGCTATTATTATTCCAAATGAAGTCAATAGCACCACAGATAAGACACATTTTCTCTAACATACATTTAAAGGGCTAAAATGAATGCAGAACTGTTAATATATATATATTATTCATTTTTGTGCATAGTATAAAAGTGCTCCATGGCAACTGAAAAAAAAGGTTTCTAAAAAGCAAACTGGAAATTTGAAAACCCCAGTTGACAGGTTGTAGTTTGAGATGATAAGGCATAATAATATAAAGGTATAATAATTTAAAAGCTATGATCTGTAGAGCTCAGAAAGACTTGAGAAAATGCTAAATTAATGTGTTTACACAATTGCATCTCTGTCAAATCTTTCAGCTGCAAGTCATTAAAAAACTGTCGATTAAAGAGAGAGCAGTTTGACATCAAATGAATAAAGACTAAAGGATTGAAGTTTCATATTCATAAATACAAATGTATTTAAGAATAAAGACTAAAGGATTGAAGTTTTGTATTCATAAATACAAATGTATTTAATGCCATTCATTCAGAAAAAAATTCTTGTGAATTTGAAATGTTTCGAATGTCAAAAAACGATTCTGTTAAGAAAATAACTTCTTTTTTTTTTCTGAAAAATGTTCAACTTAATTTTCCCCAGTAGTTTGAGTACATTTCATAACCTAGTTATGGTCACCATTAGTTATTCTTAGTCTCAGTATTAAATATTATTAAATTATGTTTTAAAATACTTCATTTCAGTGAACATTTTCAGTGGGGAATTCTGTCCCTGTAAGATATTTTATGAGACGTTGAGTGTTTTGAATACACAGCACATAACAAAAGATCTTAGACCTGAAACTTTCAATGACTCATTAAGCGAAACTATTATTTATACCTATATAGACGGTTGTTTTGGAGGGTGGGGTGTTACAACTGACTTTCTTTGATTTCTCATGCATGCTGCAAATTCTAGCACATCAATTAATTAGATGATCTAGACTGAAAGTGCCATTTCTCATTAATCTAATTGCATATGAAAAGGGATCAGAAGGATTAAACCAACAATAACACTGTCCTGTATTTTACCCCTTTTAATCAAGAGCCCCAATAAACACAAAAGGTGTTAATGATGATCATTATAGACCCTGTTCATAGAAACCACCAGCCCAGCTACACAGCTCAGATGTCCTTCATGTTTACTGCTATGATGGAGCCGAGGGCTTTATTTGATCCACTATCAAGACTAATAGAAATGAAATTAAGCTATTCAGACAGACTAACTGTTAATAAACAGTCTGGTTTGGCTTTCTTTGCTTGAGAATGCCAAACCAGAAGAGATTATTCTGAATCACAGTTTGCCTACATTTCATAAATTAGCTATGTTCATTCATTCACATCCAAACTGTAACCTTTTATTTCCACGAATACCATGCAAGCCATTGGAAAAGTAGCAGATTAGTAATTAAAAGGACCTGTAGGTGACGCTGCTTTACCATGTTTTTGCTTGAAACTGTCTGGAGAATCGCAGTGGATTGTTTCAGTCGCCAGAGGGAGCTCTGGCATTTGCAGACATATATCTAGTCATAAATACTGTACATTTATGTTCAATGCATTGCGCTGGCGGTGAACCTTCAGCTTAGACTACAGTGTAAACATATTTATGTCAATATGCCATAGTAGAATAAATGTTATTCTGAGTCGTAAGAACATGATCTGAGTCATCATTATATCGTGTGTTTTTATTTATTGCTTTGGCACAATTTTTACAAGCAATTTTTACATTTTCAAAACTCTTAGTACTAATATCACAACAGATCAAAAATGTCACAACTAATATCAAAAGTCATTTCAGCTCGTTTTCAATTGTGTAAGTGCAATACACCAAATCACAAAGTGTTTCATAAAAATGTTTTTCATTCACAGTAACTGCCTTTCATAATGCTATTTCTATCAAACTTTTGATTTTGTATTTCCGTTCAGTGTAATACATTTGTCTATTATTTAATCCAACTGATCTTAATCATTTGGTACATCTATAGATTTCTATAGATATAGTTTCTACTTTGTTTGCAATTTATACGGATAAATGTAATGAATTATTTTTACATTATAAGCGATTTAGATTATAACCACAATGTTCAGTGTGTGTGTGTGTGTGTGTGTGTGTGACAGAGAAATTAGCAATTTGTGAACATATAGCAGGATAAAGTACAAGGGAGAGGAATGATAAGACTGTGAAACATCAGATTGATCAGAGATGCATCAGAAGAAGGGAGACAGATGGCATCAAATACAGCATTTTACATTACAGCATTCAATACTGTAAACAGATTATGGTAGAGACCGCCACATTACTGTAAATCACCCTTCATCAGAAAGGTCAACTATAGATTCATTTCTTATGGTACAGTGAGAGCATTTATTGTTTTAGAGCAGAACACCATTTCATACTGTAACGTCATTCTGTTTATTTAACTTGTCACAATGATTTGCGCCATTTCCTCAACTTCAACTTTAACTCTATTTTCTTCATTTGTAATTAAATTCAACGTGTTTGAAAAGTGCAATGAGCTTATCATCCATGCCAGCAATTAAAGTTTTTAATTTTAGTGTAATGAATTTAGTTATACACTTGTTGTACTATCTTTGGAAGTTCACAGTAATAAGGAACTTTTTCCATTTATTAACATTTTTAATTTTTACATAAATTCACTATAATTTAATAGCTTACCAAAAGAATACTCATAGCCTACATTTGACTGCCTTATTAAAGTTTCTAGACATATGGGTTACAAAAAATAAATAAAAGATAGATAGATAGATAGATAGATAGATAGATAGATAGATAGATAGATAGATAGATAGATAGATAGATAGATAGATAGATAGATAGATTGATTGATTGATTGATTGATAGATAGATGGATAGATAGATAGAGGGATAGATTTCACTCATTGATAAACTGTATAAACAGAGATGTATTGGACAATTATGGATTATGCACCTAATAAATAACACTAAGCCTAATATAAATTACAAGAGTAAAGTAACTAATTCAACTAAACAACTAAACTACAGCAAATCATCCCTATAAGCATATTTGATACTATCCAAATTATCATGAAAAATGAAAGTGTGACCCCAACCTGCCCCACCCCCTCCAAACCACCCCACCCCACCCCCTCTTTCCTAAACAGCTGTTATATGTGTATTTATGTATTATATGTAAACGTGTGTCTTTGTGTTTGTATATGCACCTCTGTTTATTTATGTATGTAAGTGTATTTATATTTATTTATTTAGTTTTTCTTTAGAGTGTCTATATTCTGTATATGTGTGTTCTAGGTATGTAGCTACATGTGTCCTGGTATGTGTACTGTATATCTTTGTATGTTTATTTTTTATTTGTGCGTGTCTGAATGTGATTGTGTGTAGTGTGTGTGTGTGTGTGTGTGTGAGTGAGTGAGAGAGAGAGAGAGAGAGAGAGAGAGAGAGAGAGAGAGAGAGAGAGAGAGAGAGAGAGAGAGAGAGAGAGAGAGAGAGAGAGAGAGAGAGAGAGAGAGAGAGCGCATCTAGTCGCCATGTTTCTCCTCATCATTCCTGAAACACACTCAGCGGCGGCGGGCAGATGAGAGAGAATCACCCCGTCACCCCGCATCCACACCGCCACCTTCCTCCTCCTCATCTTCACCCCATCATCACCACCACCATCATCATCTGACGGACTGACTTCATCCCGCTGGCAGGACTAGCTTTTTCAGGAATTATTCATGGGAAAAGGACTGAGGAAAACTAAGTGACACTCAATCGGTGCCTTTGGAGAACTTCGCTAAACTCACTTTTTGCGGATATAAACACATTTTATCCATATTTTCCACACATGTAATGCCTGAACATAACATTTGGGGCGCGTGTCATGTTATTTCTGTTGGTTTTGAGGAGAATTTTCTTCGAGGACGAGCTAAAATCGGCTAGCCTCCTAGCCGAACGTCTTTATTAGCCGGATCATTAGCATCAGTTATTTTAACCCGTTAAAGTTGAACAAACTGGGAATTTTTTTAAGTTTATATACTTGACATGGTTTGACACTAGTATTTGTTATTATTAATACACGATTTTTTGTATTTATATGAGAAAAAAACAGTTAAGAGACAATGTTTCGCGAGAATGTTGTTAGCTGTTAGCTTGAGTAGCTACATTAAAGGCACTTAAATATCTGTAAATTAAACAATTTTGAACCATGTCTGGAGAAGTGCGTTTGAAAAAGCTGGAGAAACTGATCCTGGATGGTCCTGTCCAGTCTAATGGACAGTGTTTTAGTGTGGAAACTCTTCTGGATGTTCTCATCTGCATTTATGATGAGTGCATCAACTCCCCACTCAGAAGAGAGAAGAACATTGCTGAGTTTTTGGAATGGGGTGAGTATGGTACTTTTAAAGACATGTATGCTTCTTAAAATCAATGCATTTAATGTTCAAACCATCTTAAACCAATGCATTTCATGTTTAACCCACATTAAATCAATGCATTTCATCTTCAAGTCATCTTAAACCCATGCATTTTATGTTTAAAGCATTTTAAGTCATTGTATTTATTGATTAAATCATCTTATTGTAGTACCAAAGTTAAGTAGGTGTTTGGATTTTATTATGCAACAAATGTATTTAAGCCACATTTGGCAGCACTGAATCATAGATGTGTGTGTGTGTGTGTGTGTGTGTGTGTGTGTGTGTGTGTGTACAGCCCTGGAAAAGTCAAGTAGCAACATGCTGTTAAATTCTGAGCCATCATACCAGCATGCTGAGCAGTATATCATAGGGCATGGATTGAAATTAACCTCAGAAAGGGAGTATAACTTATTAGACTGATTAAACGGTTGTCTATTTAAAAGAGTGTGTGCTATTAAAAGTCTTAAAGGGCTAGTTGAAAAGTTATGAAAGAAATCTAGCCTAGTTCTGCTTGTGGCAAAGTGTTCTGACACTCACTGTCTCATTCACTGTCATAGTGATTGATCAAACTGGTTCCCTATAGGATAGACTATAGCTGGTCCTGGGATTGTGCATGAATAAGGTAGAAAAAGTCCCCTGGGTCATATGGTGTCGGTCTTTTTGACTAACACTGCTGAAATATGAAATATCCCTCTATTGTGTTATACAAAGTATTTCTCCAAGCATGGAATTATATGACATGGGCTTTTGTGGTGGTGAAGTTGTAAATGCATTAACTGAATTCAAGTAGACATGCCTGGGAAGTATTAAGTGGCCCGTCATGTGACTGAAATGCAGCTAAACATATAGTGTAATGGGAAAAGCAGTGTATTGTTTGAGTACATGTTTAATCGGGCGCCTCCTGACCCAGCTTAACTAATGAATATGACTTTAAACTTGTTGCATGTTTAAGTTGAGCAGGAAATGACTGGAGCGCTACATCACATTCCACCGTGAATGAACATAGTGTGCCGTTTGTTTGTTTATTTTGTGGCGTGACTTGCAGCTACCCTGAATGACCTGAATTGTAAACACTCCTTCCATGGAAGCAGAAGGCATGATGCACGCAGGATAGACAGAATAATAAAAGCACACACTGTAACACAATAATATAAAGGCTAGATCTTATTGGTAGGGAACAGAAAACAATTGTGAATCTATTCTATGCACTTATAGACCTCTTAAGCAGAGCATATGCCATATTTTAGGCTAATGTTTTGGAAAAAGACACTTGATTTAATTTTGATTCATTTCTTGTCAGCCTCTTGCAGATTCATTGATGCTTAGATACTTTCCATTTTTTTTGCATATGCTACTTGGCTTGGCTGCTGGAATTTGCTCAGGTCATTTATTTGTACTCTAGTTTAAAAACTTTTGTTCAGCATTGTAAAAAGCTGTAACCAGCTCTCTCCTTTGCATTAGGCTAAATGATCCGTACACACCTCTAAGCCACGGGTTGGTTAGAGACGATGCCAGGACAAGTTGAACTCGTGGCCAGATCATCAGCCAGATTTGTGTTATCTCTTGTGTTATACTTCTGTGACGACCGCATGCTTCCGATGGGATGCTTTAATTTTTATCTGACAGTTTTAGAGATGGTAAATGTAAAATCCATCATAACTTATGTCATGGTTTGATTTACAAAGTCTAGAGGAGAAATACATGAATTCATTCATGTTGAAATGCTGTTGTTGTAGTTTATTAAAGTAACTCAAAGTTTGTAGATTTCAAATCCTACAAGCTGTAGGCTACCTATGAGCAAGATTGTAATTTCAGGTTTTATATATATAATATTTATAGTTTTTCTATGCATATTTTGCATAGTAAAATAAAATCTGTAGATGTAGCTTGCTTCTTTCGCCAAATAATTTTGTCAGATATAACCAAGTTCAGTGTTTTGTTCTTCCCTTATATTTAAAATACTATATAGTATTATTATGGTCATATTTTCATGGTTTGTCGAACTTGTAGTGTTATTACAAACAAATATCCCCTCCAGACATCACTTTTGGCCACTACTGTGTGAAATATTTCCTTACTTGAAGTGAAATCCAGCATCAGATTATATTGTGTAATGTTTAATACACTGTTAAATTAGAAAAAGTAGACATTGATTAGGGATCCACGATATATCGGCCACCATATCGTTATCAGCCGATATATGTTAATTGTTTATGTTATCGTATCGATATATTAAAGCCGATAAATAATGGATTATTTCCTTCAGCTGAGACACTTCAGATGCTCATTGTTCACCATGATGGTTTTAAATCCCTTGAAATATGATTGAAATCACTTAAAAAAGGACAATACGTTTAAGTGCAACATGTGCAGTCATATGGGCTACAAAAAATTATTATAAAAACATTATAACTGTGCTTGGGACATGTCTTTTAATGGTTAGACTTTTTTTGTAATCAGGCTCTCAAAAACTATATATAAATTTATATTTATCGGTTATCGGCTTTCAAATATGAAAAATTCTCGGTTATCAGTATAGGCCAAAATTTTCATATCGGTGCATCCCTAGCATTGATATTGTATGCTTCCAATATCTGCCCTTATCAGGTGATTAATTTTTTTGAAAACTGCTAATACTTTAGGCATATTCATATGGTCACTGACTGTTCACATAAATATATGGCAAATTGAGTCTGTTTACATGCACAACCTAGCTGAAGCAAAATCTGATCAGTGGATCTAGATTTGCTCGCTTTCCAACACGTGTTCTGCACGTCTTTGACATTATGACAAACACCTTTCTTGCATTTTCTGTTCATTGATGTGCATGTTATGGAAGCTTGTTTCCGCCACTGAACAAAAAAAATAAAAAATAATAATTGCGACTTTTTATCTCACAATTGCGAGATATGAAGTCAGAATTCTGAGAAATAAAGTCGCAATTGCGAGATATAAAGTCGCAATTCTGAGAAATAAAGTCGCAATTGCGAGATATAAAGTCGCAATTATGATAAATAAAGTCGCAATTGCGAGATATAAAGTCGCAATTCTGAGAAATAAAGTCGCAATTGCGAGATATGAAGTCAGAATTCTGAGAAATAAAGTCGCAATTGCGAGATATAAAGTCGCAATTCTGAGAAATAAAGTCGCAATTGCGAGATATAAAGTCGCAATTATGATAAATAAAGTCGCAATTGTGAGAAAAAAAGACTTTTTTTTCTTTTTTTCTCACAATTGCGAGTTTACATCTCGCAATTCTGACTTTATAACACATAATTGCGAGTTTATATCTGGAAATTCTGACATCTTTTCTCAGAATTGTGAGATATAAACTCGCAATTGCGAGTTATCAGGCCAATTCTAAGGGGGAAAAAAGACTAACTTTTTTCCCCTCAGAATAGTTTATATCTCGCAATTTCGACTTTATATCACGCAATTCTGACTTTATAACACGCAATTGCGACTTTATATCAATCCTGACTTTATAACACGCAATTGCGACTTTATTTCACGCAATTCTGACTTTATATCTCGCAATTCTGACTTTATAACACGCAATTGCGACTTTATTTCACGCAATTGCGACTTTATTTCACGCAATTGCGACTTTATTTCACGCAATTGCGACTTTATTTCACGCAATTCTGACTTTATAACACGCAATTGCGACTTTATCTCACGCAATTCTGACTTTATAACCTGCAATTGCGACTTTATATCAATAAATTCTGACTTTATATCTCGCAATTCTGACTTTATAACACGCAATTGCGATTTTATATCACGCAATTCTGACTTTATATCTCGCAATTGTGAGAAAAAAAGTCAGAATTGTGAGATAAAAAGTCGCAATTACCTTTTTTATTTTTCCTTCTGTGGCGGAAACAAGCTTCCATAGCATGTTAACCCTCAGAACAGTTTTTATAATTGGCCAATTTTTGACAGTTAACAGCATTTCTTTATACTTTTAAATGCATTATTTGACTAGTAATGTGCTGATCTGAAAGAGGCCTGAAGACTTGAAGGCAAATGTAGGAATGTGTAAGTCACAGATGCCGTTCAGGCCCAACTGTTTGAAAGAAAAGGCTGACTCGGTGGACGGTGACTAACAACTACCCTCTGGTATTTGAAGAAGTCCCCCTGTATAGTGAGTTCCCCCGGACAGCTGGTTTAAATTGACAACCCAGGCGGTTTTATGTGACTATCCTGTCACACAACCCCAACATCTTCTGCTTTTCCAGTGTTCTAGCTTTCATACCGTCTACGTTTATTTATGCAGGTTGGGTTTGCTGTCAGGTATAACCGGTCTCATATTTTGGGATTAGGTTTGTATTAACTTTGGGAGGTTTCTCGTATTCAAAGGTTGAATCCTCCTCATCACAAGCAAGCTTTTCCTTTATATTTCGTCCTAATTTGTATTTGTAATATGGCAAGTCAACACTTGTTTAGTCGCTGTGATTTGCATGACCAGTATGCCTTTTAGCAATGGTATAATCTTGTTGTCTGTTCTGAACGGATTGGGTTTAGGACCAGACTTGTTCCTCCATTGTTATTGGCTTTCTCACATGAAAACAAGGGCCGAAGCATAAACACTATCAGTTTTTTTTTTTTTTACGGTTTTAAAATCCATTTAACTTTAATAACATAGCTAATCTTCAGAATACCAGACTATCTTGTCCTTGCAGATCATGTTGTTTTTATCCTTTTTGACATAATGTAATATTATGGTTTTTGTGTATTTGAGATTATTAATATAAATGGATTAACACCCTTAAATGGTTAGTTCACCTAAAAACTCTGTCATGAACTATTCATCCTCATGTCTTTCCAAACCCGTAAGACTTTTGTTCATCTTTCGGAACACAAATGAAGATGTTTTTAAGGAAATCTGAGCAATTTCTGTCCTTCCATTGACAGCTACACAACTACCACTTTGACACCTCGAAAAAGTTCATAAAGAGTTTGTAAAACTAATCAGTATGAATTGAGCGGTTTAGTCCAACATTTTCTGAAGAGACACGAACACTTTATAGGATGAACAGATTGAATTTAGGCTTTTATTCACATATAAACATCGATCAACAAACATAAAGATTGGACATATGGATTAATTTTACGATCTCTTGAACTTTTTGAAGCGTCAAAGTGGCAGTTGCGTAGCTGTCAATGGAGGGACATAAAGCTCTCACATTTCATCAAAAAGATCTTCATTTGTGTTCTGAAGATGAACGAAAGTCTCACGGCTTTGGAACGACATGAGGGTGAGTAAATGATGACAGTTTTAATTTTTGTGTGAACTAAGTCTTATGATTTTAAGGCTGTGTTACACATTATATCACCATTTACAGGTTCTTTTGATTTGAAATTGGTCTGAAATCAATCGTTGTTTTTCCGTTTTAGTGTATGATGGAATAATAACCCCGTGACATTATTAAACGAAAGCTGACAATTTATTTTGCGCCCAGTGTTTATATATTATGCAGACATTTCACAGTGAAAATGCTCTTGATGTCGGAGTCGAGCAGAGCAGGTTTGAACACGGCACGCGCTCACAAGTTTTTCTGCGAGTCTTTCTGCAGTCTGGCTTTCAGCGCTTCTTTCCCTCTATGGAAAGCGTGTTTTAATGATCCTGCCAGTGTCTTTGCCTTTATATGGTCTCCTAATGCGGGTATTGCTGGAGATAGATAGCGTGGTTCATTTGATTTGCAGCTCTGTGTCCCCTTACACTGGAGACTGTGACAGTGATATACACAATGAGCTTTCTGCATTCAGATCTTTAATGAACACCGCCCTGAGTGTGCTGCAGTTGTTTTGGACACTTTGGAAACAGTGTAGGTTCTTCGAAGGAAGGCTTGACCTTTAAACTGTCCTTCATGAATAGACTTTATACACTTTCCCTGGTTGATGTATTAGAGACCATGATGGCAGTTCCAGGTGGTCTGTTTTCCATCTGTTTCTAATGCCCTGTAAAAGGATGCCTGGCAATGTGGTAACATTTGATATTCACAGCATTGTTTATATGGAATCTCGCTCATATCCCACAAAGCTATGTGTGTAGATTTCATATCAACAAATCAGTCGCCTGACATTTTGGCTAATGGAACTCGCCCTTTGCAGCTTGAAATGTTTGGCCTTGTTTGCCAGAGGTGTGTTCACTGTGTGAAGCAAGAAGTTTTACATCCCATATCTTCCATCTTGAGTAGTTGTGTGTTGATAGACCAATATAATGCTTGATATTCAGTAGGGGTGTGATGAAATCTTGCAATATTAAAACGTGACAATATTTCTTGTCAGAGTTGAGTTTGTGGCAAAACCTTTTACTGTGCTTGCAATATATTGTTCAATCTTTTACTGCATATGATAATTAAATAATATATGCGCTGTTATCATGTACTCGGCAGCTCGGTTAACAACTCCATTTCTGCATATGCTGTGAGTTTGGGCTGCTTATAACGCTCATCTTTGAACGTATCGTGCGCAATTTCACCAGATTTGTAACACAAGTCATTTATAAACCTACTCCAACACAGGAGAATGCATCAATACATTTTTAAAAACGTAAATGGTTGTTCATGACGATTTCAAAATAAAAGTTTAAACCCTCGCTCTGAGTTTGGACGTTTTGATGTCCACATGTTCTATTTCTATCGTAAAGAAGTGGCCAAATATTAAAGATTAAGTGGACATTTGAATTTAATGCTGTTTGGCCAAAAATAAACAAGGATTTGATCATGATGTAAAGCAGGGGTTCCCAATTCCAGTCCTTGCGCCTTCCCGCTCTGCACAGTTTTGATGTCTCTCTTATCTAACACACCTGGTTCAGATTATCAGCTCGTTACAGAGAGCGCCATTAACTCTGATGCGTCCCGATTGACAGGGTCCCTACGCAGTGTTCACTGCTCCCTACTCCCTGAGCACATTATATCTGTTGTTCACTTCACTTAGCAAAATGCATTCAAACGCAACACAGAGGAAAGTCAAGTCACGCATATTAGATAAATATAATAGATATAATATAATATAATAATTAAATATAATATTAATTACCATACTTGCATTTAATATACATGTGTATAAAATACATATAAACTATTTTATTTATATAGTATCCATATACCGTACATATTAATTGGATATACTTTTCACTTAATCTAATCTGTCAAATTCAAAAGCCCTAAACTGAATGATAAATGTATGTTGGTATTTTTAATAAGAAAATGAACATATTTTGATAACATGTCTTTTTATCTTATTTAACCCCATAAATATGATAGTTTACTTGTAACTGTCACTTTACACCCACGGACAGCCGTGTACAAACTAACCGGCAACCTTCCGGTCTCTCTCTTGAAACCCACACGGAAGTAACTTAAACTGCAATTCATCGACTGGCCGCTAGAGACAGGAGAGTCAATCCCATAGACCCCCCTGATGTTAACATGCCAAACCTTACAGCAGAAAACAATATGTTTACAGCCTGGTACAAAAAGTGGTTTTGGTCTACATAGCTAAATTTGCCCTTAATGACAACTGTGAGGGCGGTGAATTAAAAAAAAAAACTCATCCGTTTAAATTATATTAAGCCTTAAAGTTCTGCATAATTAAGGGCGTGGCCACTTGAGTGACAGGTGGATTGCCTCTCCTGTCACTAATAGCTGTTTGTCTGCTGTCTGTTAGCCGGCACGTCACCTCAGCTAATCCCACCTCTGCCCATTTTCGGTAATCCGGGAGTGACGCGCTGCCAAGATGGCGATGGCCGGCTCCGCCCACTTCAGGCTTCAAAAATGCTGTTCGTCCATATTTTTTTAACAGTCTTGGTACAAACACACCTACTTCAGATTGTAATCTCCCTTAAAATGGCGAAATACCATTTTAAGTCTTCATGTATTTCACAACACTTCAGCTTGTGATTCTTATTAAGTGTGGGTCATATTTCAGGAGCAAAGTCTCTGAGATCCTGACACCTTTACTTCTGGAGACTCCAGATAGGTTGCCGATCCAGAAAATGGTGGCACTGGAAACCTAAAGGGTTCCTGATTGTTTCACAGCTAATTCTTCATCTTAATTCCAATATATATATATATATTTTTGCACTTAACATGTGTCTCACCAATGAGTGTTTTGCTGTCCATTGGTCACGCCTTAATTTTGCAGTTTCTAGTATTGCATCCTTATGAGCAATTAATAATTTTTGACTTTTCAGTGCATCCATCTATCTATCTATCTATCTATCTATCTATCTATCTATCTATCTATCTATCTATCTATCTATCTATCTATCTATCTATCTATCTATCTATCTATCTATCTATCTATCTATCTATCTATCTATCTATCTATCTATCTATCTATCTATCTATCTATCTATCTATCTATCTATCTATCTGTCTGTAGTGGATTCTTTCGTGGATTATTGCACTTTTAATATATATTTTTCAATATCAAGCACATCCCACTCTTTCCTCATTCTTTCATGTTTCTTTATTAATAACTTCAAACAGTACTGCCCACTGAAAGCTGTGCAGATAAGATTACAATACGAACATAAATACGACACATTTATATGAAATAAAAGCAAAAGAATTCAGTGAAATGTTTGGAGATGTCTCTTGGCACAGCAGAGCACCAGTTTCAATAAAAGCATATGTTTCAGTCCAGTCACTTTTAAAATTTTCGCCGCTGTTCTAAAAATATTTATTTTCACCATTACAACAAACAAGCTACGGAGCTGCTTAATTCTGAGTAGTTTCAATCTCTTGCAATCTTGGAATCAATCTCCACCACATAATCTTAAGTGGTTTGCCATTGATTGCATTCGTGACACTGGCGAACTGCAAATATGTTGTTATTCTAAACTTTTCATTAACTTAGGAAGGTCAACAAAGGAAATTGGTTGCTTTTTATGCAGAAAGCTGATCTCTAGTGACATGTCTAATCTTTTATCGATCATTTATTGCTAAAGGGTGCGAAACCTGGCCAGGTGTGGCTTGCAAACCACCGCTGAGTTAGAGCAACAAACAATGAGGAACTAGACATTTTGATTGTCACTTGGTTTCTTTTTCTATTATGATTTACTCCGTAGTCACAGTGACATCGCATTGATCCAAATCCATATTAAACTTAAAACACATTCTGAATGGCTGTTTTTTGCCTTTATTTTTTAGCTTTTTCACTTTAATTGTCACTAGTAAATTGTTGCATTGTAATTAGGATGTGATGTTAAATGACTTGCTCAAATGCATGATGGTGATAATTCATTGATCAGCCCTTGTGAGGTTAAACCAACAACCAACCCAGATTTTTAACCACTATAGGCCACACCAGCCATAAACTGTTGCTTTGTCATTTTTGCTGTACATTAGTTGTCTTTAGAATCTCTTGCTATTTGTCAGTACATAAATTATGCACTCTTGGGAAAGGTATGACAGTATACAGTACACATCCTAGTCAGGTGATTTCACCAGGGACGTGGAATCTGGATTTGCGTGTTCGACGAGAGGTCAGATTTACCATATTTTCTTATTTTATTGCTGTTTCCATAGAAGTGAGCCCAGCACCATTAGTGAATGATTTCTGATGGGAATATAAGCAAATCACTTTTATTGAAAGTTACCTGACCATTTTCCAGCTTCTCATTGGTTCAAAACATTGAAAACAACTATATCATTAAAAATTTAACTTTTCCAATGGACGTCGGAACCATTGTATGTGGGTGGGACAAGACCCACCCACTTTTTAAGACCAATAATATTGGACCCACTCACTTTTACCATCTCTTATTCACCGATTACATCACTTGCCCACCCCGAATTGGCGCTAATTCTAAAGTGAAAGTAAAATGCGCACGGCCACACAGGCATTCATAACAGTGCGTGTCCACTGGCGAGCAGCAGAGCGTTTCTATGGAAGCTCAACTTCCATAGGAATTAATTGAAAACGCTTGCTCTGCTCCGCACTGTTCTGAATGGCCATGCAGCCGTGCGCATTTTACTTTCGCTTTCTAGCCAGAAACCTTGATATTACATTTTTTTTTCTAACCACGGTCTGCCATGATAAAACCATGAAGAAGGCATATTTGATGTAGCCTATTTAATCTAATTTAGAATTTTGTTGCTGTTTTTGTATACTTAGTTTTTTTGTGTGTAAAACATCTAGTAACCTATAATTCGTTTGGTGGTTTTTTTGCACAATAAAATCTTTACTGTTTAAATCTGTTTAAATCAATTTTGTTTACATTGTTAAATTGGATGGACTGTTTATATGGTATTGTGTGGTTATTTTAAATGTGAACAAGCAATATTTTTTTCCATTTTAGGGTGAACTGTTCCTTTATAAAACCAAGTGTGCTTATACCAGAACTCTTTCAGTATCTTGGAGCCTGCTTTGGTGTCAGCTAACTACAGCTTTTTTTATATTATGCAGGGTTAACTGAACAGCACAAGGCTCATTATCTGTACAAAAGACTGGGCTTAATGCAGTCCAAGTGAAATGATTTCTGTCTTTGTGTCTGATCTCTTGTGCTGGCAGTCTTGAGCTCAATGTGACTTTCATTGACCAGTACAGAGTTCATTCATAAGCAGCGCACAGCATTGAAGCTGTATGGGTTGTGGCGGGAGAGGCAACGATAGACAGTGGGAGTGGCGTCAGGCCTCAAAGAGATGCCCAATAAGGGGAATAAAGTGTCCATTGGCATAAAAGTGTCCAAAATAAACAGGGGATCTGGTGTCCTTGTTGTGCTGGGGCACGTGTAGGGAAGGCAGTGCTCAGATGAGTTGGTCCAGGTAAAGGGGGACCCGGTGGCCGCACTTGCTCCCCTCTTCTGTCTGGGGCGTGATGGGCGGCAGCTTTTCCAGCAGCTCGTCTTCCTAAGATGGCAAGGCAGTCTGGCCATTCTCAGCCTGATGGCAGCAGAGAGGGGTGCATCCCTGCATGAGCATACGGGTCCGACGACTCACGACTTGGGGGTGTGGAAATCCGTCCCCGCTACCCTCCGGGTCCTGCGAGGACACCAGCGTGTCACAGGGGAAGACACTGGTCTGCCATGGAGGGGTTCTCGTCGTTTAACAGCAGTGGTGATGGGAACCTGACGAAGGGCAGCGATTTAAGTGGCGGGGTGGCGATGATAATAAGGGGGAGGGAGCGTTTCGTCACAGGTCTTCAATAAAAAGAAGTATCCTTTCCCCTGTTTATTGTACAATGATTTATAATTTACCTGTCACAGATTGAGAACATTTATGGACTCAAATAAGTTTCTACATTTTTTATTGTGAGTGGTGTTTTTCCATTCAAAATTTGCTGCCCCAATGCAAAGGTGTTTTGGGTGGTTGCTGGGGTATTCTGGGATGTTCTGGATGATTCCTAGGTGATTGCTTACTGGTTCAAGTCAAAAAAGTGCACCCTAAATCTTCATGAAATTGAAGTCTTGAATAGACTGGTTAGTGTTAAAGGGATACTCCACTTTTTTTGGAAATAGGCTCATTTTACAATATATATCTCTCATTCCTGCGTAATAATCAAGAAACTTTACTGCCGTACCATGAGAGCAGCAGGCGTAATGATATGACGCAGCGCCTGAAAATAGGCCACCTTCCGTCAACACAACGGAACTATTTTCAGGCGCTGCGTCATATCATTACGCCTGCTGCTCTCATGGTACGGCAGTAAAGTTTCTTGATTATTACGCAGGAATGAGAGTATAGTTCCTAGCCATATCAGCCTAGAAAATCGCAACTTTACATTTTCCGTCGGTCTTAGTGCACGATGTAACTATGGAAGAGTCAAGTTTTAAATAGGAAAAATATCGAAACTCTAAACTTAGAAATGCTAATGGTCTTGTCCACTTCAATGATGTATGCTAAGCTATGCTAAAAGTGGTACCGCCAGAACCGGAGATCGGCTGAATGGATTCAAAAACGGTAAAACTCAACAGTTTAACTCTGGGGGAGTTGTAAAATGAGCCTATTTCCAAAATAAGTGGAGTATCCCTTTAAGAAAAACAATGAAATTAAGATGAATCAGTGTTAATTTAACACATTGTAACAGCTCATAATAATTGGGCTTAAATGTATTAAATTCAAAAGTGTTAACTGTCCTTGGCCAATTTAGATTGTGATCACATGCTGCCTTGAGTGCATCCTCCTCACAGCTTTTAATAGAAACCCTTTGCACATCCTCTCAACCATAGTAAATCATATTTTGTGTGCTCCATAAAATGATACACACGTGATAATTGATTCTCATTGCAGAAGGATGCAGTCTTGAAAACAGAAACCATTGTCTATAATGGTAGTCCGTGTGCAATGGCCCCATACTTTTTGATGCTGTGGCATTGAACACCATTATGATTTGCCAGAATCAGTCACTATAACAGGGTTAATGGCAATTTCAGTGCTGCCATTCATGATAAAACACAAACTTGTTGTCAGGGTAAATTAAAATAAATTATTGCAAAATAATCAGGGTCTCTGAACGGGGTTTTTGTTGTTGTTTTGATAATGACCAGATGATTATGCTATTCTGCTACTTGCCAAATAAATAAGTAAGTGGACATGAAATATTGATTGAGTTATGTGACCAGTTAGTGGCCAGTTTTTTTTTTTTTTTGCTCAGTCCCTGCAAGAAAGACTTTACTGTGGTACACCATCAATCTGTCCTTCACACCTGCTCAGAGATGCCTCTGAACTTTTGACTTGTGTGAATGTGCTGTAACTGAAACTGCTTCAAATCCCTTCGAGAAGATCGGGTCCTTATGGCACATCATAGTGAAGTGATGGATTTGAACGTCTTCAACAATAACTCCATGCTGTCGTCTCTCTCTCTCCGCAGTCAAACCGTTCACCTCTAAAGTGAAACAGATGCGATTGCACAAGGAGGACTTCGAGATACTGAAGGTCATTGGTCGAGGAGCTTTCGGTGAGGTAAGCATCCGTCTTGTGTTGAGACTGCATCTGAATTCCCATACTATCCATAGTATATAGCAGTGGCTCTCAAGTGATGGTTTGTAACCCCAACAATTTTCGGATCCGGTTGTTTTTTAAATTATTTTATTTTTGTGCAATACACAATTTTGGTATTATGTTGGTCAAATGTTTTGGTGTTATGTTGGTTTTTGTAGCATGTCAAACATTTGCCGGATCCGTGCATGCTAAATTAACCTAATTGTTAAATAACAATAAGTTTGAAAGTAAATTTAACAAAATTAAAACAAACATGCTTGTGGTCTGTAGTCTGGAAGTCATGGACAAATGACTCTTACAAGCTAGATCTTGTCCTGAATTTAGTCAAAAAGTGTCAAAGCTATGAAACCGTAAACTCTTAGTGAATTAACATCTAACTAATAAGGCTGTAGTCAACCAAAGAAATCCTTAGTCGACCAAAGTCCTGTCCTGCGCAACGATCAGTCGACTAAAAAAAAAGAAAGGAAAAAAAAAAAGACGCGATGTTTTGCATTTTGATTGAACATTTATTAAACAATTGTCATAGAGCATTTATAAAACAACAACGAAAAACCATCAATAATACATAAAACTATAATAATAATACAATTCTTTGAAAATTAAGTGATTTCTTTAACTGCAAAGTGAGGAGCTCTGTCCTAGGACTATAGTGACAGTCACAATCGTGCACACGCTACAAAAAATATAACTGCTAAAACTGCCAAATAATGAAAAATCCGAACAAAAGCTCTTGTTTATAGAGGCTATATGTTCTTCTTTACTTTCAAAGCTATGGGTTAACTTTTGTCCAGCCGATCTAGGCGTTTTAAAACAAACACACAAAAAACCCAAATAGCCTAAAAAACAATCCTAATAATAATAGGCTGTATAGTAGGAAGGCATATAGGTTCTGTTTCATTCTTACTGACCGCCAGAGGCAGTGTAAACACTATGGATTATCGCAGCGCCAGCTAGATAGGTCGAGAGAATATACCAACAAAGTCACGTGGCGTGACGTATGCTGAGCCCTGGAGGGTAAAGCTACAGTAGCTCAGCACTCTACCTCTTTCGCTTTCTCGCCTAGTTGAGATAGGTTGTATTGGTTGAGTGACGCGCTGTCAAGTGCAGCTTACAAGAGCAGCGAGATTCGTCCTCACAAGCTGTGACAGCGCGTGTCTACGCTCTTTCAAGGATTTGGATTTTTTCAAGGATTTGGATTTAAATTAACGGCACTTGGTGAGTTTTGTTTTTTCATATTGCTTCGTCGGTAACACTCTGTGCCTCTCGGTGCAATCCGGTGGCTTGTGTTTGCCGCGCTATGAGTTAACGGTCTCCCGTTGACATAAGTTATCTAACGTTACTTAGAGTGTTTTTTCCTCGTATCCATGTAACACTTTTTGTCCCTCGGTTCAATCCGCCGGCCATTTTAGACACTTCTTATCTTTTTTCATA
This sequence comes from Rhinichthys klamathensis goyatoka, assembly GCF_029890125.1. Classification (NCBI taxonomy): domain Eukaryota; kingdom Metazoa; phylum Chordata; class Actinopteri; order Cypriniformes; family Leuciscidae; genus Rhinichthys; species Rhinichthys klamathensis. The sequence continues at coordinate 7,741,266 of NW_026606660.1, forward strand.
AAATTTTTGTTGGTATTACCTGTCGGTTCACCCGAGGTAATCGTTTTATTTTATTTTTATTATTTTTTCATCCCGCTTAACTTAACCTTACGGTACTATCCGAGGGTGTTATTAGCGAGTAACTATGGCTCACAGCTCGATAGCCACTGGTTTTCCACTGACTTGTAAGCTGTGCCCTAATAATCTTCTCCCTGACGACGGTCATGACATCTGCCCGTCGTGTTTGGGTGTTCAACATCTGCGAGAGGCTCTCACGGACCCGTGCATGCACTGCAGCCTTTTGCCTATGTCGGAACGACGGCTCCGTCTTGCCGAGTTAGACCCTAATTCTACAGTGAAACTAGGGCAGTTAGATGTAGCCCCTTCGCGCACTCGGAAGCGCAGGGCGTCGGCGGCAGCTGGTGCTCCCCTCCCAGCTAAGAAGGCCAAATCGCGAGATGATGAACATTCACATGTTGAGAAAGGTTCACTTTCTATGACGGTGTCGGTGCTTTCTTCAGAGATGGCAGAGCTGAAACGCCTGCTTCACTCACTTCAGCCGGTCACATCTGCTACACCTGTGAGGATGACACAGGAGGATGAGAATGTTCAAAACCAGGGAGCTGGGGAAGAGTCTCTTGATTCCCCTTGTTTTTCTCATCGTTCAGAGTTTGATGTGCTTTCTACAAGTGCTTCAGATTCCTTTTTTCACGATCATGGGGATCCTATGGATGTTGCTACACAACCATCACCTCAGGCTGTTTTCACTGGTTACTCAGCCGCAGAGGGCTCTAGTGGGGGGTCAGTTCAGTCGTCTGGACAAGCCCAGTCCTCCTCCGATGACACTTTGGCTGTGCTTCGAATGGCAGCTGCTCGTCTAGGACTTGATGAGTCACCTGTCCAATCTGCACAAACTAATGTGTTTTTCAGACAGACCACAGCTGCAACTTCTTTTGCCATGCCACCATGTAAGGATTTTGTGGCTGAATTCTCAAATGCTCTCACTGGTTCTGGTCCACCTAAGCGGCGCTCAAAGATTGCTCGAACGCTAGCATCTATGGCTGAAGCAGATTCTATCGGGGTGGGTCGTGCTCCGGAAATAGAGCAGCCTGTGGCAGCTTTGGTGGTCTCTCCTGATGAGGCTCTACGAGGGAATGTGCGATGCCCCAGTGCTCAATGCGGTCGTACGGATTCCTTGCTAAAAAAGGCATACGAGTCTGTTGCCTACATTACTCGAGCAGAAAACACGATCTGCCAGTTACTTCTTGCTGCCACCAGTACGCTGGAACCTGCAAATGCAGATCCCTCTATTTCACAATTTCTGCAAACTGCTCTGTTGGCGACAGGCCATGTGACCCGCGAGCTGGGTAGTCTTACAGCCACGCTTCTGGCAGCCCGCCGCCAAGTGTGGCTTGCCCAAGCACGACTGCCGGAGGACTGTAAGAAAACCTTGAGAGATCTTCCTTTTGTTCCCGGGCATATCTTTGGTCCAAATGTTCCGGAACTGTTGGAAAAGCGGGTAAAGCTGTCTGAAGCCACTCGTCAGCTGACACAGGTGCAGCGCAACCCTACCTTTAGGATGCCAGCGGTTCAGACCCGACATCACTATGCCGCATCGGAGCAGCGTTTCCGCCGGCACGCTACACCTCAGTCACAGCCCCCTCAAAGACCTCGTGTTCCTGAAGATGCGAGAGTTTTTCGCCCACCTCATCGACAGTTTCCGGGAGGGCCCCGTCAGCGTCCCCCCGCGACCACTAAAAATCGCACACGTAAAGCCTGAGACAGTCAGGCCGGCGGTCGATCATTTTTCTGTAGAGCAACTGGAGTACTGGAGATCCAACACAGCAGACCCCTGGGTGTTGGCGACTCTGAGCAGGGGATATACTCTACAGTTTCGGCGCCGGCCTCCCAGATTTTCAAGAATTGTTCCTACGATTGTCAGAGACGCGGTTCGCGCAGTGGCTCTCTCTCTGGAAATCTGTTCACTGTTAGAGAAGGGAGCCATAGAAAAGGTCCATCCCCTCGTTCAGAGAGACGGGTTCTATTCAACTTATTTTCTTGTTCCAAAGAAGGACGGTGGTTTCCGCCCAATTCTCGATTTAAGGCTTCTGAATTTGTTCCTGAAGGTCCTTCCCTTCCGAATGCTGCGCACAGCCGATGTTCTCCGGTCTGTGACAGCAGACGATTGGTTTGTAAGTGTCGATCTGAAAGATGCATACTTTCACGTCCCAATTGCTGTACATCACAGAAAGTTTCTACGTTTCAGTTTCCTGAATCAAGCATACCAGTTCAAAGTGCTACCCTTCGGCCTTTCCCTTGCTCCTCGCGTCTTCACAAGGTGTGTGAGCGCAGCTCTGTCTCCTCTTTGGATGAGAGGTATCCGTATTCTTCCTTATTTGGACGACTGGCTTCTCTGTGCCCCCACAGAGCAGCAGGCCGTACAAGACTCCAGACTGCTCTTGAGACATGTGCAGAAGCTGGGGTTTTCTGTGAACAAGAAAAAGAGCCGTTTGATTCCATCACAGACCACTACGTTCATAGGAATGACCCTGAATTCCTGCCTAATGTCTGCCTCCCTATCTCAGGAACGTGTGACAAACATTCTACAACTTTTGGCTCGCTTTCGTCCGGGTGTGTCTTTGCAGTACGAGGTGGTCCTACGACTGATAGGGATGTTAACAGCGGCTACAGTTGTGATCCCCCTGGGTTTACTCCATCTCAGACCACTCCAGTTATGGAACAACAGTTTGCGGCTAGATCCCACCAGACATCGTCATCAACTGGTTATAATTTCTCACCGTTGCATATGTGCGTTGAGGCGGTGGAGACAGTTAGAGTTTCTGAAGGCAGGAGTGCCCCTGGGTGTTGTTCCCTCTCGTCGGGAGTTGGTCACGACAGACGCTTCCCTCACAGGATGGGGGGCAACGTGGAATCGGAGGGGTATTTCCGGGCGCTGGACTCCGATCCAGGCCGCGGAACATATCAACCTGCTAGAACTCAGGGCAGTGTTCTTGGCTCTAAAGTACTTCATGCCGGTTCTGGCAGGCCGCCATGTTCTTGTTCGGTCAGACAATACCTCAACAGTGTTCCATCTGAACCACCAGGGCGGCACGAGATCCCGCAGGTCTCTATGGTTGACTCACGAGATCCTGACATGGTGTCAGCCACGACTCGCTTCACTGAGGGCAGCTCATATTCCAGGAGTGTGCAACCAGACAGCAGATGCTCTTTCCAGGGATCAAGTACATCCAGGAGAATGGAGGCTTCATCCAGATGTAGTGCAGGAGATCTGGCTACGATTTGGAAGAGCAGAGGTGGATCTTTTTGCTTCAGAGATGACCACCCACTGTCGCTTATGGTTCGCAAGGACAGAAGTGTCGAGCCCCCTGGGCCAGGATGCGCTGTCTCACGAATGGCCGAACTGCCTGCTTTATGCGTTTCCACCTACCCCTCTGTTATGGGAGACGTTGCACAGGATCTCCCTGTGCAAGCACAGAGTGTTACTCGTGGCACCACGATGGCCAGCCAGACCGTGGTTTCCTTTGTTGCTGAGACTTCTGACAGGCAATCCATGGAAGCTTCCCCCCAGGAAGGACCTCCTCTCCCAGTTGGAGGCCAGTGTCTGGCACCCGGACCCGGCTCGTCTGCAGCTTTGGGTCTGGCCATTGGGTTAAATCCCTCCCTGGAGCATTGTGACCCTGCTGTTATTCACACAATCTCTAATGCTAGGGCTTCTTCCACACGACAGATTTATGCTTCCCGTTGGAAGCTTTTTTCTGCATGGTGTAAGGAACGGGGGCTCGATCCTGCAACATGCGACATTCCGCGTGTCTTAAGTTTTCTTCAACGTTTACTGGAGGAAGGAAAAGCAGCTTCCACGTTGAAAGTGTACGTTGCTGCAATTTCTGCATATCATGTTCCAGTTGGTGGCTCTTCTCTTGGCTCTCACCGTCTTGTCTGCAGTTTTCTGAAGGGCGCACGCCGTCTGAACCCTGCTCGGAATCCTCATTTTCCTGTGTGGGATTTGTCACTCGTACTTGCATTCCTGTGCTCACCCCAGTTTGAGCCCTTGCAAAATGTTGACATTAAATGGTTGTCCTTGAAGACTTCTTTTTTGTTAGCTATTGCTACTGCGAAACGAGTCAGTGAGTTGCACGCGTTGTCTGTTAGTGAACTGTGCTTGCGTTGGTTACCGGATGGCTCCGGGGTGGTTCTACGACCCAATCCTTCTTTTCTTCCGAAGGTCCTTCTTCCTCAGTTCATAAATCAGCATATTGAACTGGCCTCCTTTCAGACTTCTTCAGGGTCCGATTCAAGTGCCCAACTCTTGTGTCCTGTTCGGGCCTTGAAGTGTTATGTGAACTCTACTGTTCAATTTAGACGGTCAGACCAGTTATTTGTCTGCCATGGTGGTGTGAAGAAAGGTGCTCCAGTGTCGAAACAGAGGTTGTCGAACTGGATAGTGGAGACCATTACGCTGGCTTACAAGGCGGCAGGGAGACCACTGCCCTGGAGACTAACTTGCCATTCCACTAGGGCCATTTCATCTTCATGGGCTGTTTTTAGAGGAGTTTCCCTGGTGGATATCTGCACTGCTGCTACCTGGGCTTCTCCATGCACGTTTGCCCGGTTTTATAAGGTCAACGTTGCTGCTCATCATGCCGTTAGTTCTGCGGTTCTTCTGGAACAGCCTTAATTTCATCAGGTGGATGGCATTCCTCATGACTATGTTGGTATGTGTCATCCATAGTGTTTACACTGCCTCTGGCGGTCAGTAAGAATGAAACAGAACGCTAGTTACGCATGTAACTGTGGTTCTGTGAATTCTGGATGACCGCCAGAGTTCTCTGTCACTCGGAATGCGCGAGAAAGGCGTACCGAGGTAGAGTGCTGAGCTACTGTAGCTTTACCCTCCAGGGCTCAGCATACGTCACGCCACGTGACTTTGTTGGTATATTCTCTCGACCTATCTAGCTGGTGCTGCGATAATCCATAGTGTTTACACTGCCTCTGGCGGTCATCCAGAATTCACAGAACCACAGTTACATGCGTAACTAGCGTTTATTTTCGTTTTGTTACATTATTTAGGCTATTTTCAAATGCGTCAAGTGTACAAATAAATACAAAAACATAAGAAAGCCATTAAAGGGCCTGCTCACATATCGCGTCTTTTGCGCGCTCAAGTTCGTTATTTCAAATGTAGGCACGCGGTATGTGTGCACATAATGGAAGCGCGTCCGTGCCGCATCGAGATAAAATCATCTCAACTTTTCAGAATGCCGCAAGCGCACCATAAGCGCACCGTAGGTCACGTGACAAGAACCAACCGGAGCGCAACCGCCCTAGCGCTTTGGAAAAATGAGAACGCGGCGCGCCCAGCGCTTTCTACGCGTTTTTAGGAGCTATATGTTAATGGTAAGTTAGCTTTAGGCCGCATAGCTTGCTCTCCACAGTCTTGTCGTCTTTTTTTGTAAAATGCAGCCAAACAAAAGATTTAGATTTCTTGGACATTTTGTCGAGTAAAGCCAAAACATGTAGCGTTCTAACTGAATGAATACAGCAAAACTACCTATATTCCTTACTGAGCGCGAAGCAGCAGCGCAGCCAGCCACAGGTGCAGTTCCCCTGTGTTCTACGTGGTGCGCTAAACTGTGGCGCTGTTACAAAATAGCCTAAATTAAAGCATTTAATGTTGGGGATAAAACATAGGCTAATTATATTTAGAATACAGTAATATATAACTGCTTATAAAGTAATAAATATCAAGGAGTAAATCAATGAAAATGTCTTTCTATTGGTAAAAAAAAAAAAAATGCAACTGGTCGACCAATGAGAATGTCAGTCGACCAAGACGGCATCGACCAATTAGTCGACTAAACGACTAAAGTTGACAGCCCTACTAACTAAAATAACATATACAGTCACAAAAGAGTTAATGTTTTTTATTAAAAAAATGTTATTAAAACAGTATTGTTTAGTATGTAGTTTAGAACTTCCCAGTAGTTTCACCAGTGAACTACGTACTCTAGAGAATGTAGAAGTGTGCGAATTGGGATGCAGCCAATCAGCCATTTAAGCACCAGAGAAGTGGTTATGACCCTTGTTGGCGACATGGTTGTTTCTTGGGCCAAGAATTTTTTCATGACCCAAAGACATGCCAAGATATTTTACGTGTCATAAACTAAGCACAGTACAGTTTGCTACCCCATGAAAAAGTGAAAGTTTTCACTTCAACAGTTTAGCAGCCAAGCTATTTTCACTCTTGCATATTTTATGCTTTGAGTTCCGTTCAGGGACCATGACACGTCACCATCTGCAGAATGAGAGTACACTGAGCAGATGCTGATGGGTGTCATGGTCTCTGAACGGAGGTCTTTGTAGTTGTCAAAGGGTCGTCTCTGTGTTAAGGTTGACCTGTCACCCCGACCGCCCCGTGCCGCCCTGATCCTGGTTTCTTAGACACTGACAGGAGCCAGGCTGGAGCGCACCGCTAAACTCTCTCATAACATCGCTGGCTCTTCTCTGATCAGTTTGACGATTGACATTAATTTATTCATTTAAGTGTATCGATTTTAGATTTATCAATTTCGTAGCTGTGACACTGTGCTTGCACTTCTTCTATCTAGTTTAAAGTTTAAAAGGTCAAATTTTATTTCAAAACTTTTTTTTTAATATATATATATTTTTTTATATATAATTCATTTTCTGTTAATTTGTACCACTTCAACAGTGTTATTTGTAGAGGACCAAAGTAAGTTAAAGATGCCAAAAACTCAATGATCTGTGTTCAGACCACCAGTGAATCAGTGTACTAGCTGTTGTTATCTTCCCTGGTTTTCATTGCCTTTTTCATTTGAATTGCTCGCTCTTGTCCACCCACACATATCTCGTACCGTTGACCAAATAATGACAGAAGATAAATGTCTTTTGTGAGTAATAATTAGATTTCCATAACTATATTTCAAAGGCTGCATTGTGGGAGTTTGGCCCATGTAAGGCTGTGTGTTTTGAGGGCACAATGCCAGGCAGCGCTCTGAACGCCGTTTTAAAAGTCACTTTCCAGTCTTTCGATCAGATATTTGCCTGATGTTTTAGCTGATAATCGTTAGCTTTTCTTAGCAATCGTAATCTAAATTTTAGGGTTCGTTGCTTTTGGGATTTAGTTTATTTTAAATCCCTATCAGATGTGTGGAAGAGTGAATAGCGTGATTTCTGTCTGGAATAATGTTTGGATCCTGGCTCGGTCTGGAATGCGTAGACCTCTCAATGCATGCTTGTTTTGGCTTATTTAATCGCAGGGAGTGAATCACACCGTTGTTTCACTTGGACACCTTGAGTTCAAGACAAATACATGTCCATTCCACTTCCTTTTCCCATGATGCTCACACTTAAATGTGTGGACCAAACTTCATTTTATTGGTCCATTATGTGCTGTTTAGGGGGATGTGTTTGGACTAATGCTCCCTATAATTTGGTTTTTCTGCCAAGAAAAACCTAATATTGCTATTATTTTATAATTATATGATAAAATATTAATATTAACTATCATTTTATATTCTAAAATTTGATAATGTCATCTGTTATGGCATCTTTTTTTTTTTTTTTTTTTTTTTAAAGAAGGCCAGTATTACCGATACCAATGTCTCTATGAAATACATTTTTTTCTCAAATTTAGTCATTATAGCCATTCAGCATTTCCAGTATAATTAAAAGCTATCAATTTTAATATTTATTATGCTTTAATAAATACAACATCTTCTAATTTAAGTGAACTTAAAAACAATCTTCCCATAAACCCATTATAATAAATGTTAAATTTACCTATGCCCTTCAATATATCAGGGCTCAATGTATCAATATATCAATCGGCCCAGTCAGACCTGTTCAGATTTTTACTTTCCCTGTCAAAATGCACAAAAATATATTGTTTTCATTGTTTTTGACCTTGTGACCAGCCATGTAACCTTGTAAACAGTGCTTTAAGATTTTCAGGTTGGTCTAACAGGTAGGATATATACAGAAATTGAATATAATAATCAAACACTACACAGTCTTCCTTGCATAAATCATAAATTGAAGATTATAGATTAATCCTTATTAAAGCTACAAAAGTTATTCAGTCAAGAGCAGTGAGTGAGTCTTTTTCTTTTGTTCTTTGATTAACATTAATGACAAACTGCTTGCGAGGATACTCGACAAACTGACATTTTGGCATAATTTTTTGTGCTTTTGTCCATTCAAGCGGCTTTCTGTGTGCACTAAGTGTGTGTCACACAGACAGGAGATTCACAGATGGGTGCCAGTGCTGCTTCTTACCGCACTTGAGTGGTTTAAGAGCACTTGCATGATTAAGAGTGATCATACAGTATAATGTAATGCTAGCCAAAGAATGACAGAAAAAATGGATGCTGCGTTAATTGGTAATTCTATATGATATTAATACCAATAATAAGAAATATTATTAATTTGACGTTATATGCTTGTGTGTGTGTGTTACTACATAAATAAGTGGTTTGGGTCAGATTTCAAAGTCATATTTTGCAGTTCAACGTTTGAGTTATTAAAATTGGATTTGGGCTGTCAGGGAAATTGTCACTGACTTGAGATCGAATTGCTGTCAGCTGATTGTCTTTACTTGTTGAGTCCTGACTGTGCTTCTTTGTGAAGAATGCTTTCTTTCCTCAGAATGAGTTATATCATGATTTCATGGCAGCGTGTGTATATGAACGTGTACACCCGTAGTAACACGACCTGCCCTGTAATTCAAGGTTTACACTCTGCTGTCACAAATAACCAACCACTTCCATGTGTGATCTGGTAATCTAGATGGAACAAAAAGCAACACAAAGCGCTTATCATCTTATCGGGACCTCTAGAAATCCCCTCTTGCTCTCTTAATGGAGGAGCCGGGTGTCAGATCTCTGTGTGCTCTCCGGTGTGTTACAGGTAGCAGTTGTAAAGGTGAAAAGTTCAGACAAGGTGTTTGCCATGAAGATCCTCAACAAGTGGGAGATGCTAAAAAGAGCAGAGGTACACAATAAAATCTTTCTAGTGCAAAATCAATTAGTTTAGTTTGGGAAATTACATTGTTTGAGATCAACTAAATGTTAACAAATGTTTGTCTTTTTTTCCCCAGACAGCGTGTTTCCGGGAGGAACGTGACGTGCTGGTGAATGGGGACAGTCAGTGGATCACCACGCTGCACTACACCTTTCAGGATGACAATTTCCTGGTAGGCTTCTGGCCTCTGAGTGCCCCTGACTCCACATTAACAGGAGCTTTGATTAGTCAATCCCAGTAGTCCCTGAACAGTCTCTGTCTGTTTCGTGAGGGCAGACAGACCTCAGAGATGCTGGGCAGGAGAGAACCACACCTCTGGCCGGTTCCCATGTGGGGGATTACTATGAGAGTCCCAGTCAGCCAAGTGTGGTGGTCATGTGGTTTTTCTCATTAAGCAAACCGCTTATTCTAGAGGTCTGAGTGGTTACTGTTGTCATGCAGGTTGTCTTCTCGGCCACCAAACCATAATAGTACTACAGTAAACCTCAGTTTATCCTAAATTTGTCACATCCATCCAATCTATTTTGCTCTCTGTTGTTCTGTCTATCGTTCTAATTCTATTGTTCTCTCCATTGTTCTATTTATCAATCTATCAGTCTATCTATCGTTCCATCCATCCATCTATCATCCATCTGTCTATCGTTCTATCTATCATTCTATCATTATATCTATCATTCCATTTATTAATTAATCTAATCTGTTGTTCTAATTATCTGTCCTTCCATCCATCCATCCATCCATCCATCCATCCATCCATCGTTCTATCATTCTATAATTATATACACTCACCGGCCACTTTATTAGGTACCTCATGCTAGTAACGGGTTGGACCCCCTTTTGCCTTCAGAACTGCCTCAATTCTTCGTGGCATAGATTCAACAAGGTGCTGGAAGCATTCCTCAGGGAGTTTGGTCCATATTGACATGATGGCATCACACAGTTGCCGCAGATTTGTCGGCTGCACATCCATGATGCGAATCTCCCGTTCCAGCACATCCCAAAGATGCTCTATTGGGTTGAGATCTGGTGACTGTGGAGGCCATTTTAGTACAGTGAACTCATTGTCATGTTCAAGAAACCAATTTGAAATGATTAGAGCTTTGTGACATGGTGGAAGTAGCCATCAGAGGATGGGTACATGGTGGCCATAAAGGGATGGACATGGTCAGAAACAATGCTCAGGTAGGCCGTGGCATTTAAACGATGCCCAATTGGCACTAAGGGGCCTAAAGTGTGCCAGGAAAACATCCCCCACACCATTACACCACCACCACCAGCCTGCACAGTGGTAACAAGGCATGATGGTTCCATGTTCTCATTCTGTTTACGCCAAATTCTGACTCTAACATCTGAATGTCTCAACAGAAATCGAGACTCATCAGACCAGGCAACATTTTTCCAGTCTTCAACTGTTCAATTTTGGTGAGCTCTTGCAAATTGTAGCCTCTTTTTCCTATTTGTAGTGGAGATGAGTGGTACCCGGTGGAGTCTTCTGCTGTTGTAGCCCATCCGCCTCAAGGTTGTGCGTGTTGTGGCTTCACAAATGCTTTGCTGCATACCTCGGTTGTAACGAGTGGTTATTTCAGTCACTGTTGCCCTTCTATCAGCTCGAACCAGTCTGGCCATTCTCCTCTGACCTCTGGCATCAACAAGGCATTTCCGCCCACAGAACTGCCGCTCACTGGATGTTTTTTCTTTTTCGGACCATTCTCTGTAAACCCTAGAGATGGTTGTGCGTGAAAATCCCAGTAGATTAGCAGTTTCTGAAATACTCAGACCAGCCCTTCTGGCACCAACAATCATGCCACGTTCAAAGTCACTCAAATCAACTTTCTTCCCCATACTGATGCTCGGTTTGAACTGCAGGAGATTGTCTTGACCATGTCTACATGCCTAAATGCACTGAGTTGCCGCCATATGATTGGCTGCTTAGAAATTAAGTGTTAACGAGCAGTTGGACAGGTGTACCTAATAAAGTGGCCGGTGAGTGTATATAGTTCTATCTATCAATCTATTTATCTAGCTGTTGTTCTATCTATCATTCTATTTATCTGTCTTTCATTCCATCTATCGTTCCATCCATCCATCCATCCATCCATCCATCCATCCATCCATCCTTCAGTCTACCATTATATCTATTGTTCTATCTATCAATTTATTTATTTAACTGTTTGTCGTTTTATTGTTCTATTTACCTCCATCTTTCCATCTATCTACCTTTCTGTCTATCATTCTATCATCTATATCTAGCATTATATCTATCAATTTATTTATCTATCTGTCGTTCCAACCGTCAATCCATCCATCCATCCTTCTGGCTATCATTCTATCATTATAGTATCTATCTCTCTATCTATCTCTCTATCTATCTATCTATCTATCTATCTATCTATCTATCTATCTATCTATCTATCTATCTATCTATCTATCTATCTATCTATCTATCTATCTATCTATCTATCTATCTATCTATCTATCTATCTAGATCTATCGATCGATCTATCGTTCTATCTATCGTTCTATCTATCGATTGTTCTATCTATCGATATCTATTGATCTATGTATCTAATGTTTTATCTTCTATCAATCTGCACATTTCTATTGTATCTGGTGTATGTCTGCTTTTATGCCATTTAGTTCTGACATGTCTGTCTTCTGCAGTACCTGGTGATGGATTACTACGTGGGTGGTGATCTCTTGACTCTTCTCAGCAAGTTTGAGGACCGTTTACCAGAGGACATGGCCCGATTCTACCTGGCAGAGATGGTTCTGGCGATCGATTCTGTGCATCAGCTGCACTATGTTCACAGGTGAGACCATTTTGGTCACAGATTTGGCCTGGTTTTGCTTGTCTTTCTCTCTTGTTTGGTTTTTACTGCACGACACTGACATTTGGAACAAATTGCATGGAAATAATTTGTGTGTGCTGGTCTATGGGAATGTGAATTATTTTGGGAACACAGGAAGTGACCAAATTGTTCTGATTTCAGCAATCATAGAGGACATTTTAGTACTGCCTTTGGCTGCCCAGTTGCTTTTGCGATGTATACTGCGGGGCACTGTTCCAGGGAGTACGTTAGGAGGCGCCCAGCCTCTCAGATGTGGCTCCAGTGGAATTGATTTATTCTGGTCTTACTAATTGCAGGCTGCTGCTACGGAGCAGAGCAGAGGTCTGTGTGTACGGTTTGTGCTCTGGGAACTCAAATAAGGACTGTAATTACAGGTTTAGCCACCCCGGCCGTGAGAGATTTGTTTTGGATGATTTAAAAAGGGTGCGATACTGTGGGCAACTCCCTTCCAAAAAAAGGAAAATAGATGATGTTGCATTTTTACCAACGTTTAAGTGCATCGTCCAGTTTTGGACAGATTTACTCAAGCTTGAAATTAATGGTTACGTAACCTCTTCCATAGTAAAACCCAAAGCTTAACTTTAGATGCTGACGAAGGGGCGGGGCTTCCATTGTTTTCATTAATGCGGGAACGCAATGCAGGATGTTGCCTATTTGTGTGCCAGGCTGTGAATTTCCTGTTAGTCTGTCCCCCATGCTGGAGGCTTTTCAGTTCACCAAGTCTGTTATGTTTTGTTTGAGTTTCTTCGCTAACAGTTTTTTAAATTTCTTACGTGCTTGTTATTCACTATTAGTATAAAGTGTATGTTTGTCCCATGCAGCAGTGTCCCTATGTTGATGGCTGCATCTTCCTGCTGTCCAGTTAAAGCTGTTTGTGTTTGAGTGGTAGTCAGAGCTCACACCATATGTTCAGTGATAAACTTCTTCTTACCTTAGATCTCTCTTATGTGAATGCACGTGCATGGCTGCTCTGGCGTTTTCATTGCATGAATAGGAAGAATTTCAACTGAAACGATCGTCTTAAAGACCCCCCTGTGGTGAAAGTTTTTATTGTTGATTGGTGTTTTTAATATGCTTTAAGACAAACCATGTGCAAAGTCATAAGTCAACACCATTGCTGAGTATTTTCTCTTTAAATCTGCAGTGAAAAGAAAGACAGTCTCAAAAACGCAGTTTGAAATCGCTGGTGTTTCTGACGTCACAAACTACAATGTAACCAATCACGTCAACATGCCGGCTGACTTTAGCATATCATTAACAGTGTTGGGCAGTAACGCGTTACTAGTAACGCGTCACTGTAACGCAGTTACTTTTGACAGTAACTCATACTGTAACGCATTACTTTTTAAATAAATTAACTCCGTTACCGTTTACCATATGGTGCGTTGTCCGTTACTTTTTTTTATTAATTAATTTTGGCTGAAGTGTAGCCTACAGCCTAACCTGTTTACAGCAGCGACGCATTGTTGGTGGTAGGGTTGCCACCCGTCCCTTAAAATACGGAATTGTCCCGTATTTACAAGTAAAATGATGCGTCCGTATCAAATCAATAAGGGACGCGATTTGTCCCGTATTTTACATAAGGCCCACACATAGCCTAGTTGGATAAAAACATAGGCTTTACTAATAGCAAGTAGCCTATAAATAAATCAATTTCACAATAATGTTACATTATGATTAGAATCAAATGAATTTTGCCCATTTTCTAAGCTTAGAAAATGCACATTTATACGGGCTGAATTTTATAGGCCTAAAATAAATATTGTTTAGTAAAAGTGAATTACACTGCGCAAACTACTACCCACCGAATGAAGAAGGGTTGGCTCTCAGTCTCCACAGAACAAAATATTCATTTTATTTTATTTTTAGTGTTCGCATTTATGAGGAAAAAAACAATGTTACGGACGTGACAGTTCCCCGTTACTAGGGATGGGGCCGATCCGATCCAGTATCGGTATCGGGACCGATACCAGCGTAATTCACGTATCGGATTTTCCCGATCCAACCTGCGGAGATATCCGATATCCATGAGCCATGTCTGCGCTTTAACGTTGTCTGCTGAAACGACTCCAAAAGTGATTCCCGCGGCCCGCCGGCTAGTCTGCTAGCTGGCTGCAAACTGTGGAATGGATTTCCTGAACGGAGGCACGGCTCAGTGAGACACAGAGACCCCCCCTCAGGAAATTCATTCCGCAGTTTGCAGCCAGCTAACAGGATAGCATTGAGCTGCCAACATGTTCACTGTGTGGAAATCCTATGGTGGAAATACTTCACACTGGAAACACCACAGCAGAGCAAGACAGCAAAATGCAATGTTTGCAAAGCCGTATTAATTAAACCATTTGTCTGTGATGCATGTTTGCTATTCACAGTCCAGAAGAGAAAGAGAGAGATCTCTCACGCGGTGCCACAGCGCGCACAACACGACAGCCCATCAGCATGATCGGTGATTGTTGTAAAATGCAGTCTCTACTGTTGCTAAATTGCGGGATGCTTTTAATAATAAAAAGAGCTATTAAAAGCACAAAAATCTGCGCAAGAGATGCTGTTCCCGCGGCGCGCGCTCCGAAACAGACCGCAACGAGACCGCAACGAGACAAGCACATTATACTTTGGGCTTCATATGCGCGTCTAAATGATCAAATGTAGCCTACACAAAAATGTCAAAATGACCGGCTTGGAGATTCACTTAAACAGTTTATGTCTAAAATGGACGTAGTTATGGAAATAGTTGGGAGAAAATATGGTGCATCAGTAGACTATTAGATCTGCACTCGTTCTTAAAGGGGAAGCAGTCTAATAAACATGCTGACGAATGCTCCATTACTGAGAATCAAACAACAAAAGGCAAAGAGAAAATCACTCACAGCTCTTGAATGAATAACTTTAGCTTTAATAAGCATAACTCTATCTATGATAAACTTTGCAGTGCTGTTTTACTTTTGATTACTTTATTATAATTCTTTTTAGACCATACCTGAAAAATGTTAGTAGACCTTCCTGAAATTTTATTTCAGTTTCAGGATCAGGAGTTTATTTCAGCATCATATAAAATCAACAATAATGATAATAATAATATTAAAGCAAACACAGCTCTGGTATCGGAAAAGTATCGGTATCGGCTCATATCCAAATTCAGGTATCGGGATCGGATCGGAAGTGAAAAAATGTGGATCGGTGCATCCCTACCCGTTACGGACACGACGCGCTCTGAAAGCGGCACTAAAAGATGCTTTAATACCTTCACAGAGACATCAAACAGAAAGCACAAAACCTTTCTTTAAAGTGAATTTCGTTTTGTATTAATTGTATCTTAATTTTAATCAATGTTTCATCAACCAGGTGCCTGGATTTAATAAATAAGAAGTAAATATAGCAGACGATAGATAATCACGAAACGGAGCCGCTGGCGCGTGAACTGGAGCTCGTCTCATAAATGAACCGAAACTCGGCGTATAAGGTAACCTACTTGCCTCACAGACATGTCTACTTTTAAACAGAACAATTCAAAACGAAAGAAAACAGACTACAGACTGCTCTCTGCTTATGTAATCCGTATGAAATGTGCATTTCTCTCTACTGCAAAGATCGCGAGTCAGCATAGTGAGTCACCTCAGAAATCCTTGTGATATATTCAGTTTGTGCTGAATCCATGAAATGCATTATTAGACTGTTTTTAAAGGCTGCACGAATCAAGATTTTAAAATCATAATATAGCATAGTGCTATTGTGAAATCACAAAGGCTGCGATTCAGTTAAATATTTAGTAAATATATGCACTGGGATTGATCATGCTGTAAAGTGTAACAACAACAATAATCAAATGGCTGGTGGTGCCTTGTGCGTGTATTTTTTTTATAATACGTAATGTACCTAAGTTGATTTTGTACCATGTACCATATTAACAGTTTATATAACAATGTTGTTCAATAAAACCATGAGATTACTTGCTTTTGATACTATAATCTATATTCTTTCGTTAATAATTCGTAAGACGAGTAACACTAGAGTTTGGTTTATTGAATAATAAGTTATAATCAATAAATATAAAGATGAAAGACCGCACTCTCTAGTTGCATCTCATATATATTTATTTATACCATGTCCACACAGACGCGTTTCGGCCTAAGCCATCATCAGTGAGTGTGTGGTGTGAAACAAAGAGATTGCTTTTTAACATCATCACAGGTGAACCCCATTAACATCCAATCAGCAACGTCAGTTGCACCAAGTTACCAACATAAAAAACACACAAAGAGTAACAACCAAACAACTCATAAACAATGTTCACATGTAACCCTTATAAACATAAAAAAAAAAAAAAAAAAAAAAGTTCACTTCGCTTTTGTCCAGTCTGGCGCCTTATAGACAGACGCGGTGTGCACGGAGGGGAGGGGCTGTGTGTGTGTGTGTGTGAGAGAGAGAGAGAGAGAGACGGAGGGAGAGCAGGGAAAGGAAATGCAGCTGAACGAATACGCTGCCTGTTTTAAATAGCGTAAAAAAAGAAAAAAGAATAACGAAACGCAATATGTGGCAGCCAGTGTTGTCTATGTGTGGGAAACTGCTGTTTATTTGAAACAAACAAGTGAAAGTGAAAGTGTCTCCATCCTTTCTTAATGAGGACAGCTGTGAATAGTTGTATGTTCGGCTCCAGTCGAGTGGACTCCATATGTGTAAGCGGAGGACAGTGTGGAGCTTGTGACCGCTGCACCGACCTGTTCACCAGAGGTCAGCAGTTCACCTCCCGCATTACTCTCATTCCACATGCAGATAGGTATGTGACTCGCCCAGAACCATCCCTCTGAACACCACCAGACCAGCAGCAACAATCTCCTGAATGCAGTCTATTTTCAGCACCGCCCCTCAGCGTCTGGCTATGAGCGAGACTGGCCAGCATTTAAAAGACATCTAACACTCGTATTCCTAGAAGAACCCAGTGGCGTGTCTGGGATTTTGACACCTCATTGTCACTTCTGAGGCTCTGACAGCCACACCACTGCCATCTGCAATCTGTCTCGGCTCCGGTCATATGAGCTGTCACTTTAAATGCTTGAGCTTATTACAGCAGGATGGATTCTGATTGGCTCTGGTTGGATCTGATCGTTCATCAGTTGGATAAAACTATATCGTTTCTCTGTGCCGTTATCATTATAGCTGTGGTGTGAACTCTCCTATTCTTTAAAGGGATACTCTACTGGTTTTTCATATTAAACTATGTTATTCCCTTAAAGGAGAACTCCGGCGCAAAATGAACCTTTGGTCTAATTACACATTGTTACCTAGTCAACCGTTATCTGAGATTTGTTTTCATGATTATCGAATGTAAATAGTTTTATATCTAAAAAGAGTTTAGCCTATAAAGCTAGTATAACGGTAGTATATTGGGCATAGATCAATGACAAATAAAAATCGCTTGTTAATACCACTAACAAGGCTCAAAATAGCCCCACACTAACACGGTAGCATAATGAGGGTCCCTACCTTCAAACCGAAGCATTGAGAACTTTGTCAGTGTCCAGACAGTTTAATAAGAAGATATTTTTTACATACAGTCAACTTCGCGTATACAGACAGGAGCCATCTTTGAAAAACAGTCTCTACCAGTCGATCTACGAACGCCGATCCAAGCCTGCTGTTCGCGCTCACCTTATCACAACTTATAGCTCGTTCACATCTCACCAGCGCACTTGGATCGGCGTTCGTAGATCAACTGGTAGAGACTCTTTTTCAAAGATGGCTCCTGTCTGTATACGCGAAGTTGACTGTATGTAAAAAATATCTTCTTATTAAACTGTCTGGACACTGACAAAGTTCTCAATGCTTCGGTTTGAAGGTAGGGACCCTCATTATGCTACCGTGTTAGTGTGGGGCTATTTTGAGCCTTGTTAGTGGTATTAACAAGCGATTTTTATTTGTCATTGATCTATGCCCAATATACTAGCGTTATACTAGCTTTATAGGCTAAACTCTTTTTAGAGATAAAACTATTTACATTCGATAATCATGAAAACAAATCTCAGGGAACGGTTGACTAGGTAACAATGCGTAATAGGACCAAAGGTTCATTTTGCGCCGGAGTTCTCCTTTAACTAAGACGAGTTCTCTCGTCTCAGTGCGGGCACTACATCGCTGTCTTGCGGCGAAACTTTGTTAGATCTTATCTCAGCCCTGTTCATTCAATACGTGCCAAGAAGAGAAGCGACCAAACACCTCCACGTTTTCCCTATTTAAATACCGTTACACAAGTAGTGTGACTCGACCTAGGACGGTGACACAAAATAAAACGTTGCGCTTTTCTAAGCGTGTAAAATGGATAACTATTGTATGGCAGAATACCATAGCAAGTGCTTGGGAGCACTTCGACTCGGCGCAGTAATATCATCACTCGTGAAAAATCCTCTCCCCCCGCTCCCTCTCCTCCTCCCTCTCATTTCAATGGGAGCGGACTTTTCACGAGTGATGATATTACTGCGCCGAGTCGAAGTGCTCCCAAGCACTTGCTATGGTATTCTGCCATACAATAGTTATCCATTTTACACGCTTAGAAAAGCGCAACGTTTTATTTTGTGTCACCGTCCTAGGTCGAGTCACACTACTCATGTAACTGTATTTAAATAGGGAAAACGTGGAGGTGTTTGGTCGCTTCTCTTCTTTACACGTATTGAATGAACAGGGCTGAGATAAGATCTAACAAAGTTTCGCCGCAAGACAGCGATGTAGTGCCCGCACTGAGACGAGAGAGGTATGTATCAACTCGTCTTAGTTAAGGGAATAACATAGTTTAATATGAAAAACCAGTAGAGTATCCCTTTAATATTGAGAACGATTTCTAGAACTTTCTTTATCGTTATCTTTATAGTTATCTTCCGTGGTGTGAACGGGCCTTTACACATTTAGAAAAATACTGATAAAATATCGTGTTTGTGTCACATTTCTTTAGAAGGAAGGAGTATTTCTATAAATTTTTCACGAAAGTATGCGATCTGAGGAGGTTTGAGCGATCTCTTTTATGAGTGTACATGTCATTTATGACGTATGCGGAAGCATTAGCCCGGTATCAACTAGTGTTGTCAAAAATATCGATATTTCGATAAATATCGATACTGAAATATTTGAACGGTACCAATACTACTTTCCCGAAGTATCGATACTAGCCGAGCGGTCACTTTCACTTCTCTCCAAAGGCGCGTTGACAAACACCCCACGTGACGCACTCGTCTCATTCGCTAAGGGTTAAATAGCAAAAGTGAAGTGAATGGAAAGATTGCGAGGGTGGCGCCCCCGCGACCGGCTTTGGTTGATTGATAAAGAACACCGCGATCGGGCATGTCGGAGAATAGCGCGGACACGCGTAAAAAACACACCGCGATCGGGCATGTCGGAGAATACGCGGACACGCGCTTCACACTGTGAGCAGGCATGTCGGAGAATACGCGGACACGCGCTTCACACTGACCGTGCTGCGGGCACCCAAAAGATTGTTTGACTATCAATAATCCCTAACATCACTCATTTTTTAAAATTATTTTATAGGTGAAAACAGACTTAAGGAACAGGCTCCAGGGGTACCATTTAGCAGCATATATGCTCAGCATCAGGGGTGTTTGGACAGACCTGCCCCCACTGCTAAAAAAATCCTAAAAGAAACACTGTAACTCTTCTCATTTTAACTTTTCTGAAACATTAACCAAGATGGCCTAGTATTGTTGTTGATATGAGTCTGTGTTGTCTAATATTTACACCGTTTTCTTAAAGTTAACATAATCTGACTGAGGATTCTTAGACAAGTAAATATTGTTGTGGTCAAATGTAAATTAACTTGTGCCTATTTAACTTTATTCAAAAATTATTATTTAATTCTGCAATTTTCCTTCATTAGCGATTACCATCAATTTGATTACACAGATACTAATTAAACTAAACAGCTAGACAATGGCATCTCTGAATTCAATAATGAAATGCCTTTAACTGAAAATTGAATGTTTAATCTTATTATTATACATTACTGACACTCTATCCTCCAATTTGATATTGTTAAGTGCTTTTTTGTTACAGTATATTTTAATCTTTGATAACAGTAGGTAATAAAAATACAACGGATCATGTAAGCTCTGGTCCAATTAAAAAATATTAACAAATAGAACCCTAACATCATTTTTGTTCATGTAAAATATACCTCATTGTCATGTTCTAGACTTGTTATATTTAGCTTTAAATACAAAAAATACCCCCTTAATATTGTGGCAATTTTATTCTCTGTGGTATCGAATATCGATATTTTCAAGGTATCGTATCGAAGTTAGAAATTCTAGTATCGTGACAACACTAGTATCAACAAGGTACAGAGACAAATAAATGCATGATTATAAGTTCTTCAAGCAGTCTCTGGTATTTTCCATAATAATGTGTATTTATTATCGCAATGGTTAGCATAAGTAGCCTTTAGCATTGCATATAAATAAATTTCTGCCTCATACAGTAATCAGACTCCCCATTGTATCGCAAAGCAAGTTATTTAAAACACTCGCTGGTGACTGTAAGTGAGTTTTGAGCTGAATTTTTTTTAAATGTCTGGTAGCCTGATATGAAAACATAGGAAATGACAGAAAGCTGTCAAGACAGCATGTTAGACAGCATTCAAATAATAAGTTTGGAAGTTTGGAAAATTAATTCTATTTAACGTCTCCTTGCGCTTGAAAGGAAAATTTATCTCAAAAGGGCGAGTTTCCTAGTAAACATAGTCGGTTATGGCTTAAGTGAACGTAAAAAGTAGAGACAGACCATACACTTTAGCATTAGTCTTACAGTGACAGCAGCCTAATATTCCTGCCGAGAATTGTTAAATTTCACTGGTATCCTTTGGTGTCATCACCTTTTTTATTACAATACAAAAGATACGTAGGTCAAAAATAACATAAACAATAACTCTTATTCATTTATTACTTTTTTTGTGGTGGGGTCGAAAATCTTGAATTTAATTAAATATCAAATCAAATTTAGATATTTTGAATCGGAATAAAATCAAATAAAATCGAACATCTGTATCGATACTAGGGATGTGCACGAATATTACTACGTTGCTTTGCTGGCTGTTAATGCAGTGAGTCCATGATAAATCCCAAGCACTAACTCACAGTTATACTTAAATGCACTGGTTGGCGCTGTGGAGCGTGTTTAACAAGATGATTGTATTTGATCACATAATGTTGTCATCTGCCTCGCGAAGTTTGGAATTACTTCGATGAAAATAATATTGCAAAATGGAAGTACTTTTAATCAAATTAATTAATGAATAAAATAATATCACCACCACAATGAGAAATCACATGAAATCCAAACAGCAGTCGAATGATGAAAGACAGCGGTCAATCACTGCAGGTAAGAGCAGCTGTACTCCGAGTGATCCGAGATGATACCTTGATAGCAAAATTATTTTGAGACATATGCTTCCTTTAAGTTTGGGTTTATGAAACAGAAAACCGAGTGCATATGTACTAGGGATGTGCACGAATATTCGAATTTTCGAATTCATTTAATAAACGAATACTCGACTTTTATAAGCCCGAATATTCGAATACAATATTTTTGAAAAATGCCCATCCCTAATCGATACCCAGCCCTAATATCAACTACAATTTTGAACATTTCCTTTGTGTCACTGTCTTCTTATTTGATCAGGCTGCCAAAAATGTAGAAATGTTTTCACACAATTGTAGGGATGCACGATGATATCGGGACAACATCGGTATCGGCCGATAAAAGCTTAAAATGACCATCATCGGCATCGGCCGATATGAATATTTCTGCCGATGAGTCTTGCCGATAGGGTGGCGTGTTTCCTATGCGCACGTGACGACCGTGAACGAAGCATGAGCGCCAGCAACTTAAACTTCCAACTAGGGGTGTGCGTCTCACGGTTTTTGATCGTGGACGATTAAAATGTCTCCACGATCTGCTTTTGAAGAAAAATCATAGTATCGTGCATTCTATCAGTTCAATTCTGGCGCCTTCATCTCAACATACTGTACAACGCGACGTACATTCACATCACATGTAAACGCAGAGGTAGAGTTACACTCACGGGACACCGCAATTCACAAAAGTTCATTGTTTGCATGTGCGTCAAAGTCTTGCTGGTTAAACATGTCATTCACGTGCTGATGCGCTGTTCTAACATCCGCTTTTCTGAGCGCGTTCCACACGACGCTCACAGGAACTAAAGCCGTCACAGCGCCTGCATACTGGACTAATCTTTCGAGTCTTATTGCGCTGATACTGTCAAATACACACAAGGTTTACATAAACAAAGTTGGTTATGTCTAAAGTGAAAGCAAACAGAGAAAATCTGCTTGTCAAATGCGTGTATATTAGACGCGTCGCGTTACTCGCGTGCAGTTCTTAAAGAGACAGTAATAATATTCTGCCGCTTGTCTTTAAAGAGATACTGCACCCAGAAATAAAAATTCTGTCTATCTAATGTTGTTTCAAACCTGTATTCATTTCTTTCTTGTGCTTAAATATACGATGGAAGTCACTGGAGCACAGCAACTGTTTGGTTAGCCACATTCTTCCAAATAACTTTTATAATTTCAACAGAAGAAAGAAACTTGAGAGAGTAAATGATGACAATTTAAATTTTTGGGAGAACTATCCCGTTAATGTTAATAAAACAACAAAACACAGAGGAAATCACTCACTGCTCTTGACTGAGAACATTAATAGAAGCTTTAATAAGCTTTTTTTGCACGTAAAAAAAAAAAATATATATCGTTATCGGTATCGGCATCGGGCAAAATTAGTTTGAAAATATCGGCATATCGAATATCGGCCAAAATCCTATATCGTGCATCCCTACACAATTGGATTAAAAATGCAAAATAACCATATTTCTGAGATGAAAAATTGGCACAACTCGCTAAATTAAACATGCTACACAGTGAGGTCATGTGACAAAATGTAGCATACTAAGTAGCATACTTCATGCTATTTCAAAAAGTAGTGATTATACCATACTGCACAGTATATATATACTGCTAGTGTTCCATTCTGAACATAACCAAAGAGTGTAGTGAGATCCTGATGGTGCTTGATTCAGGGTGTGGTGTGGCACAGCTGCACAGCCTCTTGGGATCGCCAGGATCGTCCATCTTTGCCTGGAATCTCAGGAGCTCCCAGAGGAATGAACACCACTGCAGCTTCTGAGCGAGATCTCAACCCCAGATCCTCGACCACATCGCTGATCACCATCTGCAGAATCCTGGAGGCCGCAGAAGAAAGCCCCCTCGCATTCCTGCGGTCTCTTTTAGCAGGAAGCCGACACTGAAGTCAGCAGTAAACTACTCTGTGACCTTTGTATGGCAGTTCACAGCTTCCTGCTCTTACAGTGTAACAACTGTAAGGTTCGAGTTTATAAAGTACAGTAACTGTCCAGCTGGAGGAAGCCATTAGTAACAGTAGGTTATTGTGGTTTAAGTATGTGAAGTTTTGTCTCTTCTTGTAAGATTCTTCTCAGGGCTGTTTTGGATGGGGAATAAACCTCTCCATCACAGCTAGCTCCAAGCTATTGTGTAATCTGGGTTAATATTGATTCAGGTGTGCATGTTTTCTGCTCGAATGAGTTGCTGGCAGAGGAAATCCAGCCTGGAGCTCATTCGGATCATGAGGTCGGCCTCTGTCGCATTGATAAACACACACCTCGGTTATTCTGGAGCTCCTGAGATCTTCACTCTAGTGGTTTAGCGAGGTCTGTTTGTGATAATCCGGTTATTGACCCTCCTCTGGACTGTGTGCAGATATTGATCGGAATTCCTGAATGTCCACCCCTTTTCCCTCTCTCTTGGGATGATAACCTGATGGGTCGGATAGATACGGCCCTCTCCTGACCAGGTCCTTGGTGTCTCTTACATTCAACTGCCAATAGCTGTCATCAGATAATGATTGGAAACGCCTTAGTCAGCGTCCTTACAGATAACATTCAATTGTTTTTCTCTGTTGTTCTATTTTCTTTTAACCGGGAATTAAACAAGCTATAATGAATCTTTGTCTAAAAAGACTATACATGTGGAAATTGGGATCTTCTTTTTTGGGGAGGAACTAAAAATTGTGATGCTTTGAAAAAAAAAAAAAAAAAAAATCAGTGTGATTTAAAGTTAAGCTTTTAAATGTAAATATTATTAATTTGTATTAATATTATTATATTTTATATTATTATTTTTTTTTTTTTACATGTTTCACGTGAGCAATCAATAATCAGGTGCAATCATCATGCAAGTGTTTCCAGAAGTCCCTGTGCATCCTCATTTTGTTTATACACTCACCTAAAGGATTTTTAGGAACACCTGTTCAATTTCTCATTAATGCAATTATCTAATCAACCAATCACATGGCAGTTGCTTCAATGCATTTAGGGTGTGGTCCTGGTCAAGACAATCTCCTGAACTTCAAACTGAATGTCAGAATGGGAAAGAAAGGTAATTTAAGCAATTTTGAGCGTGGCATGGTTGTTGGTGCCAGGCGGGCCAGTCTGAGTATTTCACAATCTGCTCAGTTACTGGGATTTTCACACACAACCATTTCTAGGGTTTACAAAGAATGGTGTGAAAAGGGAAAAACATCGGGCACGAAGCTCCCGTTCCACCACATCCCAAAGATGCTCTATTGGGTTGAGATCTGGTGACTGTGGGGGCCATTTTAGTACAGTGAACTCATTGTCATGTTCAAGAAACTAATTTGAAATGCTTCGAGCTTTGTGACATGGTGCATTATCCTGCTGGAAGTAGCCATCAGAGGATGGGTACATGGTGGCCATAAAGGGATGGACATGGTCAGAAACAATGCTCAGGTAGGCCGTGGGATTTAAACGATTCCCAATTGGCACTAAGGGGCCTAAAGTGTGCCAAGAAAACATCCCCCACACCATTACACCACCACCACCAGCCTGCACAGTGGTAACAAGGCATGATGGATCCATGTTCTCATTCTGTTTATGCCAAATTCTGACTCTACCATCTGAATGTCTCAACAGAAATCGAGACTCATCAGACCAGGCAACATTTTTCCAGTCTTCAACTGTCCAATTTTGGTGAGCTCTTGCAAATTGTAGCCTCTTTTTCCTATTTGTAGTGGAGATGAGTGGTACCCGGTGGGGTCTTCTGCTGTTGTAGCCCATCCGCCTCAAGGTTGTGCGTGTTGTGGCTTCACAAATGCTTTGCTGCATACCTCGGGTGTAACGAGTGGTTATTTCAGTCAAAGTTGCTCTTCTATCAGCTTGAATCAGTCGGCCCATTCTCCTCTGACCTCTAGCATCAACAAGGCATTTTCGCCCACAGGACTGCCGCATACTGGATGTTTTTCTCTTTTCACACCATTCTTTGTAAACCCTAGAAATGGTTGTGCGTGAAAATCCCAGTAACTGAGCAGATTGTGAAAAACTCAGACCGGCCCGTCTGGCACCAACAACCATGCCACGCTCAAAATTGCTTAAATCACCTTTCTTTCCCATTCTGACATTCAGTTTGGAGTTCAGGAGATTGTCTTGACCAGGACCACACCCCTAAATGCATCAGAGCTCCAGACTAACTTTTTGCCTTGGTTGCACTGGTGCGCCTAACTTTTTTATTTAGGTGCACCAGCACAAAATTTAGGTGCACTCAAATTTTTCCTCGTCTCGCGTCGCCTTAAACGCCACAATTTCAAGGTCACCTTTTTATCACGTTCCATATATTCATGTATATTATGTAAATGCTTTTAAACAAGAATAAGGTGTAGTTTTTTTTTATTTGAAGCACAATTATACTGTATATAAAAATATAAATCTTTTTTTTTTTTTAAATTAAAGTGCTGTTTTTACATTGTTCAAGTTAGGGCAGGATATTGACACAAATTTCACAATTCGATTCAATATTGATTATATTGGATATCAGGTACAGTACATGGCAAATTTTCTCAAGAAAAACAAATCTCAACTAATGCTGTAAACTGGGAGTCAGTTGTAGCCCACTATGCTTCATTAGCCTACTATAATATTGAAGGTAAAAATTACCTGATTTGTACACAAACACCTAAATTACACTTTTTTTTATAATAATAAAGTTATATGAAATATAAACATTTAAATGGTGGCTGCATAAAAACTTGCCAGATTTTTTTCAAACAACATGCATTAAATATTGAAAAACATAAAAAATTATAATGAATATGTAATATGGTGCATATATTAGGCACAATGCTCCTCTAGAGTTAATTTTTCTAGCTAGCTAACGAGTTTATGGGCACTGGATATGTTTTTTCTGAGGTAAATGCGGCGTTACATTACATTGTTTACAAGCGTTTTACTGACGTCTTTCCACGGTTGAAACACCGATTGAGCGATTCCATGTGACATGATACGGATTTCGATAAGTTGTACTCTATCTTTTAACACACTTTCAGATGCTCGTTAATGTTAATTTCGCGCTGTAACTGGTATTATTGAGGCGGAAGAGGAGATCATGTGCGCTCCGCACTGCTGCTTCTCTTGAGCTGAGCGGCGCCAGAGCGATCTCACGCCACAGCGTCAATACACTATTTATGTTTTTGAATTTTGTAAGAAAATGGACCTAATTTGAAATCTGAGACTTTGTTTCATATCAATAGTAACAAAGCACAAAGATTATTGCGATTTATTGGATGGGATGCTCGCTACAATGTTCCATTCATTCATCAACTGATAGCCCAACGGTTCGTAAAAAATCAATGAGAATCGAGAAATCAATATTTTTTACCTAGTTCAAGTAGCCTACATTTTTAAAAGTTTCTTCGTCTTCTGTTTTCCTGCGTTTATTTAGTTGATGCTGCTGATTGCCATAACTGATTCTCTGGTGCTCAGGTGACAGGTCGCAATTTATTTCAATCACACTGCACGGAGCATTTTAGTCCTACAGGAATATCTGAACCACAACCAATCAGAGGCAAAGACCCACCCAATCTCTATCTCTTATTGGTTTAGACCACGATATGATCCAACCATGCGTGCAAGGAGAACAAAAGACTCGTTTGTGGAGAGGCAGCGGATGCGATTGCGATCATGCGAGAACGTTAGGTGCACTGGTGCGACCTAGGAAAAATTCTTGTCGCACCCTTACAAATTTTGGTCGCATGTGCGACCAAATTGGTCGCACTCTAGAGCCCTGTGCATTGAAGCATCTGCCATGTGATTGGTTGATTAGATAATTGCATTAATGAGAAATTGAACAGGTGTTCCTAGTAATCCTTTAGGTGAGTGTATATATATGCAATGCAAAGAAACAGTTTTTAATATTAACTTATCCAACTTAACTTATCATGAAATAAATAAATAAATAACTTTCAGGACAGATCATTAAACAAAGTGCTTAGAACTAATTTATATTTAAAAAATCGGTAAATGTATAGGTAAAAAGTCACTGAGTGACTGATTTGAAAAGTTAGTGATAAAATGACCAACAAAGTAACACATTACGTACATGGAAAAAAGTGGCAGGTCATTATTTTGCATTTACACTCCAAAACTTAACTCACAGCAGGTCCTGGGGACGATAGGAAATGTGTTTAGGACGAACAGAAATATTTTCCAGGACGCCTACAGGACGAAAAACATTTTTGTATGTGTGTTCATTTATTACTAGCCTATTAGGCTAACTTACTTGTGCCAAATGTCAAAATTAACCGACCAAGCGCTGACTACAACGGAGCGCGTCTTCTCATGCTGTTACTATAGTTACTATCACTGGCCGGCTACTCACCCGGAGACTTGTTCCGCGGTACATCTATCAAATGGCTTACTACCATTAAAAACACATTCGATTTTCTTTTTTAATCAAATGTATAATGTGTAAGATTAGTGCTCCGAGGACAAGAAATGAAAACCAATGCAATATGATGAATGTCCAAAAGATGGGACCCACAGACTGTTTTAAAATGGAGTTGGATAAATATGTTTTGCTTTTAAAACATTGTGTGTGTGTGATTTTGGTTGGGTGACAGTTGTAGGTTACAGTTTGACAAAAGTTTACAGTGTGACAAAAGCACAATGTTGTGTTTTATTGCGAGTGTATGCAAATATAAGTAAACACTTTGCAGGTTTAATGATCTGTATGAACAAAATGACGGAGTATGTTTTTTATGTTTCCACTGTTCGATCGCGCCCGCGCCTCCCTCTCTCTCTCTCTCTCTCTCTCTCTCTCTAGTCCAAAGCGAATAGGACGCGCGTATAAAGCCAACGTTTGAAGTGAACGCGCGTTCAGAGCTAAGCCGATGGTACAGATTATGTGTCCCTAAAGAACCCGCGAATCTAACAGTAGTTCCGCATTACATTAATTAATTTGCACGCGAGTTTTATTTATTTTTATACCGTGTATTCTCCGTGTAAATTCGTGCACCAAACCGTGACGCCCGTACCGTTTCGTTCCAATACGAATACATGTACCATTCCACCCCTACTATATACAGAAAGAGAGCAAAGATCGCTGCCATTATAATCGCTGAAGCTGTCATTTACAACGCGAGGTACACAATGCTACTCTCTTCTGAAAACTCCGGTTATAATCAATGAAGCTGCCTACGCTGTGCAATGAAGCTCTTATTGACATCGGGTTTATACTTTGTGGGTTATAATGAAAGGATTTGCGATTAGAGCTTGCAGAACTCGTGATTGGCGATTGGCTTCAAAGCTCAACACTGTGAAAACATGTTGTAAATAGAAACATTTGACGCTCTTCAAAGCGGTTCAAAAGCAGCCGACTATCAGCGGGTACTGGTACCGCAGTAC
The DNA here is from genome assembly GCF_029890125.1 of Rhinichthys klamathensis goyatoka. Classification (NCBI taxonomy): domain Eukaryota; kingdom Metazoa; phylum Chordata; class Actinopteri; order Cypriniformes; family Leuciscidae; genus Rhinichthys; species Rhinichthys klamathensis. Next base: position 7,769,940 of record NW_026606660.1, read on the forward strand.
GGCAGGTATCGTCACGTTAAATGATCAAACACATCTTTGATGGGACAAAGATTCATTTTGGCGGCCGCCAAAATATCTTCAATGCAGGTCACGAAAATAAAATCTATTATCCTAACTTTGTGTGTCCCGGTTTGATATTATCCACATTGATGTAGTTAGTAACCTGTAGCTTAGCTGGACTAGTGAATATATCCTTTTGTTCTGAGATTTTAAGTCATTTTAGATGCATTTAAGAAAAACAGCACCTGTTGAGGAAGTTGAGGCCTGTTGTAAACCACTAAACAGGATGCGGTGTAAACCCTGAAGGAAGTGGTACACCACTGCTAGTTGTTCTGCTCCTCATAGGAAGTGATACCTCATTTCCAGGAAATGAGACACCATTCTTTGTGAAAGGCTCAGTGTGACTGAGATGAGGCTGTCTAAATTGTACGACCGGACAGCTGACCATTGGAGACGTTAGTGGTCAGTAAGCCATGCCACTTCTCTCTCTCTGTCTGTCTGATGTCAGGGCAGATGGTGTCCACAGATCAACATGCTCTTTAAAGCAGGATTACCTCCCTTCCTCTGATCACTTGTCCTCTCTTTCTGTTGGTGTGTGTTGAGGCCTTGATGGACAACACTGACATCTTTGACTCTTTATTTGTTGATATGTAGCTAATTGGTTTATGTGAAGTGTCTGGGAAATGTGTGCTTTGTCTGGAATGCTCTTAACAAAGGGCGGGGTTATGCTGGCTGGATTTAAACCAATTAGATACCAGAAAGTAAGATCTGATTATGGGCTAATTCTCACTGAGCATGAATATTGGGCGTTACTTTTTTTTTTTTTTTGTCACTGACCAGTAAACAACAAGCTTTGTTTATATGTCCAGAACTGCAATTTTTTTTTTTGAAAAGCTCATAATGCCAAAAGTTTTCTGAACTGCAGGAAGCAGTCTTTCCCGTGTTTCTTTGTGGAAAGAGAAAATCAGGAAGAGAAAATAGCTGCTAGTAGAGTAAACATGGTCATCACTGTAAGTGGTCTATTTGCGGAAGGGCTGGGGGGGATGTTTGCTGTTTTGTCCACCCCCTTCCACTCGCGAGACTGACAAATAACAAATAGTTGCAAGAGAGTGGAATGCTGGGTCATGCTAAAGGCCATTAGTGTTTACTGTTTACGCATTTATAGGGAAAATTGCAGGGTTTTAACTAAGTACAGCTCATGACTTTGGACCGCCTAGCCATGGGAAAGCGTTTCAGTTCATTGAGCGCTCTCTCTTTCTGGCAATGCAAATTCAACAGTGCTTTATTGGCATGACAAAAAGTTAGTGTTAGGGGTTATTCAAATCTGTAACATTTAAGCATGAGTGCTAGTAATAGTGATTAGTGTTGTCACTATACTGGAATTTCTAACTTTGATACAATACCTTGAAAAGTATCGATATTCAATACCATGTGATACCACAGGGAAAAAATGCTGCATATACTGTCATATAGATATTTTTAATATAGCCTATATATTTTTTATCCATCTATAAAAAGTCTAGGCAATCAAAAAAATCTTCTGAAGAGATGACTTTATATGATAAAGCTTTTAAGCTTTTTTCATATAAACGTTGATCAATTACCATTACAATCTCACAAATATTTGCTAACTTAATGTATTTGTTTTTATAATGGGGTAATTTTGTTGCAATAGGTGACACACAGCACAAGGAAGCTTGATTTCAAATTGTAAATTGAATTTAAAGACAAGTAAACAGTAATAAAATAAGAACCAATTAACAAATAACGGTTACACTTTATTTTAAAGTGTCATTGTTAGTGTAATTATACATTTGTTAGTGTAATTATACATTTAAAAAATAGATTTATACAATTATACATTATATACATTACTAGTAATATGAACTTATGAGTATATGGTTAGGGTAGGATTATGATTTGGCTGAGGGTTAGTTGCATGTAATTATGCATAATTTACTGTTATTACTATGGTAAGTAGTACGTACATGTAACATACCGGTATGTAAGAAGGACACTGTAAAATAAAGTGTAACCCAAATAACTAACAATATTTTTAAATAAATACAATAGAATAAAGATACAAATGAAATAGACTGCTTTATTTTTTTCAGTTTTAGTATTTAGTATTCAGGTAAGAAACTGAATAAAGAAACAAAGTAGCCTAATCAAATTTAAAATAACATTTGATAATCTTCATTGTAAAATTTAAATACAGATGAATCAGTCAAGAGCAGTAAGTGATTTTCTCTTTGTTTTTTGCTGTTTGATTAACATTAACAAGATAGAGAGCGGCACGTTTATTAGGTTGCTGTCCCTTTAAGACCTGATGCACACACGGATTCAAAATACTGTTACACATTCTTCCTGTACATGCGTGAATGAGTAGAAGTATGCACAATTACTCGCCGAAATTCAGACCCGGTCACACCAACACTATTTAACTGGAGTAAATGAGATTAACTGACTGAATGAAAGGAGGCGGGTGTGTGTCAACTTGTTCTCAGAGAGGTGAGCAAGAAAGCACAGCTGGTATCGATACTGCAGAAAGGAGTATTGGAATCGTTTCAGATATTTCAGCATCGATACATAATCAAAATATTGATATTTTGATATTTTTGATAACACAGCTTGCCTTTGCAAACATCACTAATAGCAGTGCAGATCAAACTAAGGTCATGTGTCCAACAAAGCATTTTTAGCCAGCTGAAAACACACCAGGAGCTGTGTTAAATGTCTTGCTTCGGGCTCTTGAGAGCACTTAAGCGACGCAGGATTTTTTTCGCAGTTTGTTTCTAAATATAAGAATTAATGAGGCATTTATATAGCGCTTTCATATACTGTACACCCAAAGCGCTTTACAATCATATCAGGAAATCTTTCCTCCACCACCACCAGTGTGCAGCATTCACTTGGATGATGCGACGGCAGCCACAGTACAACGGCGCCAGTGCGCTCACCGCACACCAGAAACGATCTCAAGGATCCATCTCAATACAATGTAAAGCATTTGATCTGGCTCTTGTTTTAAATTATTTTATTCCGTTGTTGTACTTGTTGTCGTATTGTTGCCGTTGTACAAGAAGGATGTGGCGGTTGGTCGGTGTGGTAATTGTCCTGCCCCTCCTCCACTGTGATTGGACAGCTGGGTAAAAAGCGAGCGTGATTTTTTTCCCCCAAACCACTTTAGCGGAAATCCCGCCCTGCAGCCAATTTCATTGGTTTAGGTTACAGTGACGGGTAGGTTTAGGGATCAGTGTTTGGTGTAGGCAATCAGTACAGTGATTGACATGACCAATGAAAACTTTAGAATCGGCTGAAAAAAAAATCACGCAAAAAGCGACAGTGATGAGCTTTGAAAATTAAATTTTACCAAAAAAAAAAACCGTCCGAAAAAAACGCCAAGCGCTCAGTGTGTAATAGACACTCGGTGTCTCGTCACGCTGCTGGCATTTTTAAATACACGGCGCTGCCATTGAAAATATTTGGAAGAAGAAAAAAAAAATATGCTGGCCTTAGGAAAAAACACTTTGGTGGACACAGCCTAAGAATTCCTTCTATATCTCCAGCACCATGTTAATGTTAGGAATGTGTGGATTTCTGTCTCTCTCAGTATCTTGGCAGTACCAATCTCTTTTTCTGTAAACATAGCTCGTCTGATAAGAGTTTCCAGTGGTCTCGTCATCATGCCATGAGGTTGGCATCAGCTTGCCTTAATAGGACATTTTTCTTTTTTCACCCAATTTCTATCAAACCCAATTAGGTGGCAAAAAGCTCTCACTTCAGTCCTCACGTGCTCTGAGCAGTGGCTTCATGTGCGTCTCTCAGACATCGCTCAGAAACCATCTCACAGCGCCCGCATATAGTGAAATGAGTTGTCTTTCGCTGCTTATTGCGCTTCAACGGTTTAAAATCACTTGTTTTTAAACAGCAATGCTTAAAAATGCATGCAAACGATACGTTTTTGTGATGGCGCAGCACAGCAACTCACTTAAGCGTAACTGCGATAGAGACAATAGTCCAAAAAAAACGACCAGTTGACGAATTTCCACCGGTTAATTGTGTCTACCAGTATATCACCCACCCCTAGTTTATTATTGGTTATTTTATTTGTTTCATGTTCTCACCAGGCAATATAATAAACACACAAAGCCATGTTTATCCTCGTTGCAAGTAAACCCATATTTATACAGTGCTTTGTTTTCTTTTTTCTTATGTAGTAGTGGTTTTCTAGGAAATCTTTTTTTCTAGAATCTTTTGTTATTGTCTAGACTGTCAGTTTTGGTCATTCTAATGCATCCTTGCAGAATAAATCTGAATTATATCTGAACGATAGTTAAGTTTGTGTTCTGTGCGTGTATGTCGTATGTTAGTGATTTATGGCAGAATAAACCCTTAATGGTGATCAGGACACTGATGTGAAATGGTTCATTTTGAAATAGTTACTGGTTGAATGTACATTTATCCTGCTGCTTATTACATGACTACTTTCTGAATCAGTAAATAAATGCTCATTATTCATAAGTTATTACAAATTGCAGAATGCCTTAATGCACAATTCATGAATCATGTCCTACAGAGAGCGACTAATGAGTGCGTTGGAATGCTCTGTGGGTCAGAGCGTTTTTTGGGCTGGCAAAGAAAGAAAGAAAGAAAGAGAAGTTATTTTTAACAACACGGCTCTGTTTCTCAGTGCCCACTGATCCTTTACTGTCTCTATCACTCACAGACACACAGTCTTCCACCACCTGCCCATCTACTGACCAGCTGCTGCCCCTCCTGTCTCTCTCTCTCTCTATCTGTGTGTGTGTTAAAGAGACCCTGAGGACATGAAACGTTGCATGACCATTCACACAATGAGGTCATTTATACCTATTTTTAAAAATCTCAATACATATCTAATCGGCACCCAATAATCGTAATAGTATTGTATCAGGAGATAAGTGTATCGTCCCAGCCCTAATGGGAGGTGAGGTGAATACAGGCTACAGGGACACATCTCTCTCTTTCTCGATTGTTTTCCTCAAACTCATCTTAATGATGTCCTCTGGGTCTTTGTTGGCCACATACATCAGCAACAATTTTGACAGATGCTGATAGCTTGTTCAATATATTGTTTATTACATTTAAGACACTCTTTTCCGCTCCTCAAATACATAAAACATTAGCCTTTTATATATATATTTGCATTTGTATTCTCGCCGCAGCTGTGGTGACGTGCGTCGACTCGACAGGGCAGGAAACCAGCACTAATCACATTTTAATGTCCTCCTGCTTCCCAGCGTTGTGTTTCTGTCAGGGCCTGTGTGTAGCATCCTTCATGTAAGAGGAAGGTACGTTTTTCTTTCAACACTTTGACTGGCTGAGGGGATGATGTTAGCTCCGGTGTTGTCAGGACTGGGGTTTAGTTCACCTACTGGCAGGAGGGACGTCGACCTTGATCCTTAATCCGTCGAACGGATGATTATGTCATGTTGTTAGATGTATCTCACTGGGTTATATTCTTATATTTGACCTGCAAACTCATTAAAAATCAGAAACAACAAAATTGTGTCTGTATATTAGTTATTAGACCAGTGTTTTTTTAGTATTGTTTACGTACTATTATAGTATTTCTTATTATTTTTAATTCGCTTTTAAGATTTTTTATTGTAATTAAATTTTTTTAGTAATTTTGTTATGTGCGTTTGTCATTTTTATTAGATTTCTTATATTTCTATTTAATATTTCTATTTATTTCTATTTCAAATTTAGTGTTATTAATTTTACTACTTAAATTTATTTTAGTTAGTTGCTAAGGCATAATTTAAAGTTTTTTCTAAGTTTAAGTTTTTCATCTCGTATTTATATTTTATTTTATTTTATTTCCGCTTTAATTTCAGGAATAATTTTTAGTTTAATAAAAGTTTTATATAGGCCTCGACAAAAAGGACTGCCCGATGGCCCCCACGGGGCGTGAAAGACACTCGGGCCAGTTGACGGAATTGTCACTTGCCCGATCGTGCCAGTGCTGCATCTTCACAGAAGTTGATGATAATTTGCGAATTTTTTTAGCCTTGCCAATTTAAATATTCAATTTTGGTACCCAGAGCACCGCGTTTCACAATACTCTTTCACAACTTCCTGAACTTGCACGGACATATTCACACAAAATTGCCAAATTGCCTGTCGAGTATCATCGTAAACGTAGTTGGTTAAACATTAAACATAGACATTAAACGTTAACATGAGATACATGTGTAACAGTATATTGGGTCCGTGCAACTCTTAAAGTGACAGCAGCCTAATTATCCTGCTGCTGTCTGTTTTATGTTAATCAAACAAAAGAATAATCGCTCACTGCTCTTGACTGAATAACTGTAATAAGGGTTAATCTATATTTATACAGTGATATTTTACATTTGATTACTATTTCTGTACCCTACCTAAAAAGTTAGACCTACATGAAAAACCTGAAAATAACTGTTTATTTCATTTGTATATGTTTGTTCTATTGTATTTATTTGTGCTGCTATTGCTCGTAATTTGATTATGTGTTATTATTTTATTACTGACTGTCTGTAACAATAAAAAGCTATAGTTTTTGGTGTCATACCCTTATTTATTAAGGTTACATGGATCAAAAACAACTAAAACAATAACTAGGCCCATTTTATGTTCTTTATTAATTTCTTTATTATTATTTTTTGTGGTGGGGCCAGTGAAAATTTTGGCAGGGCAAGTAAAAATTTGAACCACTGGCCCAACCGAGCCAGTAGAAAAACTCCTTAGCATTGAGCCCTGGTTTTAGTTTCAGTGAGTGCCCCTACTATGCTTTTTCCAATATTTCCTTTCATGTTCTGTGTAATATAGCTGTTTGTGAATGTAAAAGCTCTGCAAAGTTATACATATCCAAGTGCATGATAAATAGTTATTGTCTCCCAAAAGAAAGAATCGATTCTGAACTGCCGAAATGAGTCGTCAGTAATTCCGGTCTTACTTCCATAACATTCAAAGGTGACAATGTAACACATTTGCGTAATTCTTCTCACCTATGGTCTTCATTGGCTGCCCGCGAACAACGTCTGCTTTTCCCGCTCTCAAACACTGTAGTTAGTTTGTGTTGTGTACATGTCGAGAAGGCGGTTTTATGCGCTGCAAAAGCAAATTCTCTTTGTATGTACTTTCATAGGATGAGGTTGTGAAGAGTCGGTGGTTAAAATAACCTCAGCAATACAACAGCAGTTTAACCTTTTGACGACTGCTTCTCAAATCTCAGCGAGGTCAACGTGTTAATATTTGTCTAAAGAAGGAACTAAAGTCTTTTAAGTCATTTTTCCTTTTAGGAAAAGTGGTAATACACAAGCTTTGATTTCAAGGCCTGCATGCGTGTTTAAGATATTAAATGTTGATTGTTAGAAGGGAAACTGTATTTTTCGAGTGTCATCACCGTTTTCCTCTGATCCCAGAACAGACTCCAGGAGATCCTGATCTCGAGCACCAGATGAGTCATGTTAATCAGTTGTATTGGTTTGCATGTGAACCGTTCCGCCTGTTCTCCTGAGGCAGCCTCCCTTCACAGTAGCTCTGCCTCTGTGGAAACATGGAGGGAAAGCAGCCGGAGAGGGGCGGAACAAATAAACATGGCCTCTAATGAGGCAATCCAAACCAGTGTCGTGCCCGTACCCACACACGGGCCAAATCCACACAGGTCCTCATCTGGGACAAATGTGAAGTTTCCGCTGCCGTGTTAAGGATAAAATCAGTGATCCGATTCACACAGCTTGGTAGAGACTCTTTAATGTGCCCAGAGAAGTGTTCCCTGTGAGGAAGTCTCCATGACTGTCCAGGCTTCCCGTGCTGATTTTCTTTGGAAGAGTCCCCAGTTATGACTATAAATTGTAGTAGACCACGAAAGTACTCTTTTGTTTTCATTCCTTAGCTCTCAAATGGAGTCGCAGCAGGAGTGTTTTGAAGGGGACATTTCATGAAAAACTAGTTTTTTTTAATGTGAAATCCTCTATAGTTCACAACCCCGGTCTGCACTGAACATTTATTGAAACTAAACTGCACAAATGAGGCATTCAGATAGTGTCATGGCTATGATGTCACAACCATGAGCACATTAAAGCAATAGTTCACCAAAAAAACAAATCCCAAAACCATATGACTTACTTTCTTCTGAATTTGTCATGCTGTTTTTTTACATACAATAAAAGCATGATCAGGACTTCATTCACTTTAAACAAAGTCTTTGTGTGAGGAAGCATTTGATATTTAGCTCTCAAATCTCGTTTGCATGCAAAAATATCATAATATACTCTAATGTTTAAAAGTTTGGGGTCAGTAAGATTAAACTTTTTTTTTTTTTGCAAGTCTCTAATGCTCAGCGAGGTTCTATTTATTTGATAAAAAATACAGTAAAAAAGTAATATTGTAGTGTAAAAGTGTTAATTTCTTTACTGACCCCAAACTTTTGAATGGTAATGTAGGGCATTTGCATATCATTATAATAGCCTAAAGATGTTCTAGGTAATTTCCAAATATCTAAAAGATGATGGAAAATGTCAATTATGTTTCAATTATGTTTAGGGTGAAGCATTTACTAATATTATAGCCTTGTCTTAACCAGGCAGGAGTTTTTGTCGTAACCAGTAGAGTAGACAGACCGCCACAAGCGACAGGAGGTTTTGTCGATTGCTTGGTTTCTATTTCAGTAGCAGTTTATATTCAGTTTGCACTCATTTCTTAAATTTCAGGAATATAAAAATGCTGCAAAAATTGTAGAATATGATATACCTCAGTATCAAGTTTCCATCAGGTCTTAGCACAACTGTGTTTTCATTATAAATCTCAATAGGGCTTTTTACTATGGTTATTTTAAAAAAAACAACGACTGCCCATTGAACATTGTTACAGGATTCAGGGCCGTTTGGGTGAGATATTAAAGTAAACTCACCTCAAGAGTGTTGTAGTAATTCATGTCTATACAAGGCACATGCTAACATTCACTCCGTCTTTATTACTGCTCCACGTCAACCTCCTGGATCAAATTTACGAGGGGCGAACAAGAGCGTGTGCGTGAAGGAGAATAAGAACAGTGTGTGTTTCGCTCTCGCCTCGAGCGTGTTCTCTCACACACAGGTTCATATAAGCTGTAATGGAGACATGAACTTGCGACACTTTGATGCCTGTTTGTTTATGCTTCTAGTGCCGGTTGCCCCATGGGCAGGTCACAGACGGGGCAGAGAACACCTCTCATACCCTATTAAGACTAATCCTGCCCTGCAAATGACAGGTTCAAATCTCTGACCTCTGTTTGTTTTGTCTTCCTCTCGTAAGAGCTTGTGTTATGTGGAGTGGATGGAGGCTTTCTGTGGCACAGAGCCGTTTCCTCTGTGGACAGCTCTCTCAGGAATAGAGGTGATTTACGGGGCGGACACAAGTCCCCACTGTGAAGCCCACTGAATTACTGCTCCGTCTCATTAGGAAGCTCTCTAAAGTCCTCACTGGCTCGAAGCCGTAACATGCCTCGAAAATATTTTTGCTTCATGTAAACCAAATACAATAATAACAGCAATGTTTACATTTACGTTAATGTATTTTTGCAGGCACTCGTATCCGAAACAACTTGCTGTGCATTCAAAGAGTAAATGTGGTTAGTGTGTGTGTGGGATTTGAATCCATAACCGTGGCAGCGTTGAACATGGCTATAGCAACTTCTTTCACATCAACATATAACATCTCAAATCTTTTATTGATTTTGTATTAATGTGTCATTCTGTTTTCTCTCTGACAGAGACATCAAGCCAGATAACATTCTCATGGATGTGAATGGACACATTCGGCTTGCAGATTTCGGCTCCTGTCTTAAACTCAGGGAGGATGGAACGGTATGTATGTTAGTTGTTTGAATATCAAGGAATATGCAGATATAAGAGCACACTAGAATATTAATCCTCATATTTCACAGGAGGAGGAAGTCATCAGGATTGCTGTTTAGAGCTGATAATGCGTTTTAGTGTTTTAATAAGTCAGACGGATCCTACAATTTGGCTTGAAAGCTTTACAACAGGAATGTGTAAATGCAAAAACAAGACATGTTTGTTTTTATGCAAAGCTTTATTTAAGCTCTCATCAGTGTTTCTCTAGCTCAACAGGGGCTACCAACACTAAAGTAATGGCTTTGATTCCAAGATAACATCCTAATAAAGTGTCACTTACAGCATATGCCTCATGGGCTTAAAAAAGTCCCATGAGGCATTGCGGATTACATAATCCATTACTGAAGAAATTATTTTTAATATCACTATGGAGAAAGTGAATGAGAAAATACTTTTGGAACCAAGTCTATCTTATGCAGTGACATCCAGAATATATTTTAAGAGTGATATACGTAAGTGTTCAACTATTTTTTTGGGATTGGTTTCCCCATAATTTAGTTCACTCCCTGTCCTAAGAATGTTTAGCCTCAGTTACACTATACTGTTTAAAAGTTTGGGAGCAGTTTTTTTTTTTCAAGAAATTATTTTATTCAGCAAGCATGCATTAAATTCATCAACATTCATAATGTAAAAACAAAATCTATTTCAAAGAAATGCTGTTCTTTCTATTATATTCTGGAATCCTGAATAAAGTTAAGTAGCACAACTGTTTTGAACGTTGATAATAATAAGAAATGTTTCTTGAGCATCAAATCAGCATATTAGAATTATTTCTGAAGGATCCTGTGACACTGAAGACTGGAGTAATTCAGCTTTGCCATTACAGGCAAATTACATTTTTTAAATATTAAAATAGAAAACAGTTATTTTAAATTGTAATAATATTTCGACATTATTTATGTTTTACTGTAGTTTTGATCAAATTAATGCAACCTTGGTGAGCATGAGAGATAGGATATATATATATATATATATATATATATATATATATATATATATATATATATATTTTTTTTTTTTTTTTTTTATATAAATCTTACCAACCCAAAAGAATGGTAGTGCAAGTGTATCAGCATTTAAGGTTCTTAAAAATAAAGCCAGTGACGTAGTTTCAGTGCATGACTACAATATAAGGCCTGGAATACACTACACGACTAGGCATTGTACACTTGCCGACTTTGTAAATGGTTTCAATGAAAACCTGGGGATTACACTTGCCGACTGAGGGTCATACACTGCTAGATTTTTAAATCGTTCTGAAAACAACAAACTTGAACAGAAACGTGCTGAGTCACCTAAGAAAACATGCCAAGCGCATTTGAATGCAGTCTTGGGTGGGTAGACGCGGTCAGTATGGACTCTACAGATTACAACGGGAGTGAGTGGCGCAGTCAGTTGTTTCACCTGTGCAAATAAGTCAAATATTGAGGCTAATTTGTTATGCGTGTTCTGTTAATTTACTTTTGTAATGTTATTGCATATGTATGGTATTTTATTGCAAAACTGGTACATAGAGGACCGCTTCTGTTTCAGTAGCTATGCGTAATACATTACGATATGTGTACTAAAATCAGCTCAAAATATCAAACATGATTTGATAATCTCCGCCAGGATGGAATCACAGTCTGAAGCTAAAAATCGGAGTCTGCGTCCATCATACACTGTGATTTTCTGTGAAATCAATCAGTCAACTCTGAACTCTGACTGGCAGAAATCTGCATACTTGCACAGACTTTCGGCAACTATTGTTGACTCATCTAAAAAAAACCTGAGCAGAAGTGGTAGTGTATTCCAGCCTTAAAGAAAATGGTACAAAAAGAGTTTTAGGTCACCTGACACATGCTCTTTCATCTAGTGTTCTAATGGCAAGGGCTTGGACAATAAATTGAGAGTTGTGCTTAACAAAAAAAAAAATATATATATATATATGTTGAAGAAATTGGGCTCCAGCTCAATCATGTAGGCACACTGTTTTAATATAAAATAATGGGAGACCCAGAGGACACCCTCGGTTTGAAAGGCAGCTGTATTTCAGAGTTGTCTTTGAAGAAGGGGTGAGTATTTCACTTGATCTGATATGTGCTGCTGTTTTCTGGCACGTCGCAGACAGCTCGGCAGGATATCCCCCCGACTTCTGACAAGAGCAGCGTGAGTGTGGTCTCTGCGTGTTCGCACGTGTGTGCCTAACTCTCTTCACATGTCCGTGTGTTTTCAAGTGTGTGTCACTGCCAGCGAGAGCAGCTAATTTACTGCCTCACTTCCACAAATTCTTCCAGCTGCACACATCTGCCACAGGCTGCATTACAGACAGTTTCCGGCAGCTCAGCCCACTTAAACCCAGGCCAGGAAGCTCCAATCATCCCCCTTGTTCATTAGTGATATCTCTTGCTCTTTTTTTCTCTGTCAATGTGGTCTGTGCTCTGAGAGGTCTTTGTGTTTCTGAATACTTTGACCGACATGTTCCCCTAGGCCACGCCCACCTCTGCTGGCTGCAACCAATGAAATGGCTTGAGTTGTTCATTTGCATTTTATAGTGATGAGTGTTGAGCCAATAAAGACACATTTTCAGGGATCAGTTTGCCTTTCAGCCTCGTTCACTGACAGGATGTGATGTGATGTGATGTGATCTGCTCAGACAGACACTGAACCCCTCTGTTTCTGTTCTCAACATGCCAGGTCCTGAATTTTCCTACAGTCGTAATAACAAACACCACAGTAAATAGATGAATCTCGTGATACCTGTCAAAAAGACTGGCTATACTTAATGACAAAAAGAAAATGAAAAACAAAAGCCGTGTTCTTTACAGGTTTTGTGAGATTCATGCAAATAATTGCATTCATGCAAAATCATTGTTTAAAAAAAAAAATCTTTACCAGGCATCAGAGCCCTGCAGGTAGAGACCTGACAATGTGTCGTGAATTGACACCAGGATGCATTTCATATAATATAAAGTGTCTTTATATGTCTGATCCAAAATATGTTAGTTAAAGTTTAGAAACCACTAGACAGACTATTAAAAGGTAGCTAGACCCTTGACTAAATAGCTGAAAATGACAGACATGACAAAAACAACAAAGCAGAAAATACTGTATGGCTGTCAACCAGTTCCCTGTAAACTCGACTTTGTTTCCAAAGCAGAATCCATATGTGCTGCAAGTGTGAATTAAACCAGTCCAATTAAGCTTACTAAATTGAGAATATGTGGTCCAGTTTTGAGTGCAATATGCAGCCTTTTCTCCTGTTGAACTTTGAGCATGTTCTTAAACTCATTTTCTGTCATCACAGGTGCAGTCCTCTGTGGCTGTGGGCACTCCAGACTACATCTCTCCTGAGATCCTGCAGGCTATGGAGGACGGGAAAGGGAAATATGGCCCTGAATGTGACTGGTGGTCACTGGGCGTCTGCATGTACGAGATGCTGTACGGGGAAACTCCTTTCTATGCAGAGTCCCTGGTGGAAACGTATGGCAAGATTATGAACCACAAGGTATAGACTCATAGCAATGTTATTTTAAAACAATAATCCATAAAAGGCCATGCACTGCAATGATTTTACAATGCTTAATGCTTTTTAGGTTTAACGCAAAGCTTTTAAAACCACATTCAAAGAGGATCTATAAAGGTTTTTTACATTTTCAGCTTTCTTTAGTGTGTAATGTTGCTGTTTGAGCATGAAAAAAGGTCTGCAAAGTTACAAAGCACAAAGTCACTCCAAAGGGAGTTATTCTCAATATCAGGAAGGATTGTTTCTGAACTCCCTGAAACGCCTGCATTGTAGTCTTGAGTGTTCTTCCGGGAACAAACACATCACTATATTCCTCATTTAAATAATTCCCGCCCAAGGTATACACACAAAAAAAGGGACGAGGCTTGGTGGAGTTGCGTTAGTAGTGTGTTGAAACTTGCAGTTGTTAAAGGCGTGATGTTTCTGAAACACGCTGGAAGCGGTTGACCAATCATCAAACATTCAAGCATGGAAACTTATTCTTGTAGACCCCAAAAACAAAATCAAGACTGTAAAAGGGCACAATAGGTCCTCTTTAACACTGTAATGCAGAACACTTTTATAAAAGCAACAGCAATTGTGTCTCCAATATTATGTCTTTATTAAGTGGTTTTCTGTTCGTACCCTGTTTCCCGCAGGAGCGGTTCCAGTTCCCTGCCAATGTGACGGAAGTCTCGGAAAATGCCAAAGACCTGATCCGCAGACTCATCTGCTGCAGAGAGCACAGGCTGGGTCAGAACGGCATTGTGGACTTCAAACAGCACCCCTTCTTTTCCGGCATTGACTGGCAGAACATCCGCAACTGTGACGCCCCCTACATCCCTGAAGTCAGCAGCCCATCTGACACATCCAACTTTGACGTGGATGACGACTGCCTCAAGAATACAGCCGTATATTGCACTTTTGTTTTTGACCTACCTTAATGAGATCACACATTGTTGGGTTTGAACCTACAACCTTTGGGTTACCAACCCAGATCTTTTAGAGATGCTACAGCTTATGATCTCTGCTCTGTTTAGGAGACAATGCCACCTCCTTCCCACACCGCCTTCTCAGGACACCATCTCCCATTTGTAGGTTTCACCTACACCAGCAACTGGTAAGATATTACTGTAAAACTCATCTGAGGTGATCATGCTGGAGATGAAGGTTCAAATCCGTCCTGTTTAAAACAAAAATCAGCCCTAAAATTGATGACATCTTGACTCGTATAAGTCTCTAGTGCAGGAGTTCTCAACTCTGACCCTCGAGGTCCACTATCCTACACAGGTTAACTCAGACCATGATCAAACTCATGCTGCCTAGAGGTCTGCACAGGCTTTAAACTTAAGCCCGAACCCGGCCCGTACCCGAAATCATTAAATCATTATCATTATAATTATCATTAAATCATTACGGTTATATTTTAAGCCCGACCTGAACCCGAGGTCCGTTTCTCACAGTAAATATCTTTTCTTTTTTTTTTGCAATATGCTGTATTTTATGATTGCTTCCAACAATAATAAAAAAAAAAATAGGCTACATGTACAAACACCGTTTCACCGAGGCACAGCGGCCCCCTCATCAGTCAGCACAGAAGGAAAAAAAAAGAGAAAAAGCTCGGACTTACTTACGAAACTTTGATGTGGTTGAACAGGTGAAACCGTCACAAATTCCCCTGGAACTCAAACATTAAACTTCAAAACAAAGTTTGCGCAGTTGCACAACTATTTACACAAATATAATATCCTTCTCAGAACGAGTTATGAAGGAAGAGAACAGCATCGACAGTTAATGTTTTCAGCGCCGTCCTCTGATTGCGGTGTTGTGACCGAAATAGTGCGCGCGGGAGCACATGCGCAAAACAATGATATATGATAAAATAAAAATGATTCATATATCATTTTTCAAAACTGTTTTGCGCATGTGCTCCCGCACGCACTATTTCGGTCACAACACTGCAATCAGAGTAGGACTGTGCTGAAACTGCGCACGTAGGCTACTTTCTCTCTTGCTTACTCATATAATTACGATCACAGCAAGCAGCCAAGCACACAGCACGCAAACTAAATATATGTATAGCCTATATAGTTTTTCTAAGTTACAAACCCGAACCCGAGGCCATTCATTAAACATTAACCCGAACCCGACCCGAAACCCGTGAGCTTTTCGGGACCCGTCGGGGTCGGGTAGCAGACCTCTAATGCTGCCTATATCTTTCTAGTAACCCTGAAGACCTCGATTAGCTTGTTCATTTGTGTTTGATTAGGGTTGTATCTAACCTCTGCAGGAAAGTGGACCTTGAGGGCCAGAGTTTGAGAACCCCTTCTCTAGTGTGATGATTTGACCCCTGACCCTGTTTTCCCCTACAGTACGCTGTCTGACCGCGGTTGCCTACGGGAGTCTGTGGCACCAACGCAGATGGACCTGGGCGTGCAGCGAGGCCTGGAGGACAGTCTGGCTACTGAGGCGTATGAACGGAGGATCCGCCGTCTGGAGCAGGAAAAACTGGAGCTCAGTCGCAAACTACAAGGTGTCTGCACTCATGTCCTTAGCTTAGATTCTGCTGAAATAATCCCAGAGTTGTTAGTCTTTCTGGCTGACAGTCGTAATGTGTTCTGGTCCTCAGAGTCCACAAAAGCGGTTCAGGCTCTGCAGTACTCCAGCGTGGACGGGCCCGTTTCCTCCAACAAAGAGTTTGAGATCCGTGGACTGAAGGAGGAGATAGAAATGCTAAGGAAACAGATCGCAGGTAATGTCATATAAACATGAATCACACATATTTTGCTTGATGTGACTAAACTTTTTATGTTTATAGAGGTTTTACTAACAATTTTTTCAACATAAATTGCTGCTTTTTCTCATACCATCTCAGAAATACACAATGTTTTTAATGTCTCACATTGTTGTTTGTCTCTCTCCTCCCCCTTTCAGATACAGGACAGGTGGAGCAGAAGTTAGAACAGGCCAGTTCTGCCCGCAGGGATCTGGAAGACTCCTCCAAACACATCCGATCTCTAGAGAAACAGCTCAAGAGCATGAAGCAGGAAAGAGATGACCTGCAGAAGGTACAACTTCAACTGCAGCTTCACACAACTCTCTCTCTCTCTCTCCTTTTACCATCAGTTAAAGGGATACTTCACCTCTGGAAAGATGAATGTGTATTTAAAATGGGTCATTTATGTAGAAGAAATGTGAAATAATTTTTGAATTTGGAGCTTTCTAGACTGAGAAAAGCCAGAAAATGTATTTTTGGCTTATCTGGATGAAAGACAACAACTCCCAGAATGCACTTGCTTCGCTGCCCTAGGAGGCTACGCCTACCGGTAACAGAGCGCAGTAGTTAAACAACAAGTCTAGGTTACTAGTGAGTCTCCATGATGAGTCTGCCCGAAAATGTGTTTCGAGATCGGCCTAAATGTCCGGGTTTCGGCTTTTGCGTTCTACAGTCGCCATTCATCATGTTTACTGTGGTAAGCAGGACGAGACTGAGGGCCGCGGGAGGACGACGCGAGGCCGGTGGCGTGATTACCGATGAGCGACACCTGTGAGACGCATCGGTCTCGTATCTCTCACGGAGGAGCGGGAATTTTCTTAGCAATGTTAAAACGCACATCAACCGATCACTTGTTTAGCGTTCATGTAAACACTACATTCAGATTCACCAATCGGAATGAATTCAGTGAGATTGAAACAAAAGGTGTGCATGTAAACAATGAATGGCGACTGCAGAAAGCAAAAGCTGAATCCTGGACATCGATGGCCTGACATGTCCGGGAAAAAGAGGATGGTAACCCCTATTACTCAGCTTTCTCCAGAGAACAAGAGTCTGCTAGCTTAGCTTCCAAAAAAAGATGTCTGACACTATGTGTACATTCTGTGAGTGAGATCCCACCCTCTATGGGCAGGTTGGAAACATGCGGGACAGCCCCTACTCAGTGGCGTAGGCAGAAATTGTATTTTGGGTGGGCCAGTGAAAAAGTGAGTGGGCCTATAGTTTTTCCTAGAAAAAAAATGAATTAAATAATAATTAAACCTTAGAGTGTAGAATATATATATTTTTTATTATTATTAGCCTATTAAAACAGTTACACCTTTATTTCATGTTCTTAAATCATCATGTTCAACCAACAGAGCTCAATAAAGGCTGGACAAACCAGTATAGACTAAAGGCTAAAAGTAAAAGAAATTAAAATAATGAAAACTCTCAGCAGAGTACAGTTTGAAATAAATAACACACTCTGTTAAATAAACCATATACAATGCAATCAGCCTGGTGTGCCAAAAAAATAGCAACTCATTTAAACTAAACAATGTAGCCTATAAGGCATACAGCTATACACAACACACCACTAAGTTAAATCACTTCATGGGCAGAAATTAAGGCCCCTTGTTGTTTTCTTTCTACAAAACAAGATGCAAGCGCCTGGGTTTAGTGTTGAAAACAGAAATGATCTCATCATAGTCCAAAGAGTCACAGAGTTCTTTTTCAAAGGACAAAAGGCACAGGTTGTTGAGGCGGGTAGTACTCATGGATGCTCTGAGGTTAGTTTTTATCCTACCTGCAGTGGAGAACAGTCTCTCAACACTACAAGAAGTCATGGCAAGGGTGATGCTGACTTGAAGTAGTTTGTTGAGGTTTGGAAATATGTCAGGAGCACAAATGTCCAATACTTCCATGAGGGATGGAAATTCCAGGCCATTGGCTAATTTCCGACGCAGTTGCTCAATAAATACTGTTAGTTCAGCATCCTCAACCAATATATGAAAGTGATCACACGGGGCCCGCAGTGAATCCCTGTCTGCAAAAGTCTTAGACTGTGGGAGAAAAGTTGCTGCTGCCCTCATTATTCCATACTGATCCTGTTGGAAACGATTGTCCAGCTCTGTCAGCTGTCTGTCAAGGATGTCGTTCCATATGTGTCTTAGGTCATCATCATTTCTCACACTTGTTGCTTTCCCCAAACTAGTTGTGACCACTGATCCTGCAAGCCTTGGCGGGAGCTTTCTCACTCTGGTCCCAGATGTGATGTCCCAGCTTGTGATTTCATTTTTCTGCATCAACTCTTCTGTTAGTTTCATTACATGCTCAAAATCACACCCTGAATTGTCTCTAAACCGAGCAAAGCTGTCTTTTAGTCCCTCAATTAGGTCAATGCACTCAGAGACTGAAAATGTTGGGCTTTGTAAACCTTGTGTGGCAAAATCGCTCGTCTGAAATAATTTTCCAAATGTTACGAGTAAAAATAAGAACTTTTTTGTTTGTATTTGTTGCAGCAGGGACTGCGCCTCAACCTTCGACTGGCCGCTGCTTTCAGCATACTCCGCAAGCACTTCTAATATTACGTCGAGTAACGTCAGTACTTTGCTCACTGCTCCGGATTTGGAGCTCCAGCGCGTGTCTGTGGATCGCTCAAGTTCCAAGCGCGGGCGTCCCGGATGAAGCTCCTTTTGCGCTGCCACAAACTTTGCGTGTCTGCTGCTGCCTGTCATGAAACTGTGAAGATTGTTCAGTGTATCAAAAAATGTGCTCACGTGTCCAGACACCTTTGATGCTGCACAGAGTACCAGATTCAGTCGGTGAGAATTGCAGTGGACATACAACGCTTGAGGAAAAGTTCGTTTCAAAATCACATGCACACCTCCCTTGTTTCCTGACATAACAGAGGCTCCGTCGAAACTGAAGCCAACGCACAGAGATGGGTCAAGTTGCAGTGGTTCAATCACCTGTAGTATCTTTTCTGAAATACCTCTTGCGCTCAGGTCACTTGTGTCCATGAACCCGATTGCCTGTTCTTTTATTTTCCCTGCGTGAACATATCTCACACAAACAGCCACCAGTTCACGCTTTGACTCATCCTTATATTCATCTGCCATAAGAGCATAATAGGTGCCCGGTGTTTCACAGACTTCTGCTTTGATTTTACGCAACAGCAAGGAGGCTGCGGACTCCAGCAGGTCATTTTGTATATCTGGGCTCATCAAAGTTCCGTTTCTGGGCAGCTGCTCTAGAAGATTTCGGATCTGTGGATCATATTTGCACATGAATTTGAACAGTTCTATAAAGTTTCCTTTATTGAGAGCATCTTCATTTTCCCTGTGTCCACGTAGGGGGATGTCCTGCTTGGCACAAAACAGCACAATGTCTAAAACGACTTTTAGATGGTCCCGATTCCGTTCAATAAATGAATAGTCCACGGCATCACGGTTCATTTGATTTAACACATTTCCCCGGCCTGCAGTTTGGTTGGCCCTGTAGCCTTGAAACTTATCCAGTGAAACGGAGTGGGGCTTGCTCAGCTGGTGTTTTTCACATGCCTGTCGTAGGTGCTTCCAGTCCACAAACCCCTCTCTCGCAAATGGGCTGTCAGCCCCGCTGGGAAAATGTCTGCCCATTTTACAGAAAATCGCGTCCTTAATTACACTGTACTCCAACCAAGAAAACTGTCCATACCACTTTGACGAGAAGCTCCTTGATTTTCCATTCTTGACAGTGCAGGGAAATACCTTCAAATTGGGTTGTGAAGGTGGTTCGTCAATCGCACTTAGATCAGCGGGTAAACCCGCGTCAGGCTGACCGGGAGAGAGCACTGGCACTGCGGCCTGGGAGCAATCTGCGGCCGCCACCAGCACCTGACTAGCCTTCTTGTGGGTTAACGAGTCTGAAGAACTGGGCTGGGTGGACTCGGTAGATGAAGGCAGTGGCGTGTCTTCTTCCTCTACTCTTGCTTTTTTAAAATAGCACATTAAAGAAATTTGTTTAGCCATTATTGTGGCGAATGGCGATGTTAATAAATTGGCAAAAAAAAGCAGCTAGCCAGAGCCCGCCGGCGCCGCTCAAAGAGTTTTTTTTTATGTCAGAACCCCTTAGCAACCATAGCAACCAATAACGTTCCGGAGAGAGGCTTTTCAACAGTTCCATTTTATTCGGAAAACAAATTAAACACACACACACACCAGTCAACAATAAATCAGGTTTATATTAATATATTTTCTTAAATGCATTTGAATAATAAAAATAAACTAAAAATTTATTTTTATCAAAATTGTCTGGGCGGGCCAGTGAGTAATGTGGGCGGGCCAGTGCCGCCCTGGCCCATTACTGGCTACGCCCCTGCCCCTACTACTGGCTGTAGTCTTTAGCCTCTGGCCAAAAAATCCTCCGATGACGCAAAATAACGATTTTTGCGTCATCGGAGGATTTTTTCCAGACAAAAAATACATAAATCTCTCGTCTCAGGGGGATATGAGGGTGGAAAGCATGGTAATTCGAAAATACTACAGGTTTTCTACTAATACAAAGCTTAATGCTAAATCCTGAAGTATCCCTTTAACGTTAGTCATATGTACTTCGTTTTACCGTCTTTGCTATTGACATATCCGACCAAACTACAAACTTTCCAGTGATGTCTGTGAAAAGGGATGTGCGATCGACAAGCTTGCAAGACTGTACTGCTGCACGCTCAGTCCACTGCGCGTTTCGTTTATTGGCTCACGCACAGCAGCTATATAGGCATAAATATTTCATTTGTTTAACATGCCATTAATTCAATTCATCTCAGATATCTCCATTCTGCTCTATGTTTGCTCTGTTGTCGTTTTTTCTTTGTCATAAGCAGTACGGACTGTATTGGTTGTTGGTATCGGAGCATATTAAAGAGTACGAGTACACAAGCACAGTATCGCAGCGTCATTATAATCTCTAATTATAATGTATAATTAATACAATTATTAATAGTAATTCATTAATTAATTTTTTGTACAACTTTGTTTACTGTTTGGCTATAGGGCCTGCAGGACTCCTCAGAGAAGCTGAAAGCTCAGGGGAAGGAGCTGAAAGAGGCAGACAGCCAGAGGAAAATGGCCATGCAGGAGTTTGCCGAGTTGAGCGAGAGGGTGACAGAGCTGCGGTCACAGAAACAACGACTCTCCCGACAGCTTCGGGACAAAGAGGAGGAGATGGATTCCCTCAATCAGAAGGTGGAAGCGCTTCGGCTGGATGTGCGCAAAGCTGAGCGGGCCAAGAAAGAGGTTAGTGTGCAGGAGAACGGCTGATCTGAGGAGTCTGTTTTTTTACATGTGTAAACTCTGTGTGTGTGTGTGTAGATGGAGGCCCAGACTGAAGAGTGGTCTGCTGAAGCTCAGAAAGAGAAGAAGTTGAGGGAACGCAGTGAGCAGTACAGCAGACAACTGGAAGAAGAGCTGGAGGGAATGAAGGTTTGTGCACACAAACACACCTTTTCTCTGAAAATAAAGCTGTTACGGTGATTTTGCCACTGTTAAAGGGGGTTTTATGCACAATGCGACAAGCATGGAAAATTAAGAGTGCTATGTGATGTCTGTTGGCTTGCTTTTATTAACTCTTTCCCTGCCATTGACGGAAATCAAAAGACACATGAAGAAGTAGAAACAAGCGATATCATATGTAAGCAGATGCATATGTAAAATAATGCGATCATCAACATTAAACTTCATTCTGTAATATTAGATTTAACTAATATTTCATTTATATGCTATGTCACCCCAGGATGAGGTATATGTGCAACCCTGTTGATGGACTCGATCTACTCCATCTGTGTTTTGATCATCTTTCTGAATCCGATATGGATGTAGTCTTTGACCAAAAAAAAGCGTTTTTTCAGCTTTTTGCTCAAAATGTTGGTTTTTATTTATTTATTTATTTAAACTTAAATCCTAAATAAATAATTAAATTGATTATTAGTAAAATTATCAAGTCAGTTGGAAAGTGTGCAAAATATTAATTAATTAATTAATACAAAATAATATAGTGTTTGTTAATTACTTGTTATAATTAATTATGGAATTAGTTTTTTTTTCATAAATGTTAATACATTATTGTATTGTAGTTAATTATTTAATTAATTAATTAATTGTTTTATCTTAATTATTATTATAATTCATGAATGATTCCATTGATTTAATTAGTACATTATTTTATGTTGTGAGAAGGTTTTTATGCATATACATCACAAAACGTTCATTTGTCACATGCATTCATTTAATCTAGCTTAAATGGATCTGTATACATGTTTCTAATAATCTCCTTTTCTTCCCCTGTGTCGTGAAGCAGCAGAAGCAGGTGGGCCGTTCTCCAAGCGTTGGGTCCTCTGAGCAGAACCAGGAGCTCAGTAAATTACGAGCAGACCTGGAGAAGAAGAGTCTGTTCTATGAGGAAGAGCTGTCGCGCAGGGAACTACAACATGGCAACGAACTGAAGAACCTGAAGAAGGAGCTGCGGGAAGCAGAGGGACAGCAGCTCACCTTGAAGAAAGAGATCATGATGCTCAAAGACAAGCTTGAGAAGACCCGCAGAGAGGGGTACTGATCTTACTACAAGAGATTGTTAAACGCCGCAATGTATTATTCTACTTGATAAGTCTAAGGGCCAGAGAGGGTGGAAAATGGGGATTGTAAAACTAAATTACAATCATTTGTGGTGCAAGAAACCTTGACTAACATTGTAAGTGGTCTTAAGGGGTAAAAAATGAAATATAGTGTAGATCATGACCTCTTTAAAATAAGCTATGGAGTTTGGCTTGTGTTAGTATGTTGGCAGTGTGTGTTGGATGCGGAGTAACCCTGTTGCTCAATAAATCATTTCACCCTCACAGTCAGAGCGAACGAGAGGAGTTTGAGACCGAGTACAAACAGAAGTACGAGAGAGAGAGAGAGCGAGTGCTGCTGTCAGAGGAGAACAAGAAACTTTCCAGTGAACTTGACAAGGTGAACATTCACACACTCCTAGGGCTGTCACGATAACTGAGTGTCAACATGAAATTGAGGACTTCAGCCTATTTACTTAATGCACTGATGCAGGTTATTTCAAAGAAAAAATGTTTTTATAATCGTTCTTAACTCTGAAATAACTTGCTCTTGACTCTGAAATGACTTTGCTTTTCCATTGATGTCCCTTTGGCACCGCGGGTAATTGCATAATGTTAACCAATATCCAAATATCTATTTAGGCATTGGTTTAGGAAAGTCATATTGAGTGCAGCAGGGATGACTTTTTTTTTTTTTTTTTTACTTCCTGGAAGTTAGCATCGCCCTGATTCCCTTGACGAAAAGACAATCATTTTTTTCCATTGGCTTTTGGATTATTGCAGAGAATAAGCTCTGTGACTAACAAAAGTTTATGATTTTACATGTGTTGTTCAAGATAATTAGCACAAATGAACACTACTTTAATGAAATGTTGAGCCTAAAACAATCGTCAGAGATAAAAAAAAAGCTAAAGCCAGGCTATAAGCAAACTACACCACGATCACATGACTTTAACGTCACCACCAATCTTTATTTTAGTCCTACAACTTGTAAAGTTTGAGTTAGATTAGTTTGCAAGAGTGTGAGTATAAACAACGATGCTGTAAAAGCGAACTAAATGGGTTTTCCTGGTCGACGTGATGACGTTAAATGTTCCCGACTGTCCCATTTAGCCACATTTAAGCACCACCTTTTCAATACAAATAAAAGCTTAAAAACTCATGAGCAGGGCATTTATTTTATGTCGTAGAATAAAACGTGAACATATCTTGAACTTGTGTTAACCACAGACCTCATTTCAGGCATTTAACCAAACACCCATTCAAAGAAACCATTGACTTCAGGATGATAGAGCCAGAAGTGCAAATAGAAGTGCGATACAATCAGGTCTTGACACCTAATCATTTTCTCAAAAAACGTCACAATATAGAAGTAAAATCAATCGCAAACTGCATTTTTACATTTGCTTAAATTATATCTCACAATATTACACCAACTGAATTATTTCAGTGCCACTTTTTTTTTTAGAGGGTGGTGAATATTGACATCTTAAAAAGGTTGTTCACCCAAAATGAGAATTCTGTCATTAATTACTCCACCCTAACTCGCAGGACGTTTGAGGTTCATCAAGAACCAATGGGGTTTGTTCTTGTGCGTCCAGCAGGTTTCGGTTCTTTTTATGTTTGCTGATCTATGTTTTTTATAGGAATAAAAGCTTAAATTCAATCTATTCATCATATAAAGCGATTGTGTCTCTTCTGAGTTGAAAATGTGTCTCTTCATTTTGACTAAACCGCTTAATTCATATGGATTAGTTTTACGGTCTCTTTATGAACTTTTTGAAGCGTCAAAGTGGTAGTTGTGTAGCTGTCAATGGAGGGACAGAAGCTCTCAGATTTCATCAAAAAGATCTTCATTTGTGTATTGAAGATGAACGAAAGTTTTACAGGTTTGGAGCGACATGAGGGTTGAGTAATTAATGACAGAATTTTCATTTTTGGGAGAACTAACCCTTTAAGTCTTCTCGAATGACAGTCGACTGTGTTTGTCATGTTTATTGTTTTACAGTATTTTAGACATGCCTTAGATTCAAGTTAAACTGTTGGTGTGCAAACAATTTTAGCTACTTCATAAACTGTTTCATCTATTACGATTTGAAAAATTTGTGGCATACCAGTATTTTTAGGCTTGAATACTATGACACTACTGTGGCTCCAGGATGCTGTGCAACACTAACACATCAGCCCACAATCCTGAAACCACAACCTCCAACTCTCATATTACTGAAGTCAAAGATTCCTCTTCACTTTTGATTTGGTCTTTACGCTGAAGATGACAGGAGGCTTCGCTTCTTAGTGGTCAGAGTTGATGCTCTTTTGTTAAAACCATTCATTCATTCTTGGTACCGTTTCTGAGCGCTTCAAATGGAGTGTAAAGCACACAGAGTGGTTAAAAGACAGCCTTCCATGTGCGTGTGGCGGTTCGTGCTGCTCTCAGTGAGGCTGACGGCAACAAAAAAACACACGCAAGAGATGTTTAGAGAAGAACCCTTGGAGGGCAGCACTCAGTTGTGAAAGAAAGAAAACATGCCGTTGCCATTTGCGGACTGAGTCTTTCCATTGAGTGTGTTGAGCTGAAGATATGGTCCACCATGCCAATGTTTTACTGGGAAGTCAGTCAGCATCCTCCCCCCTGTGTAAGCACAGGGAAATATGCTGATCAACAGACAGGAATCTGGAACGGTTATCCCGAGGACCACTGCGAGGGTTCAGCACTCCGGTCAGAGCGCGGTGTTAAATGAAAATGTTGAATAATGCAAGTGTAATTACGGGGTGGTCAACCTCACCAGCTCTTGCTTAAGATAGAGAGCGCATCTAAATCAGAGTTGACTGGATAAATGTGTACTAGCAGACATGTTTACTGCGAAGTCAACTGAGGCATTGCAGACGGAGGGGGTCATGTTTATTCATGAGCGTTTCGTGGTTCTTAGTGGTTTAGGGGTGGAAATGTAGAGGGTATTAGAGGGACACGGGTGGCTTTGCATGGTGGTCCATCCTGCAGGCTCTGATTCTCTGGTCCGTTTAAATACATCTGCCCCTTCAAATTGCCGTATTGGTTTGTGATTTCCTGAAATGATGATGGCATGTTTTCGGGCCTGTTGTGTTAATTGGGTTGTGCAGGAGTAAAACCCTCAAATGAGGATTATTTTCTGTTCACTGAAATTAAATATATAGCTGGGTTAGGGATGTGCTAAACTACATTTTCAGAATCAAGTCTGTGGGTTGACTGAATGACTGTTTGTTCATGAGAAAATACTGTATAATCGTATCTGTTCTTGCGTTCAAAAACATAATTGGGGTCGGTAAAGGTTTATGCTTTTGAAAGAGGTCTTTTATGCTCACCAAAGCTGCATTAATTTGATCAAAAACAGAAAAACAATAATATTGTGAAATGTTATTGCAATGTACATTTCTATTTTAGCAACTTAATAACTTTGTTTTAATATATTTCATTTATTCCTGTGTTGCAACGCTCAATTTTCTGCATCATTACTCCAGTCTTCAGTCACATGATCTTTCAGAAATCATTCTTCTTATGATCATTGTTGAAAACAGTTGTGCTGCTTAATATTTTTGCATAAACCGTGATACATTTTTTTATCAGAATTCTTTTACGAATAGAAAGTGCAAAAGAAAAAACAGCATTTATTTGAAATGGAAATCTTTTGTAACATTATACATGTGTTTACTGTCACTTTTGATCAATGTAATGCGTCCTTGCTAAATAAAAGTTTTAATTTAAAAAAACTTTTGAATCTGTAGTGTGTTCAATAACATCTTTTATTGTGTGTGTAGACGATGTCCTCGTTTGAGAAGTTGAGCAGCAGTAACAAACAGCTGGAGGAGGAAATGAGAGAACTGGCTGATAAGAAAGAGAGTGTGGCCCACTGGGAGGCCCAGATCACAGAAATCATTCAATGGTGAGAAACACACATGCTTTTACCTTACTGTTTAATCACCTTTTAATCTGGAATCAGTGCTCTTAGATTTTAATCTGATGGATCTGATCTATGGAAGCATATGGGTAGCAATATTCAATTTGAAATGTAAAATGCAAAATGACAATGCAATATGTAAAATGGCATTGCATTCTGTATTTAAATTTACATTTTACATTACCATTCTAGCAACGTTTGGTGCAAAATGTAAATGAAATTACATAATTTACATTTGCCATTTCATACACTAGTTTTAATATGCATATTGAAACGCTTTATAAGTTGCAAAATGAAAATGCATTACAGAAATGATTAGATATGTGTAGCATGTTCAAGCAAAAACTGTGGCAAAATGATCATTCAAATGTTATTTTTCTTAATTGCATTTACTCTCACAGTCAAGACACTTGCGATTGCTTTTTTATGAAATGTCCCGCAATGAATGTAGCAAAATTCAATGTGCACATTGAAAATGCATTCCGAGCCGGGCACGCCCCCTCCTGCCCTGTCAATCACTGCATCAAGGCGGGGCTTAAGTTGTGTTGTTTGTCTCTATGGCACTCCGAGAAGCTGCACAAGCAATAGAGAAAGTGCAAATGCTGCCCCTGCAAATGCTTAAGCATGACGCCTCTGGATCGAAGTGGTGGGACACGGGGTAAGTTGGCAGAAAGAGAAGAGACAAGGGGTCGGTAGTGTGACTGCAGCCGCAGGTAAAGCCGGGTGTCACCCCGTTTTTTTGTTTTGTTTTTTTTTGGCCAAAACGAGCACTTTTCGTACATACGCTCTACGGTCACGTAAGAGTGTGATCGTCAAATACACTCCAGTCCAGACCCCGAGTGAAAGTTGGCAACCCTAGGTCTAGCCGTTTGAAGACCGTCGACCGACACCCTTGTCTCTTCTCTTTCTGCCAACTTACCCCGTGTTCTACCACTTCGATCCGGAGGCGTCATGCTTAAGCTGGACGATGGCCTTTCTGAAGGGGCAGCATTTGCACTTTGTCGCTCTATTGCTTGTGCAGCTTCTCGGAGAAGCTGTGGAACAACTGACTTGTCCATGTTGCCTCACTTGAACCTTCTTGACCCTCTGCGTAATACCCCCGACCAGTGCCATAGAGACAAACAACACAACTTAAGCCCCGCCTTGATGCAGTGATTGACAGGGCAGGAGGGGGCGTGCCCGGCTCGGAATGCATTTTCAATGTGCACATTGAATTTTGCTACATTCATTGCGGGACATTTCATGAAAATGCAATCGCAAGTGTCTTGACTGTGAGTGTAAATGCAATTAAGAAAAATAACATTTGAATGATCGTTTTGCCACAGTTTTTGCTTGAACATGCTACACATATCTAATCATTTCTGTAATGCATTTTCATTTTAATTTTGCAACTTATAAAGCGTTTCAATAATGCATAATAAAACTAGTGTATGAAATGGCAAATGTAAATTATGTAATTTCATTTTCATTTTGCACCAAACTTGCTAGAATGGTAATGTAAAATGTAAATGTAAATACAGAATGCAATGCCATTTTACATATTGCATTGTCATTTTGCATATTACATTTCAAATTGAATATTGCCTACCCATATGCTTCCATACTGATCATGCTTAGATAACTGAAAATTAAAATCTAATTAAATAAATAAAAGCCATTTAGTCAGTTCCACTGTTAGTGTAGTTACTTCATGTTGTCTTTGCTGTGCATTGCAGGTCACTATGTAGTCTGCTGAGGTGCTAAACACACAAACTCATTACTAGAAGGGCCTAGAATTCACCACAAGACATGGGCGTTTTTTTGCCCTCAAACGATGGTACATTTTTGACCCTGTTGTAGGCCAACCAAACCCTGAACTTTAAGGAGCAAATATACACTGCCTGGCCAACATAAAAGCCACTGTCTGGAATTAGATAGGCAAATGTCTATGATTGGATCATTGTTGCAGTGATTATTATGTTTCTAGCTTGTTATATGTTTGGCAACAGTTCTTCTAACCCTAATTGATGGAGAGTGTAGCTTTTCATTTCTTAAGCAACCATGTAGGAGGAAGACACATCATGGCCATATTCCAGGATGACAATGACAAGATTCATCAGACTCAAATTGTGAAAGAATGAAGAATAATTTTCACACATGAATCAGCACCTCTGAGTTCAGACCTTAAATTCATTGAAAGTTATTGTGATGTGCTGGAGGAGACTTTACAGAGCGCTGGACTCTTGCATTCTCAAGACAAGATCTTGACCAAAAATGTATGCACCTCTTGATGGAGATACATGTTGAGATGTTATTTCCATTAAGAGGTGCATACATTTTTGGTCAAGATCTTGTACATGGTTGTTTAAGGAATGAAAAGCTACACTCTCCATCAATTGGGATTAGAAGAACTGTTGCCAAACATATAACATGCTAGAAACATAATAATCACTGCAACAATGATCCAACCATAGACTCTTATGGATTTGCCTTTTTTTAATCCAAACAGCAACTTATTTTTTGGCTGGGCAGTGTATATTATAATTTCTTTATAACATCATCTTTTTTATGAAAATCCCCCAACAAGCTTTTTTTTTCTTTTAATTAGCTCTTATTAGCTATTTTCCAGACATTGTATCCCCAAGAGTAGCTATTTCAAACATACACAATCAGTTTGCATTTCCAAAACAAATTGACCAAAACAAAAAGAAATTGCAGCACCATCAGTTCATTTGGCAGTATATACAAATCTAGACCTGGGACCCAAGGTGCTGGAGTGCAGGAATGATCTGAAAAGAGTGGGGTGGGGACATATTATTAACCTTAGCAGCTTGACTAATGAATATTAATTATGTGACATAACATTTGCCCATTGCTTGAAAGCTTAAAATCACGACTGCTGGAAATTCTTAAATGTAATACAAATTTCTCAAAAAGTGAAATAATGGTTATTAAGCTGGCTACTCCTCTCAATGTTTATTCACTTCTGCTTCTTTGGCACCAAACCCTTGGTATTTGCGTGGCCGTGGAGCCATCTTGTGTTCATGTTTGGTAATTGCGGTTCTGAACATCTGTTTTTCTCTCTCAGGGTCAGTGATGAGAAAGATGCTCGAGGATATCTGCAGGCTTTGGCTACTAAGATGACAGAAGAACTGGAAGGCCTGAGGAACACCAGTCTGGGTGCACGTGCTACTGTAAGAGAACTAAACTTTGATCTTGACTGTTAACTTAGTGCTTAGTTTTAATAATAAAGTTTATTCTAAACAGTGACCTTTTCAAAATTTAAAGGATTTCAATGGCACCCAATCGTACTGCATTGAGACCCAGTAGATGTTTAATTCTCTTTTCTTCTGGTTTTCCAGGACATGCCATGGAAGATTAGACGTTTTGCTAAGCTGGACATGTCTGCCCGTCTGGAGCTGCAGTCTGCAGTGGATGCCGAGATTAGAGCCAAACAAACCATCCAGGATGAGCTCAACAAAGTCAAGGCGTCCAGTATGGCCACTGAGTGGTAAAACACACATCTCTCCTTTAAAGCTTGCAGTAGGACGTACCTGTCGGTACATCAGGAAATTAATTGATAGGTATTAACAAAGACTTTAGATATACAAAGACGGTGCACTCATATTACTATGAATGGGAGAAATTTCAATGCGCAATATGGCGGAATAAATCCCACCTTCTAAGAAAAAGAGCCAATTGGTAAAGTTATTGCGTCACTGCAGCTGCCATTAGAAGCTCAGGTTGCTATAAAAACAGTCAATGTTCTGAGATGTGTGCTTATCAGGGCTCTACAGTGCGATCATTTTGCTCGCATATGCCCCTAAAAATCGATACGTGCGAAGGGGGAAAATGATTTACCAGCACAATGTGCGAGTAACTACAACCTACCATAATCGAAAACGAGATGATAACTAAATAAAAACTAGTTTTGAATGACAAAAACTATGACGAAAATCTATTGACATTTTTGTCAACGAATAAAAACTAGACAAAAATGTTAGATACTGACGATTTGGGAAGCGATCCAGTCAGAACTTGTGTCTTACGTTTCTGGTAGATGCGCACATTTGTACTGTAACGTGCTGATCTACCCAGCGGCACACGGGTTGACATGCGCTGCATCTCATAAAACGTTAAAAAATGTAAACGTCTGGGAGAATTAGTAGAGCAGACATATAGATCTGAATAAGAGTGACGACGCAAAAAAAAAGAGCTGTATTCGGTTGTCTGTGCGCACACACACCCGACCCACGACAGCACGCGAGGACTGAACTGAGCTCTCTTTCGTGTCTGAATGGACAAATACTATTGTGTCGAAATGTCCGTTTTGGAGAGTATTCATGTAAACTCTGTCGGTTATGTCTTAAACAGTTGAGAGTGTATCGGATGTGCATCAGTGCAATTGGATCCGCATGTCATTGGACATGATCCGATGTCTTAAAGTGACAGTGGGTAATAAACCTAATGCGGTCTGTGTCATCAAGCAACAAAAGAAAAAGAGAATAACATTCACTGCTCGTTAATTCTGAATTAATGCATTACAATTGAACTAAACCCATTATATTTTAGTCATCTGAATTGTTTTAGTTTTAGTCTACAAAATACAATAAGATTTTAGTCGACTAAATCTACTGTAGATACTATTACATACTAGTACCAGTAAATACTAACACTCATTTAAGCTAGTATCTCCTCCATGTTGTGTAAAGATGCAGATGTCCAGGTGTGCCAGCGTGCTCCAGCCTCCTCCTGAGAGCAACCCATTCCCCTTATTCTGTTTTATAAAGTGATTGTAAAGTGTGATTTATACTTCTTCATCAAATCGACGGTTTCACACCATAGTTGAACACAAAGAGAAGGAGCACACACGTAGTGTAGGCTACATATATAATAAATAGTTTGTTAAACTCTGTTACTTGAAAAATTTTCACTGCGCTCCAAAATTTCTTTGTGTGCTCCTACATTTTTTCATTTAGGAGCACATGTGCTCCTTGGGAAAAACCTTAGCGTAGAACCCTGCTTATGACTGCTATTGGCTGCTCCAGCATGACAAATTATTTTTTTTGTCATGATTTGAGCATTTAGAAACAATATATATATACACAAAAAAAAAAAATATATATATATATATATATATATATATATATATCAGTGGCGGGCCGTGCATTTCACACCTAGCCCTTCAGTGGTGTCCTACCTGAATTAATAACTTTTAATAGTGTAGCAGCACACAGACTCTTTATAATTGTTGTGAAATTGCTGTTTTTATTTCACACCGGCAGTTATAGGGTTAATGCGGTGAGTTCGGAAAAGACGGGGTAGAGAGAAACGAACGAGTGAGTTCAGCTTGTGCGTTAGTGTACAGTGGTTCTTGCGTTCCGATTATAAGTTCAGAAACGGAGACTCCCTTGTCTTGTCCTCCAAGGGTTGCAATAGTCCCTTGTCAGACATTACAATAGTATGAATGTTTTAAAAAAAAAAAAAGACATTTTGATAATAAATTTATAAGAAAAACTAAGAAAAAAATCATATTTACCATGGAAAAAACAGGGGGCTAAAAAGCATTATACACACCAAACCTACTGATTACTGATCCATCCTAATTTCTTTCCTCAAAAAGACTTCAAATACTTGGTTGTACAGGTTATCTGTGCGTTTGAGTCCCAACAACCTTATCTATCACAATCGAGGCTAATGTTGAAAGTCAAGTCTGTTTCGTCGTATTTCTGGCATACTGTAAGTTTTAATTCGCTTTAGTGCTGAGAATGTCCGGTCGACAGAAACAGTGGACACAGGGACAGTCACCGCAAAACATGACGATGTGTACAGCTGACCCATGCTCTCACACAGATTTTTGGACGAAATCAATGAGATCAGCAGGACTTTTGCCTTCAAAATCAGTCATGACATACATTACATTACAGTCAGTCAGTCAGTTAGTTC
This sequence comes from Rhinichthys klamathensis goyatoka, assembly GCF_029890125.1. NCBI lineage: Eukaryota > Metazoa > Chordata > Actinopteri > Cypriniformes > Leuciscidae > Rhinichthys > Rhinichthys klamathensis. The sequence goes on from NW_026606660.1 coordinate 7,802,551, forward strand.
TGTTTTTACCCGGGACAGATCGAATAGTGTTCCGTGACTGAAATCGAAATCTGATTGGCTGATTAAATCTGACTGATTGGTTAAAGCAACAGTTTCATTGCCATTCATTTAAGCTACAGGCGCCCGCACTGTCGATTCTGAAGGCCTCAAGGCAGATTTCTTTGGCCATGGCAACACATGACGGCAGAAATATAATTGGATAAAAGCTCTAACATAAACATACACTACTGGAAGCAGCGCAACCAAGAGAAAAGCTATGAAATTAAGAGAAGGGCCTATTGGGAATAATGTAATACTCATTCATGGAAAAAATATATTAAAATGCAAGTCAGTGATTCTGATAGTGTTTAGGCCACCAGAGATGGCCTTGCTGGCCCTGACGGCCCACCACTGATATATATATATATATATATATATATATATATATAGTTCCCTAGATTTTCTTTCTTTTTTAATATCTGTTGCACTCGGATGTACATCACAATACAGAAAAAAATCAGTTGATTCTTCTGTTTCATTGTCTTTAATGAAATTAAAGACATTGACTTTAATAATTCAGTAAAAAGTTAATTGACCAGTGGCCAGCATTGATAATTTAAAAATGGCCATATATTGGTAAATTAATCATGTTATGGTCATTAAATTGTGTCTGTTTCTGTTCTGCACAGTAAGCTAGACGAGTTGGAAAAGAAGAACGAGGACCTGCAGGCAGAGATCCAGAGGCTGAAACTGGAAACTGAGAATCTGCGATTGTCTAAAGGTAAAAGCCTGATCATTTGAAATCAATCAGGCAAAATTTCTTGATATTTTTGATGGTGTATATGTTTGTATGGGACATTAAAGTCATGGTATGTGTTTTAGGGGTCAAGCACCAAGACTCCCAGAATTCCTTCCTGGCCTTCCTCAATGCTCCGACCTCCGCCCTGGATCAGTTTGATGTAGGTGTTTTGAAACCGTGGCATGTGGCTTCATTTTAGAATGAAATTGCAGCATTTTTGACTTTATAACATGAATTCATTCTGTCTGCTTTTTCATTTGTAAATCAGAAAATAATGATTTATTTGATATTTATGTTTTCTCTTATATTCTCTGTCTTTACATGGTTTACTGTGGATTAAATAACTGGCTGAAATACGTTCTCGATTATTACTTCTGGGCTTTTGAGACCGTAATTCTAAAATGAAGTAAATGTGCAAATCCCTTTGTCCGTGTTTATATATTGTTTGCTCTCTTTTTCTTTATTTCTCTCGTTCTATCTGTCTGTTTTTTTCTGTGATGAAGTGCTCCACTGCCTGTGGGCCATCAGGCAAAGGCAGACGTGTAAGCTCCTTTTGTTGTGTTTGGTGCAGTGGTTCATCTCTGTTGGTTTGATTGCGTGACTTTGATGCATGTCTGCGGTCTGCTACTGCATGGCAGAAGCGACATATCCACACTTCCCAGAGGGTCTTTCGTGTGCACATGCTTATCTGTCACATTCAGGGTCAATTCCACCTCAGTTCTTCTTCACCATGAGCATTTGGACTGCAAACTGACACTTTCTGTAGCTAATACATACTGTATGAAAACATTTTATTCCATTCATCTTGCAATACCAATTGAGGTTTGGATGACTCAACTTCTAACTCGCTTTTGCATATAATTGCTTTTTCTAAACTACTGTGAAGCTTGTTGTGAAACAGACATGAGGTGTTTGCGTTTCAGATTTCTCTACATTCTCGGTTCTTGTTCCTGTCAAGCATCATTGACGTGTTGTCTGGGTCTTGTTCGAGTCTGTCCTGTCAAAATGCTGCTAATGTGCATGATGTCTTTTCAAAGAGTCAGTTGTTATGTTTAGCAGGCATGTCGTGGGTCTAAATGCATTATGCTTTCCATCTGCTGCTCATAGTTCATAGTACAGCTGGATCGGTTGTCTAAATGTTTCCTTTCTCTAACCTTCTCAATAGATTGATTCCATCGATAACTTCAGCCTGTCCAACACACCATCCCGGGAGGAAGATGGAAGATCCCAGGTCACGTCACACTCTCACTCGCCCTCAACTACCAGCGATTTGCAGGAGTCTCAAGAGGTGACTTCACAATGTCTGACCCCTTTAGCAACACTAAAACTCAGAAACTTAGTCCATTTAACTGCCATTTTGGATGAAACTTAACACAGAGCTTGTTGCAGTGTATTCAGGGATTGCCTTATCCAATACAGACACATAAGATGCCACCTTAGAATGTGGTCAGAAGCATGTGGTTAGATGCCTTATAGGGCTGTCTAGTTAGGGAGCTCAGCAGGTTTTTCGAACAAAGCTTTACTTATTTAGAAAAAGAGACGGTGCAGATAATGCTTTAACATTTCTGATAGGATGTTAGCATGTTGTGACTTAATAGCCGTGACTATGTTTCCAGCAGGTAGATCATCCACAACGAGGCGCTCAAACACCCGTTCGATCAGGATACAGTAGCTCTGGTCACAGCACACCTAAAGTAATTCATTTTCCTCACATTCTACAACTGCTTTCATATCAGCCAGTCAAACATATCTTATATTTAGTAATATGTTGTAATTTATCATTTTCTAAATTGCTCTTTTTAGCCAAAGGCCCATCAATTCGTGGTGAAGACCTTCAGTACGGCCACTAAGTGCAACCAGTGTACTTCTCTAATGGTGGGAATCATTCGGCAGGGCTGTACGTGTGAAGGTAAGGGCTCAGCTGAGGTTGTCATGGAAATGGTAAATGACGTTAAGATTGGCATTCACCTTGTTCTCCTCCTCCTGCAGTCTGTAATTTCTCCTGTCATGTGACGTGTGCGGACAAAGCTCCTGCCGTGTGCCCGATCCCACCGGATCAAACCAAAGGACCGCTGGGTATCGACCCCCAGAAGGGCATCGGCACAGCTTATGAGGGGCACGTCAAGGTTAGAAGCTTTAGTTTAAATCCTCATTACATTTTTGTAATCAAAACCATTACTGTTAATATTACTAACTATCAGCAGATAAACATTAAGTTTTTATCTTCCTGGAAAATGGACCAGGATTAACTTATTATTCTTTCAACCTATAATGTTTTAGCTTTAAAAATAGTCTGTCACCAAATTAAATATTGCTGTATAATAAAATAATATAATATAATAATTAAATGGATAGTTTGTTGATCTTTGGAACACAAATGAAGATATTTTTGATGAAATCTGAGAGCTTTCTGCCCCTCCATAGACAGCTACGCAACTGCCACAGATGTTTCAAAAAAGTTCATAAAGAGATCGTAAAACGAATCCTTATGAATAGCGCAGAGTCCAAATTTTCTGAAGAGACTCGATCGCTTTATATGATGAACAGATTTAATTTAGGCTTTTGTTCACATATAAACATTGATCAGCGAACATAAACAGAAGCTCAAGCGAACCTGCTTGACGTGCAAGAACAAACCTCATTGGTTCCTGTGGAAGCTCAAACGTGCTGCGTAACACGAAGAACCTCATTGGTTCTCGCACATAAAGTTTATATATAAAATCCTAAATTCAATTTGTTTATCATATAAAGCGATCGTGTCTCTTCAAAAAATTTGGACTAAACCACTCAATTCATATGGATTAGTTTTAAGATCTCTTTATGAACTTATTGAAGCATCAAAGTGGTAGTTGCGTAGCTGTCAATGGAGGGACATAAAGCTCTAAGATTTCATCAAAAAGATCTTCATGTGTGTTCCGAAGATCAACGAAAGCCTTACGAATTTGGAATGACATAAGGGTGAGTAATAATGACAGAATTCTCATTTTGGGTGATCTATCCGTTTAAGATGAACAGTTTTGTTTTCAGTAATTTGAGAACTAATTCTGAGATCTTTTCTTTTAGGTGCCGAAACCATTAGGTGTGAAGAAGGGGTGGCAGAGGTCCATCGCTGTGGTCTGTGACTTCAAACTCTTCTTATATGATCTCCCGGAGGGCAAAGGTGCTCAGCCCGGTGTCACAGTGAACCAGGTTATTGACATGAGGTCAGTGAGAACTTCAAAACAAACATCTGGTCCTGTGTTTGATTCTAATGACTGTGTTTGCATGACATCTAAATCGTTCTCTTTGTTCGCAGGGACGAGGAATTTTCAGTTAGCTCAGTTTTGGCATCAGATGTCATTCATGCGAACAGGAAGGACATTCCCTGTATTTTCAGGGTGAGTTGAACATGATTGTACAATATTTTATTTACATAAGTTCATATTGGTAACATTAGTATTGTACTGTAATTTAAGAAAAGGATTTTGTGCCTGTGTTCAGTGGTAAAATTTGAAGTTGTTGTCCTCTTCCTCTCCTGCAGGTGACAGCGTCACAGCTCTCCTCATCCAGCAATAAGAAATGTTCCATCTTGATCCTGGCCGACAGCGATCAGGAAAGAACCAAGTGGGTTGGCCTGCTGAACGAGCTGCACCGCCTCTTGAAGAAGAGCAAACTTAAAGAACGCTTCGTTTACGTCCCTAAAGAAGCGTATGACAGCACATTGCCTCTCATCAAAACCACACAAGCTGCTGCTATTATAGGTACAATCCACCACATCCCAATAATCTTAGGTTTATAATGTTAATGTCAAGGTTTTTTATTACATAACAATCATTAAGACTTCCATATTTATATAATCTCTGATATGATTGGCTAACCTCTTCACATGTGAAATGAGTAGATATCTGCTCACCTTGTGTATGTGAGTGATCATAATGCTAAAGAGATAGTTCACCCCAAAACTATATACTTTATATATAAGTTCTGTTATTAATTACTCACCCTTATGTCATTCCAAACCCTAGAGACATTTGTTCATCTTCGGAACACAAATGAAGATTTTTTTAATGAAATCTGAGAGCTCCAGTGGTTTAACCTCAATTTTATGACGTGATGCGAGTGCTTTGTTTGCACACAAAAAAGTGATGGTACCAATCCACGAGATGGAAGAAAATATTACATTTCTGTTGTTAAACAGGAAGCACATGACAAGTCTTATATATTATATATTATACTGTAAGTAAATATATATATATATATATATATATAATGATATTTAAAAATACAATTATAATGTGTGTGTGTAAAATAATAATATATAAAGATATACTGCTGAATTTTTATATAACATTTATAAATTCTTTGAATTCCCGTACTTCAATAGAGCAAGAAAAATCCTCTTTAATAAAACAACAATTTAAGAACTGGTCCGCACAAGTCCAACTCAATCCAGCGTAGCTTTATCAAACTGCTTTCTGTTTATTTTAACTACACTTCTATTTATCCACAGATCATGAGAGGATAGCCCTGGGTAATGAGGAAGGGCTGTACGTTATTCATGTTACCAAAGACGGTAAGCGTAATTAAAAGCTTTATCTGCGTTTACTGTACTTATCTGTTGAGTTTACACTGTATTTTTAGACATCTTACTGCATTCTTTGATGTTAATACAAAGCCTCCTATTGTTTATATATATTTCTATTCACAGAGATTGTCAAGGTAGGAGATAAAAAGGTCCATCAGATTGAGCTAATCCCATCAGAACAGTTGATTGCCGTGATATCCGGTCGAAACGGCCACGTGCGACTCTACCCAATGACGGCCTTAGATGACCGAGATGCCGAATTCTGCAAAATAGCGGAGACCAAAGGCTGCCAAACTCTGGTTTCGGGTTCAATCAGACACGGATCTCACACATGGCTTTTTGTGGCCATGAAAAAACCTGACAAGGTGATCATCTACGAGCTCATCAAGAGCAAAACACGCCATCGGAAGCTGCGGGATATCATCGTCCCAGGATCAGTGCAGTGGATGGGTCTCCAGGGCGACAAGCTTTGCGTGGGCTTCCAGTCCGGGTTCCTGCGCTACAACCTTCAGGGGGATGGAGCGGTCAATAGCCTCCTTCACCCTGACGACCACACCCTGGCCTTCATCGAGCATCTGAGCCTGGACGCTCTCTGCCTCGTGGAGATCTCCAGTAAAGAGCTGCTCTTGTGCTTTAACAGTATCGGTGTGTATGTGGACTGCCAGGGCAGACGTTCACGACAACAGGAACTGATGTGGCCGGCTAAGCCCACCTCGTGCCGTGAGTGACGATTGGTCTTTCTGTTCTGATTATTATGGCTTGTGTTTACTTGTTTACAGTGTGATAGTACCAATCAACAGAATTGGATGAAATTACTGCACTTGAAATGTATTATTCTAAAAAAAGGCAAAATGGTTTTATAATATAATTGATATATGTACAGTGGTTTAAAAACAAGTGATTTTAGATCATTGAAGTGCAATAAGCTGCGAAATAGAACTCATTTCTCTATATGCTTACGTAGCCTTTATGTAGCCTAGTATTTCTTATTTCTAATGCTTGAAGTTTTTCAGGGAGGTCTATTTCGTTTATGTCTTTGTTCTATTGTAGTTAGTTTTCCTTTATGCTTGTATTTAGTTTCTTTGTTTTTATTACTCATATCGTGATATAAGATTTTGGTCATATCACCCATTTATATTTAAAATATAATATATATTTGATTTTATGTAAATAGTAGGACCTTATTTTACGCTAGATATTTTGTGTACTCAAGTTGAGAGTGTGCATTGTTGTAGTTATGTGCTCATAGATTATAATAGTTGCGGATGTTGTGCTCATAATTTGCATAAAATGTCCTGGGACGTAGGCATGCTGAGGATAACTTGTTTGTTTTCTGTGACTTATGTCTCGCAGGTTATAATGCACCTTATCTGTCAGTGTATAGCGAGAATGCAGTGGATGTATTCGACGTCAACACTATGGATTGGATTCAAACGATGCCTTTGAAAAATGTACACTTTTCATCGTATCTTCAATAATACCACATCCTAAAAAAGACACACTTGCAGAGAGAGCTTCTCATCTCTTTTTGGAATAAAATATAGTAGAAGCAGGTGGTAAATGAAAGTTTAGTGTGTTAATGAGCTGTGTGTCTCCTGCATTGCAGGTTCATCCTCTGAACGCCGATGGCTCTCTAAACCTGCTGGGGCTGGAGACCGTACGGCTCATCTACTTTAAAAACAAGACAGCGGGTGAGATTCTCCCTCCTGCTGCTCCTCCAGGATTCTCAATATTCCTGCCCCACGTATTTATGCATATTCAGCAGGAAATAAAAGATACGAAAGTGAAAAGTTGTTTCAGAGGCAGAGAAAGCTAATGCATTTTCACACAAACATTGTTTTCTTAATAATTTGCACTGATCAATCTTTCACGCTAGGTTTAGGAACATTTAGCTATTAAAAATAGAATGGGGTCGATTTTGATTTCATATTGTTAAAATGTAAAGAATTGGCTTAATAGCATCTTGTGAATAGGAAGCTTAAACTCATGCATATGATTTAACCAATTTTTCCATCCTAACAGACGTTTGTTGTTCCATCGTTTCATAGCGTTAAATGTGTTGTGTAATGTGTTTAATGCTTTGTGTACTGTGTGATGATGTGCAGAGGGAGATGAGCTGGTGGTGCCAGAGACATCTGATAACAGCCGTAAACAGATGGTGCGCAGTGTGACGAGCAAACGCCGCTTTTCTTTCCGCGTGCCGGAGGAGGAGAGAGTTCTGCAGAGGAGGTGATGTTCAAGGCTAGCAACACTAACCAGCATGACTTGGAAACTCTTATGGGCTTTTCACACTTGAAATTGTTCATTTTTAGACCATTCTAAATCCTAGGAAAAAATTATGTTTCATGTTTCACGCTGTTTATAATTATTTTATCCCTGGTTTAAAATTCTTATTTACATATTTATGAGGTCAGTAGCAAGTCTGTTAGGGATGCACCGATGTATCGGCCAATAATCTGTATTATTTTCACTATCGGTCATCTGACAATTGTTTAAAAACAGCCAATGATCAGGCCGAATATATTGTGTCAGTCAGGGGGTGGAAAAACTTGTCAGACTGCAACTCATAATGTGTGTGAAGAAAACGTTTCTTGTGTTAAATTTAGGGCTGTTGAAGTTGAAGCTGTTGAAGAACGTGACAATAACACATTAACAGTTAAAAACAAATATCAATGTTAAAGCAGGCTCTATTTGAATCACCTGTAGTTCAAGCCAGGGTTGCCAGGTCCCCACATATCAACTATATCAACCCTCTTCAATGCGACTAAATCTTCACTCTAGGCGACTAAATGTCTATCACTAGCCATTGGATAATACATTTCTAGATTTTACACGCCTGTGTGTGTGTGTTAGAGGCTAAGTATAAGTTTAGCATAGATATATTTTCACTCGCTGAACACTGACTGAGCGCTTGAGAGTTTTGCTCTCTGTCAAGCGATCTGTACTATTTCAATGCAGCTCTGTGGATGCGCAGCGTACCGTAAACTCTAGTGTGAAGGCGCACAACTCGCCATCGCTTTGCTGAGAGTTTCGCACACACACGCAAAGCGAGGGAGTCTTGCATACCACGCGGAATTGACGCTCTACAAGCAAAATATATTTTTTGTTGCATTTTGTGTGCGTAGAGGGTTGATATTTGTAGCGCCTCCCATCCAATAATCACAAAGAGATTTGTGCCTTGTTCTGATAAGAAACAAAGTCTCAGTTTTAAAATTCTGACCGTTTTATCATGAAATTTAGTAATGGTGTTTTGACGCTCTTAAATGTGACGTGACAGTTGCTGTAGGAGTCGTCTCTTCCTCTTTTATAGCACAAAAAACATGAATGAACATCAAAAGGTTTGTTGAAAGTTACAGTCCAACTTAATGAAATGTATCATGTCTCTCATCAGTGTTTCAATCGCGGAAAGACGTTAATAAAAAAGCTTGTGAACGTGTCACTTAACGTTGCATTTACCAGTTATCCAGTGTTCACAGTTCATTAGTTAGCAATAAAAAAAACACTAGAGAGGAGCTTATTTACTGTTAATTATATATGTATGTTTGAATAAATTTAAGTGTTTTTTGAAAACTACACTATGTGTAATTAATAAGTTACAAATAGGATTTGAATATAGTAGTTGGGGCTCTGTTGTTCATTTTAACCTCTAATAGTATAGTAATGTACCAAATGAGAAGGTTCCCTGTATAGTTTACAGCATTAGTTGGGAGTTTTTTTTTTTCCTTAAGAAAATCTAACTATCATATTGCAGATATCATTCTAAATAATCGGTATCGGCTAAATTTAGTATCGGTGCAACAGTTTATCTGTGAAAATGTCATAAAATAGATAAAATTATTCATTACAGTTTCAGCTTTGTAATTCTTTGCAACTAAACCGCAAGTGAAAGTTTCTGTAAAAACAAATGCATTTATTGAGAAGCCTGAGGTAAGACTGTGGAAAGCCCTTAATTGTAATCCAAGTTTCATGTTTGCAATTTGTTGAATTATTCTAGTCTTGAGAAGGTATTCATGTGCTCTGAGTCTCACTGCATTGTTTGTGCTCTTCAGGGAGATGATGAGAGACCCAGAAATGAGGAACAAGTTAATTTCAAACCCAACAAACTTCAACCATGTGGTTCATATGGGCCCGGGAGATGGGATCCAGATCCTGAAAGATCTGCCAATGGTAGGAGCATCTGACAGCAGGGAGAACGTCACCTCTCAGATCCTACGCCTCCATCCATCTGTTTCTAAGAGCTGTTTTAATGAGCATGAGCTGTTAATTATTTCCACTGGTATTATTTCAGTTTTATAGATGAGCTTGATTAAAAGATGGCATAAAACCACATTTGACTTTCGTAATGTCACGTTACATGGCCAATTTATATGACCAACATTTAGGAAGTAAATGGGTCAGTTTTGCTTTCATGTTGTCTTTCAAATGACTTTATCTCATTGACTTGTCACCAACTTATTCTTCTTATTTACGCCATTATTGAGCAGTAAACTGTTGCATGCATCTATATTTTTTCTTTCTTTTTCCTCCATTTCACCCCTCTATATCTGCTCCTCTTGGGTTCCTTCTGTAGCCCGGTTCTCCTCTCCCCTCTCCTCATCTGCGCCTCATCTCCACCCCTACCAGCTTTGAGCATGTCTATCACATGACACTCACCTCTGCTGACAACTTCCTGTCCCAGGACTCCTCCCCTCTCTCCTCCCACTCCCTGTCACTCAGCTCCGCCCCTGGGACCCCTGCTTCCATCTGCTCTCTGGTAGGACCAGAGAGAGAGACACACTCACTCCATCTGTTTTCTGAATGTATTCCCACATGCATTAGCTCACTTTCACCCTCAGTCTGTTTTCAGACTGTCTGCCTGTGTCACAATTCAAATTGACAATCTGTTGCTCTGCATGCCAAATCATCTTCCTTCTTAGTTTTTTTTTTTTTTTTTTTTTTTTTTTTTAAAGGTACAGTAAGCAAAACACTGTTAAAAGTGGTTGGGTCGAGCACCACAACACACCTGTAGCCAATCAGCAAATGGGGGTGTGTCCACTCATAATGGGGGAGGAGAGAGAGTGAGCAAGAGGGAGATTTGAAGAAAGACTGTAGAAAGAGAGATGGCTGAGAGACATTACAAAAGAGGAATATCACCGAAAAAGAAGGGTTATGATCAGGCAAGAGCTTTAGGACCTGTGTTTATATTAGAAAAGCTTTCCAGCGCTGGAGAGACCCAAGCGGGAAGGCCTGTAAACGGATGCCGAGGTTGCATTATTTCTGCTCTGTATGCGAGTAACACTGGTTTTGATTCATTTCACAGAACCAAGATATGCTGTTGTTGTAATTAGCTATAGTAACAGGGCAGTTTTGAGTGTCATTAAAGCATTATATTGCTTCACTTCAGCTATGATAAAGAGACATCTACTCTTTGCGTGTTTGTGCATTTTGGGGGCGGAGCAATAAAGGGTTTCTGGGGTGCTGCTGTTTGTTTGGGTTGATTTATAATATCAACAGTGTTTCTCTGAAATCGCTTACTACACCTTTAAGGATTAAAACCAGGTATGACCTCAATGCTAACAGACATGGATTAAAAACCACAAATTTAAGTTTACATTTAATGGGTTTTGTTAAATGACAAAATATTGTGTATACTGCTGGTTTTATGAATCTTATTAAAAAACTTAAGTGAGAAAATGATTTAATTTTCCCCTTGCTTTATAATTGATGATAATTTACAGTGACTTTGGTGTATTTTTAGCTTTTGTGAATTGATTTATTGTTTGATTTCAGTAATAATAATGTTTTTCTCTGCCCACTGTGTGTTTGGGGTGTTCAGAATGTGCGCGCTCAGGAGAGTCGTGGTGTCCTGGGAGCATCCGTCAGTATCCCCTCCATCACCAAGGCCAGGCCTGAACCGGGCCGATCTATGAGCGCCAGCAGTGGTCTCGGCACACGTGAGTACTGAAATATGTTCATATATATATATATATATATATATATATATATATATATATGGATAAGAATGACTCAAGAAACTTTTGCTTTTAGTTTCATCTGTTGGTAGAAAATTAACTTTTTTTTGGCATATATATATATATATATATATATATATATATATATATATATATTACAGTATATATTAAAAACAAAAGATATATTTAATATATACTGTTGGTAGAAAATTAACTGTTTTTTTTTGGCATATATATATATATATATATATATATATATATATATATATATATATATATATATATATATATATATATTACAGTATATATTAAAAACAAAAGATATATAGTGCAGTGTACATATGGTCAGAAATATGTATTTTTGTTGTTAAGGGCAATTGGTCTTTTGAATTTTCAAACTTCCTTGTGATCTTTCAAACTCTCTTATAAACTCTAAAACTGTCTAATGAATGATCAAACTGTACTTTGATTTGAATGTTCAAACTGTCTTGAAAATTTGAACGTTTTTTGAATGTTTGAATTTTCTTTTCTTTTTTTCCAATTGCTCTTTTTGAACTTTCGGATGTTCTTTTGAGCTTTTAAACTTCGTCATCAATTGATGTTGCATCGGACATAGTGTAATTTGAACTTTTCAGGTTCTCATGGTAAATGAGTCAATGACTGCTTCCCAATACGCATACTATCCGTCGTAAATAGTATTAGAAATTAGAATTAGTCCCAAATCGTAGTATGCTGAAATGAGTTTTCCAAAGATACCCGGATGGTTTACTATTTCCAGTTAGAATCTAAAGTGCAGATCCGTGCTCGCTCTAACTACTAATATTGCCCACAACCCATTGAGTGTTGGATGAGGATTCGATTAGAACTACAAACACGAATAAAAGTGATTAATAATCAGTATCTAACCTGACGAAAATATATTTGTTCAATGTTTTCCACATTATGTTTAATTTGTAACAGCATTGTGAACCTTTATAAAGATATATTTAGTCATTAACTTTTGAATGCATCATTATGCAAACACACAAGGAGAGTTCTCCACATGAAAGACCAACGACTGGCAGATCAACATGCTTCTATATTTCTCTCCGAAATGGTGGAGGGATGATTGACAGGGCAGTTTAAACGCTGACAGGATGCGTGTAACTAAGCGACAGAGCTGTCCGTTAAAGATGCAATTATGTGATGAAGCAGTGTGTCCCAAAACTTGCCTAGTCTTCTGCTACACACTCAAAAGTGTGTACTTTTTCTTGACAAAAACAGTACATACTTTTAGGGCATAGTAGAAGTAGGTGAATTGGGACACGGCAAATGTCTTAAGGATCTGTGTCCCATATCCCAGGCTCCACCGCTCAAAATGGCAGCGCAATGAGACGGGACTTTTCGGTTGGCAACTACGGTTCCACCAAACGTCAGATGACATCACCCTCTGAAGGCTCGCTCTCATCCGGAGGGGGCGTGGACTGCGGGAGTGACGCCCCTCTCTCCCAGTTTGACAGAGAGGTCAGTGGCTTCTTTTCCAGATGCCTTGGTTTCTTAAAGTATTTTACATATTAATTTTTAACTTTGGCATTTAAAGAAAAAAACAGCAAGCAAATAATATATATATATATTTTTAACTAAACGATTTTGGGGGGGGGGGGGGGGGAGACTTTAAAGGTTTTTATTGCTAAAAATTTGGTTCTTTATAGATAAAATATTGATTTTCTGCAACCCTTCTGCTGAGATAGTCATGTGGAAATGTCTGAATGACAAGACAGATGGGATTTCAATTGTAAAGGGGTATTTGCCCCTTAATGGTGTGTTCTTCTTGTGAATGTTAATTTAACATGTTGATTCGACCTCCAGACTGATCAGAACAGGTAAAAGTTTCACTCCTGGAGGTTTTTGTGCGCTGCTGATCACAGCTAAAACTCAATAGAGAGCACTAGAAGTGTGTTATATAATCCCTAAAAACCAATATACAGGCATTCGTTGCATTTCGCATACCAAAATGTGTTTGGAGGGTCTCCATCCTCTCTTTCTCACGCTACATGCATGTGTTGAGTGGCACCATATCCACAGATTGAGGTGTTGACCTGCTAACACTCCACCTGCACACACACAGTTTGCGCCTCGGCTCCACGCTTGACTTTGTGCAGATTGACTGTATAATGATGTGTGGGTGCTGTGTGTGACTCTTTAGTGTCCGGGAGTGTCACCCACAGAGAAGACCCCTGATCTGAAAAGGGCTTTAAGGACCCTGCTTAGTAAGCTAAAGGTAACACACATGACCCTGAACCCTGTAGCTCCCACCTCATATGGAGGGAATGGGTTAGTTGAGCTGTCTCCACATTGAAAGCGTGTTTGATCTGTGTAGGTGGTGGAAGTGTACAGCGTTTGCCTGCATTAATGTGTTGCATAGCACCTACATCCACTTATATTGTGTAGAGGAGGAGTTCTCGTCGTGGTTGTTCTAGCTAGTGAGTGATGAACTCTTTAATCGGCTGATGTTTGTCTATTTTTAAACGGTTACATCAGCCAATACATGTTTCTGCATGGCAGATGAAGATTTATGTCAGACTCAAAATCTACCAACAGCCGAGTAAATGGACAACAAATATTTTCAGATCTTTTTAATGGATTTTGAGTAAATGTTGTGCGAAGTGTCTTATTTTCAGGAATTTCGATATACAATTTGTTCTCTAGTTCTAACTTTTATATATTTATACAGTAGTTACATCATTTGTCCTTGAGCATTGGAGATGGGTTAAAATGGTCAGCTGTTATTTTGCCTTAAAGGTACACTATAACTTTTGGCCCTCTAGCGGTTAAAAAACATAACTGCATGCATTTTGCAGAAGAACATTGTTTTGGTTGTGCTTCAGCTCTGTGTGACTGTGTGGATGAATATGGTAATTCTACTGCTCATAAAACATTCACTATTAGTCTTAAGAGATATAACCAGTTTAGATTGAAAGGTTCTCAAGCGGTCTGGCTGAAGATGTCACTGTAGCTTTACCTGTTAATAGATGCGGTACTTCCTTGAAAATAAATTCCAGCACAGCTACAACAGCCATAATGAAATTACCTTCACAATAGATGATGCTTTACAATGAACTCTGTTAGAGAGCTACATATGACAATTTATCTGTTCAAGAAAATACCTTATTCACCAGCTGAGTAATAAAAACACCATCTCCGCGTCGCGAGGACGTTCGGTTGAATAACTGTTCGTCTGTTATAGGACAACTCGCTCTTACAATGAACAGCAAGAAAACTAGAAGTGAATGTGCTTTCCATTAAATGAATCACACACAGTAAACAAAACCTTAACAAATGAACTTTGCGATTTAGACGCGCAAACTGCGTGCCGGTGCGGTGAGACCATAGACAGTAAAAGAAATGGACAGAGCCATCTCATTGGAACTCAGTTGAGACAGTTGAAGCCCACTTTTTAGCGATTTTTGAGAACTTCCGTTCCTGACGCGCAGACTCAGACCGACTCAAACTAAGCTTGATGACGTGAGCAACCTGTCTGACAGACGTTAATCTTCTAGTAGCTGTGCGTGAAAACTGCCAACGTTAACCTTGCAGAGACGGGGAACTTGAGCAAAGAGTTCTTTGGCGTGAGTGAGCAGGAGTAAGAATTCCGTTGCTTTTATGGACTCATTATCTATGGGCTTCTCCCTTGACGGGACGTCCCCCCGATTGCCTGCGAGCTTCTCCTGCTGTCTGTACGGTAACTTCTGTACAGCGCGACAGAGAGTCGAGTGGTTATGACGCAATCGTTAGCCTATTTTTACTAAATCTGTTTCTACGGGGCCATAGTGTAACATAGAAGGTAATGGAGCCCTTTATACATTGTCGTGTTTCTTTAGAAATAAATAATGGACAAATGGAGTCTTTAAACGCCTCAGATGTAAAGTTATTCGCTGTCAAAGTGACGCCAAAATGAATGGGAGTCAATGGAAATGCTAACGCAAGTGATGTTCTGCTACAACATGGCGGCACCCGGCCGGCTTCAACTTCCGGTCGATGGATTACCCCCTTGGGTGAGACATACATGCTCGGGCAGATTCGGCTTGAAGTCGGTCATCCTCAGACGCGGCGGCGCGCGCTGTTACAAAAAAAAGCCGTGAACACAGCCAAGCGAAATGCCGGTCTTGCGCACCCAACGCGTCATTTTTGCCGAGCGCACCTTCGCGCTCGTGCGGACGCGTCGAGTATAAACAAGGCTTAAGCCTTGTTTATACTCGACGCGTCCGCACGAGCGCGAGTCTCCGCTGACTGCGCGCGCACCTCTCCAAACGGACGAGGCGTTTATACTTGACGCGCTCGCCGTTGTGCTATTCTGTGAAACGACAGGGGGCGACTCGGAGTAATTCTCCTCTAAACCACCATGAATCAGCAGTGAAGAAGTAGTTTGCCGTTTAGTTTATTAATTTCTGATTCATATAAAAAGAGTAATAAATGCAGTAGGTGTATTGTACTTTCACTGCATGTAAACTAGTAAACAACTGAAGGCTTATTGAAGAGTGTTTAAACCTTAATTTCATCAGCAGGGCTTACTTCTGCTATTGTAGGCTTATTTTGTAAATGTAAGCAGTTACTTTAGACAAGTGCAAACTGGGTGCTTAATGTAAATGTGTTCCTATTCACAAAATGAGAGGCTTTTATGGTCGCCCATCAATGCAAATGTCTCTGTGTATAGAAGGATCATAAACATGGTGGTACAGACGTACCAGTTCGGCCAGATTCGGCTGGAAGTCGTTCATCTTCGGATCCGGCGCCGCGCGCGATGTTACAAAAAGTGCCGTGCACACCGCCAGGCGAAATGGGGTCTTGCGCACCCAACGCGCACGACCGCCCACACCGCAATGACGTCATTTTTGCCACGCGCACTTCGCGCTCTTGCGGACGCGTCGAGTATAAACAAGGCTTAAGGCCAATTTATACTTCTGCGTCGGGTGCGCGCAGTAGGTACGGCGTAGCATACGCACAGACGCGTACCATACGCCGTAAGGCTTCATTATACTTCTGCGTCAACTCCACGGTGTAGCTACGCCGTCACTCCTACGGCGTCGTGGCCGTTTTATGGTTCTGCGTCAGGTTGCGTTGCATCGCAGTGCATTTCAACGCCAGAACGCTAGGGTGGTGTGTGCTTTGCGAATCTCTTTGCTAGTTTGTTTTGGTTCCGTGCGCCGGTTCCGCTTTCTTTTCTATTACCCTTCAAATTGCGCGAATTGAAATTGCGAATTGAAAATACGCATTTCGCAAAAACTCCCGTTTATCGCAAAAAAAGATTTTACACTCGCATGAGGAGGTTTTTCAGGCAATTTGAAAAAGGAATATTTTGAATATATTTGAATATAATATTTGGAAACAGGTTTTGCGCATTTACAGTCACCTGCCTTAGAAGACGCGGTGTGTTTGGGGTCCGTGTCCGCAAATAATAATAATAATCATTAAACATTTATTAGGCTACATATGTAGAAGACGCTTTTATCCAAAAAAGGAACAAAGCAATTCGTCACATCTCATTCAAAATACAGGTTGGACAATAATAATAGGCAGGGCTAAGATTATCACAAATAAACACAAGCTTTTGACGCATATCCAAGTGTGTGTGCAGAGTGCGGAGCGCGCACTGGATGGCAGGGAGGCTCGGGCGCGAACACTTGCGTTTTCCTATCAACGGTGGAAACTACTTAAAATACTCAATCATTTCTGGTCATACAGAAAATAATAATACATTATTCGCAACTTCTTTTATTTGCGTAAACTCACAATAACGACAAAACGTTTTGCTTTTGTAAAATAAAATAAATCAATCAGGCGCGCTTTCATGGTCTCTGTGAACTGAAGCGCGAGAACTGAAACAAAAATAGCCTATGTAGGCTAAAGCTTGAAATGTCCACTTTAAAACGAACAAATTCGAATCGAAAGCTAATACCTTCTGATTATGTAATCCGTGTGAAAGGTGCATTTCTCTCTAAAGGTGCATCCGGAGATGGAGATATGTTTTTAGCCGACATTGATTTAGAAAACAATAGTTTATTAATAAACAATTAAAATGCCTCGTTAATTTTTCAGAAACATTTATTATAACCTATATATATCTCACCTATAAATCAACTTTCTGTAGGCTCTGTGGTTATGGCTCTTCTCATTCAGCACTCCGGGAAAAATATTATTTCCAGGTTCTAATTTGGCCTTAGAAAACCAGTAAAATCTACATTTTTTCTATATTAATTTGTGAATATTTTAAATGTTTAATAAAGGGGCAAAAAAATCATAAACAATTAGGCCTATCTGAAAATTCGTTGATATTTTTTTTTTTTCAGCATTTGGTGTACAGTTCAAATTTAAATTTTGGTGTTCAACTTTGCGTTTCAAAAATACAACAACCGTTCATTTTTCGTTTTGCAATTATGGGTTAAATAAGGTAAAACGAATGGATTCATAAAATTCATAAAAGAAACAATAATTACAGGAATAGCCTACTGGACTCTAAACCTCAAAGAAATGCCACAATCAAGACCTCGGAGCTGAAATGAGGGAGAACTCCGTGTCTTTCCCTGCCATTAATTAATGCCATTAATGCGTCTTCCATTAATAATAATAATGTCTAGTGCGGTGGCTACCAACGTCCGTTGCCATGATTTTTGGAATGATTATGGAAAAAAAGACGTTTAGTCGCAAAACATCGGTCATTTGGCAATAGTTTTTTATCGACATTTAGAAAAAAAAGGCAAAAGTTTTGCGCAAATCTGTAATGGAAACGCGCGTAATGGCGAGCGAAAGAGAGAGAATGTTGTTGCAGCTGGAACTAATCGACGTTGAACAACAAATTATTTTATTGCAAATGTTTAATCGCAGAAGTGATTTAATCGTTCCTCAACGTGATACATCGTTGAAACAATGCACACTTTAAAAATGGCGGTATAGCGGGAGGGGGAAACCGGAAAAGCTACACTCCCGAAATGATGTATAATCTGACCAATCACAGCCCTTGCGGTCTGCGTCGCCTCGACGCGTAGTTACAATTTTTTGGAGGTGCACGTCGAGCTACGGCGGAGGGGTCGGAGAGGGGTTCGCGCCGACGCAGAGGGCTCTGCGGGGGTACGCCGTCGATTCGACGCAGAAGCATAAAACAGGCTGTACCCTTCACCGTAACCTGACGCGCACCTCCTCAAAAATGTAACTACACGTCGCGACGACGCGGACCGCAAGATCTGTGATTGGTCGGCTTGGGAGCATCGCGTTTCCTCCTATGTATTTCCGGCGTGTTCTTCTGCACCGCCCGCCATTTTTAAATTCTAAGTACAGCGAAACTAAAAAAAAAAAAAAAAAAAAAATTACCTTTTCCACCTCGATAAGCTCCAACTCCAACATGATCTGCTCTCTTTCAGTCGACATTGCTTGTAGTAACCTAAACTCAAAACAGCCGCGAGGAATCTTCTTCTTCTTGCCGCGAGGAATCTAAACACAGTGGAACATTAAAACCCTCCGCCGCCAACTAGCGTTTCGGCGCTGTACTGCAGAGCAACGCAGACCTAAACGCAGAAGTATAAATGCTCATGACGGCGTCGCCTACGTGCGTAGCGTACGCCGTACACTACGGTGTACACTCGACGCAGAAGTATAAATTGGCCTTTACGGCGTAGCTACGGCGTGAGTTCGACGCAGAAGTATAAATTGGGCTTAACTCCGCTTCCGTTTCCCTCGTAAGCTGATATTAGTATTTAAACATTCTAGCTATGATAAAAAATGTTTGTAAAAAATATTTTAATAGCACGGTTTTGGCGGTTATAGAGTTCTAATGACGGCGTTCAACTATAACCGTCGGTCTCTCACGGTTATATAATAACCGTCACACCCCTAACTATTTGATGTATTCATTATGTGAATGTTTTGAACAAAAAAACATTAGATAGCGTACCTTTAAATATATTTTAAAATGTAATTTATTCCTGTGTTTCAAAGCTGAATTTACTCCAGTCTTCAGTGTCACATGATCCTTCAGAAATCAGTCTAATATGATGATTTGCTGCTCAAGAAACATTTCTAATTATTAACATTGTTTTATAACTTTATAAATGTCTTTACTGTCATTTATGATCAATTTATTGCATCCTTGCTGAGGAAAAAGCAGTAGTGTATTTAGTCTGTTTATTCATCATCTCTGTGTCCTGCTTTTAGGATTCAGATTCGCCACGTCACTCCACGGCCTCCAACAGCTCCAACCTGAGCAGCCCACCGAGCCCTTCACCCCCACACAAGAGCAAGACTCAGTCTCTGGAGCGCGGCCAGCACCTGGGCTGGGAGACATGAGCTCAGTCACCCACTCCTCACACGTCATATTCCCAAACACGCCGTCGGGGCCAGGTGTGTGTTTGTGTGCATATGCATTACACACGTGATTGTTTGACACGCACCTTACATCCCTTTTGAGTGGACCCATCACCACTGTTTCTGTTCCTCTGTTGGATGGGGAACAGTCCACTGAGAGTAGCTCATCTCTCACCGCCACAGGTGTGGAGGGGGGCCAAAAAGACAAACACACAGCTTTAACGTGAATTTATCAGTGTTTGTTGTCAAGTGTGCCTCATCTAACGCAAGGGAAAAAATATGCATTCAAAAGTCTTAATGGACAGGGTGGGATGTTACTTTAAACACATAACACTAACACGGAAAACTGTTCCTGGCATTCCAATCAGTGTGTGATAAAACAAGCCCCAATAGATAGAGCGCCCCCAGCTGTGGCACTACTGTATAACTCAGCCTCTACCCTCCAGTGCCATGCCGACCTTCAGAGGTCAGAGTTCAACATAGATTCTGAGTTCAATAATGTAAATAGAGTTTAAGTAGAGTATAATATATAATGAAATCATAACACTATTCTGTTGTTAAATAAGTGAATTGGCTTCGAGAGAGTCTTCTTTCCTTTTGATTTTCCGCGTCAATTCTTTTTATGTAAATCGAAGCATTATTTTGTCAAGATACGCTAGTTTTTAGTAATTCCACTAATTCCATTGTCGAGATGAAAAGATTCGCAAGGGAACACTACAAAAAAGTATTGGGCCTCATTCATGAAACACAAGGAGAACAATATTTTTGTGTAAATCGTTCGTAAAGCCATTCTTATGTATATTTAATCCATGGAATATAACATTAACAAGCTTGCAGTGAAATCATTGGTGTAGACAGTCATGCACAAATTTAGTTGAATGCGAGATTCACACGTGTGCTGTGAATTTCAAAACGATTCATGGTTAAACTGTCGCATTTAACACTCACAAGGCCACTTCATAAAACCACTGTGTGAATTGTTGCATTGAGTGCAGGGTTCATCAGGGCACACTGAAATTATACAAAAACATTTGACATCATTCTTGTGTAAATGTTTGAATTGAAAATATTTAACAAAGCTGATGTATGAATGTTTTCAAAGAACTGCTTTTGTTTCATGAATCCAGCGTTAAGAGAACTCAAGATGTGTGTAAATCACTAAACACAAACTCTCAAAACACACACATTCATACGCGATCTGTTGTGCTGAATGTAACCGATTCACTGCAGCCTTGTTTATGTTACTCTTGCCTACATCTGTGCTTCACGCTTCTGTTACAGAAGCAATAATGCTGTTTCCAAAGAGTTTTTATTCTTTTAGTATCTTGTTTTTATTTTCAGCGTTTTGAGGTTTTGTTTCACAACTCGCAAGAACCAAATTTTGCCTAAAGTGTACATGTGAATATAACATGTAGTGAAAGCTATACCAGAGCATTTAATGTTTGTGTGACATGGAAAAAGCATTCAAAGGGCTTCAACGCTTTGCAGCTCATAATGACACCGCAGATTAGGTCATTTGATATTGAAACCAATTCAGCAAGTGCGTACAGTAAAGCTGCTGTGGTGATCTATCAAACATCCCTGAACCTCGAAATAGCTCAGATTAGAGAGCCAAGCCATTACGACTCCAACAGAACCTCATCAGTCCGCTTCCATACACTAACGGGCGTGTGTGACGTGTTCACGTCCACTACCGCTCGCTTTTGCTAAGCAGATTTATGTCAGATTTGATCAATTGAGAAATGGATTTCAGACATTTCTTTAAAACTAATTTTGCAGATGATTGTACATCTGTACGCTGTTCAGAATTCCCAAATATTCCAGGTTATTCCTTGGAAAAGCTCACTCGAATATAAAAATGCATATCGCCCGCATGTTGTTCTCAAGCTTTGATTGAACTTCTCCTGGGAAAGTGATGTTTAGGCAGAATGTTGACGCAGTTCTTTTCCATGCAATGCAAGAATGATATATGTATGTGTATATACATATTTACACTTGCATTGTCAATGTCTGATGTTAAGATTGCTGACATTACAGAACTGCACACATTGCAGTTCACAGTTTCTCAATGTAATGCTAAAAAAAATCATATAGGTTTGTAAGGACAGCTTCATTTTTTGAGTGAGCTTTTGTTTGCTGATAAACACGAATGAACTTTCAGTATTGAAGCACACCCAAGTACAGAAATAGTGAAAGTTTGTGCATATGTACCTGTGGTTTTATTAATTCTACTATTGCCAGCATTTTGTATGTTCCATTATATGCAAGCACTGTTGAAACCTTCACTGTGGACCAGTCCAGCAAACTCGGCACATGTTGTATTTTTAATTGAAGCGCTCACTCTGTGGTATTGCTCGGGACCTTAGTTATGCATTTGCTCTATTCCATGATCATGTTCATTTCTAAACAGAAACTAATATTCATAATACAGGTTGTTTTTCGTTCTCTAAAAAGGCTGTAACGGGTTAGAAACAATTTGCCAGGGTTATGGTATTAACATGAACAGGAAACCTGTTTGAAATGATCTCAGGTATGTCAGAACCAATGATTATATGTTTGGAGGATTAAGATTGTAGAAATGACACATCCAGATCTGTCGGCTGTTTGATATTTAGGACTGTTACTTAGCAATGAATAGATCAATGTTAGAGCGGGAGGTGCCTTAGTTTTCTTAGATCGGTGCGAACTGGTCAATGTAGGTAGAATGGACTAGAATGAGAGGAGACGGCTGGAGATTTTTAAGACACGTTCACATGCATTTCACGTGAGGATTTTGTTTGCCTTGTTAGTGAATTGCTGCTTCATATCATATAGTTGTTTCTTCTTGATTTCGACTTTTGTAAGACTATGTACAGATTTGCATGTCATAGGTGTAATCACTTGTTTTAAGGACTGTACGGCTGGATTGTTTCGTTTTATTTTTATTGTATTTTATTGACCTGTGTGGCGTGAATGGTTGGGATGTGAAAATGAATTACCCCATACTGCAATGTAGACCTTTCTCCAATTTCTTTTCTTCTTCCTTTGCACAAATGTATTTAAGGTGGAATACTGTTATTTGTATTGGTTTGGACACCACTTTTCACATGGAAAGCTCATTATCTGACTATTTCAATAAAATGGGGAACTACAAAACACACCAAGTTTTTTTAGTTTTTTAACAAAAGCTTTATTTGAAATCTTGAATGACGCTACGAGTGGATCTACTGTCTCTACACATTCAACAGATAGCTGCGGTTAAAGTGCTGTATAGTTCCTCATTAGTAACGTGGACAGACGAATAGAGCATGAAGATCAAGTGTAATCGGGAAACCGAAGGCAAAGCTACAGCAGAAGCGGTAATAGCGATCAGAAAAACAGCTTTTACAAAGCTCGGGTCCTAAGTCACGTTTAGGCACTGAGTACCACTGTAATCTCATCCAACACGTAAACAAAAACACTCAGAACTTCACTTTTAAAGCGTGTCGGAAATTCAAAAGAACGCATTTTTATGTTCCATGAAACGTGTGTTTCAAACGGCCTTAGTATAGCACATGAGGAAATGGCCTGCTGAAATATTCATGAGAAAGAAGCACCATTTACAAAGCTTAAGACTCTTCGGGAAAAACAGCTCGCCGCTTTCAATCCATTTGAACTCTGTAATGTGACGAGTGAAGCGATATCAAGTGTAATGAGCGATCCGGTGTGATGAGGTAGAGCGGCTGGGACAAAGCACATCAGGTGTTGGGGGAGGATTCTGGTACATCGTTTCTCCATGCGATCCTTCTCAACCAAACTACCCACGAGAAACAAAACCACTGATACTCCCTCTCTCTGAATCGGCAAGGGTCTGAAACCTGATATCATCAGTCTTCAAGCGTCGTTGATCCATTAACTCTTTAAACGAGGTTGTGCGATGGATGTAATGGGAAATATCCCCTCGGCCGGTCCTGCTTCATCCTGACGCTGCGAAACATGCAGTAAACTTCATCCAACAGAACTTCACAGTATCAAAGAAAACATATCTTGTTACTCAGGTGCGCCGCCGATGGGCCAAATCCTGAGGACGGCTCTGTCAACGCGCATGCATCAAGTTTCAGATTCCCCTGCTGCTGCCAAAGCACATGTCTGTCCGTCAACAGCTTCCCAGGCTCCCACGGGACAGGGACTCTCCCGCGCCAACAGATATACGCCTCTCGTTTCAGTTGGAGGCTCAAATCTGAGGACAGGTCTCTGGGTTACGCACTTGCCCCGTCCTCCTCCACCACGCGGTTCATACTGGATCCGTGCGTTATGCTAGTGGCCGGTGCGTTGCTCAGGTCCCGCAAGCTGCCGTGTCTGGGTTGGCTGTCGAGGCGATGAAGGCTTCCGTGATGGGACAGCTGCTCGTTGAGTCGAGGCATGCTCCCGTACGCCGGGCGTTCCTCCATGCCTCTGTGGCTGGTGGGGGTGAACCTGTGTTCAGAAGGAAAATCGGCAGGTTAATTAAGTTCAGGCTTCTTTGAACACGTAGCTTCGACATGTCTGCACATGCACAACTATATTAAACTCTTAGAGGAAGCTCAACTGATACACTTGCATTAGATCAGAGGTTTCAAACTCGGGATCCAGGGGACCCAAGGAAAGGTTCAGAAAAAAAGATGGGGGGAAAAGATGAAAAAATATATATAATAATTATATATATATATATACACATTATTTTTACTTGAGGAGTGAAATATATAAAATACAATTACATACATTTTAATTGTTATTTAAAAAATGTATAATATATACTTTTGTATACATAACTTAATTTACAGCATAGGTAGACTAAAGATAGATAGGAAAAAATATTCAACTTAAATAGAACCTAAATATTTTCCAGATATTTTACACACATTTATATATTTTTTCACAGTAAATGTTCCTTTATACATGAAAATACATAGCAGCTTTGATTTTTTTAGGCAGGGGATCTTTTATCAAATCAAGTACATTTTATTTGAAGAGTTTGGTTCCAAAACGCGATAAACGCCATTTAAAAAAAAAAAAATTGTTACTGCAAAAATCAGTATTGTATCTGGTTGGTATTGAAAAGTCAATGTTTAATTTTAAGTAAAATGCGATATATCCGCTCTCAACCAATCACAACGCACCATTCCACGCAATGTAAACAGTAATCATCAGTAAATACACCCGGCTTCCTAGTTTTTCTTATCTATTTTGTACTTTTCGATCAACAAACAAACAAAAAAATGAATAATTTTGACGGCATTGATGAACCTGTGGTTGTTTCTGCGGTGGGTAAGAAACGTAAGGCATCGAAATCGAATCATTGATGTGAGGAGATTAAGAAGATGAGGCACTCGGGAGGAGGAAAAATGTTTTCAATCTTTACAGTTCTTAATAAAAATATTATACTATAAACTTGCGTTGTTGTGTATTTTCAACAGTTTCAATATGAAAAAAAACGTTTATATTGATTCAATGGAATGGATTTATTGCATTTTGGGGGAAAAAATAATCCGTTTTTATAATAAATCTTTGAAAATCAGAACCTGGATTTAATTTTTTTATTTTTTTTAATTATGACCTACAAATGCTATGTGAAAGTTTGAAACAGAAAATAGTGGTTTTCATCTTTCCACTTTCTTGGTAGAGAAAACACATTTTTACTCAAATTAATCTAAATGGATTTATTGCGTTTTGGAACCAAACTCTTCATTTGTATATCGCTTTTGGCAATACACATTGTTTCTAAACAGCTTCAATATCTTAACATCTTCATGGCTTATAGCTGGATTCACTGGATTAGCTGGATACATTCATCAATGATACAAGCAAACAAGCAGTTGAGATTTGCTATATGGTATGTGTCACTTTACGGTGAGTGTACTGTATGAATACGAATAAAGTTGGACATAGATATCCAACTTTATATTATGACCCTGATCTATATAGTTACATTTTGTGACAATATAAACAGTCAAGCAGTTGATATGTGCTATATAGCATATCTCTCTCTCTCTCTATATAAGCACAAGTGTATCATCACGCTTGTCGGGATGCGGTAGAACTCGCCTGCCGTCTCTGTCATGGTAGCTGCTGATCTTGCTGTGGACGCTGCTGGCTTTGCTCCGCACGTCGTCCAGCATGGCCAGGTGTGTGGAGGAGGCGTGGGTGGACGTGCCCTGAGTGGAGGTCCCGCGGGACTTGCGGATGATGGGTGTGTTGGGGTCACGCAGCAGAGACTGAGCAAAGTCGGGCTCCTGCAGAACCTGCCGGCTCTCGTTCACTGCGCCGCTGCTGGATACGGGAGAAACAAATGGACTTGCTTGATTTATGCTATTTTCATGGCAACAACAGGGTAAAACCAGTTCAAATATAGGCAAATAAACAGAGATAAAGGATAGACAAGCAGAATAAATTATTTACATTGAAAACCGTGTTATATATAGATTTTATCTTTCTGAGAAGTGATTGTTGTTTGCTGATTGATTAACATTGAAAACACACGTGTATCAGTATATTCGAATCGTGCAGGTCTTAAAGTGACAGTAGCCTGATATTCCTGCTGTCTGTGTTTTCATTCTCAACGGTTTACATTCACTTAAGACACGACTGTTTACGAGGATACTTGCCAAGACCGGCATTTTGACAATGTCTATTCAAGTGCAGGAAGACAGGACTCGATTTAAGACTGAGACGTGGATTTCTGGGCGCACGCTTCGGTAACGAGTAACGAATTGAGTTCCCTTTCGCGTCTTGAATATTTCAATTGTCAAGGCTTAAAGTTTCGTGAGGATGCAGCACTGGCACGTCAACTGTCCCAAGCGTTGTTCACATTCATGTTCTCACACAACATTGCATTGTTCATTGTTTCATATACTCACCAACCGATTTTTACTAATATTTAGCGCTTGGCGAGTTCATTTTAGGCCCATATAAAATCAAAAATACCTATATAATTAGATCAGAGTTGTTAAATCTGAAAATGTAGAATGACTTAAACATTACAGTTATAAAAGCAAAAAAAAAAAAAAACGGTCATATTTTTTACAGTATTAATGCTGCTTTATTCATGAAAATATTTATCTGTCTTTATATTTTAGAAATAGTCCCAGCTTTAGAGAGCTTTCTGAATAACACTATTGATGACATTAAAAGCATTACAGTTGTTTATTGTTCTCTGTCCATCATCAACACCCTCTTGCAAATATACACCACTAGATCATGTCTAGTTTTAAATGAACACCCGAGTCGTTTCTCCTGCAAACTAAAGCCGAATGAGGAAGGTAACTCACTCTTTACGCCTACGCCCGTGGAAGAAGCCGGCCCACTCGAAACAGGTCTTCTTACTGCCCACCCAGAACACGGACGGGATGCCCACCACCAGCACCATCAGGTACTTCATCAGGAACAGGACGAGGTCAGGCCTGCTGGTTTTCTCCACCTACACACACACACACACAGAGAGAGAGAGAGATGTTCACACATTAGTCCGTCTCTGATACTCCACACATTCACTGCATCCTTCTTTACCACAACACTTTCACATTACACTATTAGCTTTAGTCATTTACGGATATGCCATCTCATCCAACCGCTTCATCTTCACTCTCAAATCTCTGCAGTGTGTGCATGGACACACTTCCTTCCTGTACCAGTGTGTGTTTAAGCGTTCACTCCTTCAGGCTGCACAGCTCGCTGCTCACGGACAATCCTGCTTTATCCTGAGCACCAGCCACAACAACAGCCTGTTCTCCTCCTCTTCCTCTGTCAAAGCGCCTGGATGCTGCATTCATGCATATGTCACAACACAACACACACACCGCAGAGGAAGTGAATATGGAAAAACTCTGGAGGGTGTTTTCAGATGATTACATGGGATGAAATGTTACGTCTTTAAAGCACACGTTAACATACAAGGATACATATTCATAGAAAAATACTAATGTATGCTGCCTTCAAGATATATCTACAAGAAAGTAAGGATAAATCAGTCTGTCAAGTTTATTAAAGGAATAGTTCACCCAAAAATGAAAATTCTGTCATCATTTACTCACCCTCAAGTTGTTCCAAACCTGTATGAATTTCTTTCTTCTTCTGAACACAAAAAAATATATATTTTGAAGAATATGAATAACCAAACAGTTGCACCCCATTGACTTCCATAGTAGAAAAAAAAAATACTATGGAAGTCAATCAACTGTCTGGTTACCGACATTCTTCCAAATATCTTTTTTTGTGTTCAACTTATTATTAGTAGTAATGAACTAATAATGAACTAATTTTTAGGTGAACTATTCTTTTAATTCTGCTCAGTGACACTTTGGAATTATAGTTCCACATTCATTATTTAAAGACTTCATTGGCATAAACTAAGACGTCTTCACATCAACAGGTGAATGACACGCATCCTCAATCCTTCAAGTGCATTACTTCCACATACTAAAGAACCCTCCCTAATTAGTGAATAACACACGCGTCATCAGATTCAGTGCGTTCGACCTCACACACTGAGCTAGAGCGTGTCTCTCATGTAGAGCCAATCACGGCCCTGCTCAGCCCCTGAGCTTTAGTGAGTCAGTATCTGTGCTCTTTGTTGGAGCGGCTGAGGTAATGACAGGCTTGAGCACCTTTAAATCACAGCGGGACGGGGAGGGGGTCAGTCCTTCACTACAGGACGCGGGACGCAACAAGCCCAATGATGAAACGCACCAAGAGGAGCAAGAAAGAATCCTGCAAAAATATATCTGCACAGGGCTGGGCAACAGGCAATACATATCAAGTGCACAAATTCAATCAAATGATTTTACTACCGATAAAAATGAGACAACGCTGTGAATATTAAAATATTACAAATATAGCATATTCAAATATTTTATTAAGTTAAGTTTAATAACTCTTCAAAAAATTATCATATCCCCAAGTGGCATTTTCCATGCTTTTATTAATTTAGTACAAATACAACATTTTGTACAAAATGTTTATTATTATACATACAAAATGTTTATTATTATACATACAAATAATAATTTAATATTGGGTCTTGTTCTGAATTTTTTTTAGAAAAAGTACATTGAACTTGATTATTTTTTAGCCTTTTTGATTTGTATATACATTGAAAATCTACTGTATATTATTTTAGATATACACACATATAAATATTTATTAAAGCCTTTTGATATTTTTAAAAATATATTTGTAAATAATCTTTTATATAAAACATAATTACAAAAACAAAATTTATTTATTTGTAAATACTGCTTTACAATAAATACATATTTTACTTTAATATACTCTTATATTTAATATATAAATAATACTAATAAATAATATATTTCCTTTAAATTAATTTAACAATATTTTTGTTTTAATTAATTTTCATTACTTAAAAGATCAAGGCATGTTTTAAAATTAGTTTAAAACATATTTTATTAATTATCTTTTATGCTTGATTTTTTTTAAACCTTTTTAATTGTATTTATTTTATAGATACACACATACACACACATATATATATATATTAGCCTTTTTACACTTTGTAATATATTTTTAAATAATCTTTTATATAAAAAATATATTTGTAAATATATATACATACATATAATGTCAATAAAACCTAACAACTAATCAAGGTCAATCACCTAGTCCTAACCAATCATATTCTGGACTGTTGCTGTGCCAACTGGCTTCCATTAGTTGAGCCTCTAACTAAACGTCCTCGACGGTTAAATGTGTGAGATGAATGTAGGCATTCTTCTTACGAGCCAAAGCGAGAGAGCCAGTGATGGTGAACACAGAGATATATGCCGGAGGGGAGGGGAGAGAATCACTACACCACGTGATGCTCGGATCCGTTCATTATTGTGTGGAGGGAGAGGCCGAGCGTCTACGGTTACACTGTAATAAAAATGCCTCATGCATCACTGCACTGGATCGTATCTCACCATCCATTCAACCCCCAACACAAAAGAACCATTACGATGGATATTTTCAACAAATGTGGGTCTTGCGATTATTACAATCATCTTTATTCAGTCAGTCAGTCAAATCAAACCAGTTGTATAGTAAATCAGTCCAACACTTCTGATGTCTCCATCTTAAAGAAAGCAACAAGACATACTGGTGTAACACTTGGAGGAGGATAATAGCTACGATCAGGGGAGAAAAAATAATAGGAAAGGTGGGAGGTACATATTCTAAATCTGCTCATGTAGGACAGTTTTATAGGCTATACCTTGTTGCTAGAAACACTAAGCCCTCAAAAGGTGTCTTTTTAAAGACTAAACTTTCCAGAAAAACCAGTCGTAATTTTGTTATAAAGTCAAAGCATTGTTGCCACAACTCTGAATATAAAAAAGACATACAATATCTCTTATAGTAATACAGTAGTGGGCAAAAGTGATGTTTGGTTTTAATGGCCCTTTAAGTTTGATTAAACCATCAAAATACAAGTGAAATATTTTATTTTTTATAAGTGTTTTAAATATGAGGGAAGAACAAAACACTAAACTTGGTTAAGGTATTTATCTAAAAATAAAAAATAAAATAAAAATATCGGCATCATAACATTATAATATGTACAGTATAAAAACAGATATTAATTTTGAGATTTAATAGATTAAATTTAATACTATAGTGTTAAATTATTAATGTTTTTAAGGATTCATTTAAGTGAGCATTAGATGATGTCAAAGGTAATATAAATGGAAAAATAAGGAAAATGAGTATGAACAACTAAATATCCATTATGTATTTCTCTGGGGTGAGTACGTTTTTATTTCGAATTTAATACTTTTAAGTATTAATTTTGGTGCAGGAATGACGTCAGAACACGGGAGACTAATTCACCACTGGTTCCCTCAAGATTTTCCTATGGGGTTTTTTCAATTTATGAGTAAAATAAAGCCTGTGGCGAACATAACTTGACGATATTTTGACGTTTTGTTCTACAAAGTAAACTGCACACACTCACACCCCAAATTGTCTAGTTATTTATTATTAGAAACATACGTTTTCAAAAATAAACATAACAGCTTCAAAATTCACGTTTTTGGTATGGGTGTGTGTAATTTACAAAACGTCAAAGTAAAACATAAAAAAAAAAATGTATGTTGTTACAGGCAATAGACAGATCGATCGATCGATATTTACCTGGAAAGGGCAGGGTATGTGGTACTCTCTGCAGCGCTCCTGCACCCATGTGATCTCCCAAACGGCGCGGTACGTCTGCTCGTACAGGTAACACCCCACCACGGTCAGCAGCGGCACCAGATACAGCACTGAGAACACGCCGATCCGGATCATAAACTTCACCAGCTTGTCCTGATTCTCCTTCTCCAGGGGAATTTCCATCCGGACTCTGTTGAGCGCTACGATCCCGGCCAGCAGCAGCGAAACTCCCACCAGGACATCCAGACACAGCGGCGCCAGCACAAACCAGCGAAGAGTGTGAACGTCATATAGGCCCACGAAACACACGCCGCTGATGTTGTCGCCCTCGATTTTATTCAGAGCCAGCAGGGTTATGGTTAGCATGCCAGGTATTCCCCACGCGCTGGCGTGGAAGAGCAAGGCCTTCTTCTCGATGGCTTCGCTGCCCCATTTGGGCACAGCGGCCAAGAACCAGGTTATGGTAAGAATGACCCACCACACACTGCCTGCCATGGTGAAGAAGTACAACACCATAAAAAGCAGTGTGCAGGCCTTGTTATGCGAGCCTTGAGTCACTGTGGATGTTTTAAACTGGGCAGGATTGGCCGCGTTACACGCCACGCGGTCCTCCAACAGGAAGCCTATGAAAAACACCAACGACACCATCATGTAGCAGACAGCGTAGAAGATGATGGGCCGCTCCGGGTAGCGGAAGCGTGTAACGTCGATGAGGAAGGTGAGGAAGGTGAAGAGCGTAGCGGAGAGGCAGACGATGGAGACGACGCCAATGAAGTAGCGGGCGAAGGTGAGCTCTTCGCGCCGGAAATACATGTTGGGACAGGGAGGGGAGCAGTCGCGCACACCTAGAAAGGTGTAGCCGAGCTCGGGTTCCACTTTGAGCTCGCGGGGGCACCAGAAACCATAGTCACGCTGCACCGACATGGGCGACTGGTCAGTGGGCTCCTCGTTCACCAGCAGATCCACAGCGCGAGGGTAAGACTCGTCACAGTCCGGGAACCTGCAGGTAACACACAAAGAGATATACACACATACACAAAACTACTGCTTTCTATGGAAGCTTGTTTCCGACACAGAATAAAACATTTTAAAAGATAATTCCGACTTTATCTCACAATTGCGAGAAATAAAGTCAGAATTGCGTGATATAAACGAACAATTGCGAGAAATTAACTCGCAATTCAGACTTTTTTTCCTTGCAATTGCGAGTTTATATCTCGCAATTCTGACATCTTTTCTCAGAATTGTGAGATATAAACACGCAATTGTGACTTTATATCTCCCAATAGCGTGTTACAAACACGCCCCCCTTAGTTACTGTTGCTACGTCCGACAAACAAACTTCATCTGGGCTCTGGTATCAACATGGCTTATGCTGTGACAGCTCTTCCTGCTGAAATTTTATCAAACTTTTATAAAACAGAAAATAAAGTGTCCGATAGAAGTAGGCAAAAGGGGCTGCAATATACGTTCGAAGGCTATATTCACGACATTCAGGTGAAACGCAAGGAACAACAAGGCATCCAAATAGAGGCAAAAGCATACCGGTCAAAAAATGAACCACCGCATATCCTACTAATCGAGACGGAGGCTGGGACTAACAATATCAAGGAGCAACACTGTTCATGCAAAGCTGGGTAGGTCTCTATTCACTTCTATAATCGTTATTACAAAGCAAACGAACTACGCGAGTATAACGTTGTATTTATTAGCAGCGTGTGCTAGCTAGACGACACTTGTCAGGATTTGACTTCGGTTTTGGGAAGGGAAAAAAACGCTCACCCCCCTCCAACCTCTCTGGGAAACGCGTATCTGTGTTACAAATGCCCCAGGCACAACGTTTAACCATATTTTTGATAAAACTACGACGGTAATAGCCTGCCGAGACCAAAAATATGAGACGCCTGTGTTAAAGTCAATGGAGCGCTGTGAAAAAGTGTCGGACCTCTGTGGGAGCTCGTTCTTGGCTGCGCTGTGATTGGTGAATCTACATTCTAGGGTGTGGCTTAGCCAAAGGCAAATTCTGAGATGTAAACTCGCAAATGTGAGGGAAAAAAAGACAGAAATTTGAGATTAAAAAGTTGCAATTACCTTTTTTATTTTTTATTCTGTGACTGAAACAAGCTTCTATAGCTTTCAAAGTGTTTCCTTATTACCACTGTTTGTTTGTTTTTGACTGCTGCTAACATTAAATTGAAATTATTTCAAGCTGGTTTAAATTGTGAGCATATTTTCCCTTATCAGAATGGTTGTTTTTCATTGGAGATTAAAAGGTTTCCCTGGGACATCTGTGTTTGGTTAAACCATTTTAGTCAAAAAACATTTTTTCCATAAAAAAAAAAGAAAAGATGTCTAAGAAGAAACGTGTTCAACCATTACAGCAATTTACCTCAGAAATGCTGAGCAATTATGTGGCAATTATATCTGAAACAGGGACATGTACACTTTGTTCCTTTTCTCAAAAATGATCTACAATTTCTATTTAAAAAAACTCGAGCTGTTGAATCGGTACCTGCTGCAGTCCATCTCTTCCGGCCAGGTGACTCCAAACATATCCATGAGCTTCTGGCAGTCTCTCTTGGCATGGTCACACAGGCTCCGGCAGGGCAAAGACACCCGTCCGTACTCCATACACACGGGGGCATACAGGGCGCACAGGAACGGCCGGAGGTCTGGAGAGCACTGCAGGTTCACCATGGGGTGGAAGGGCTGGTGGGGAGGGAGAACAGAGAGTTAGAAATGCCAAGAGCCCTGAGAGTTTATGACAGATCTCATAAAAACACACAGCTTGGCTCTGGAAGCAGTTTGGCAGGAAAATTAACCCCACTGGACCTTTGGCAAGTGTTATGATTACG
Source organism: Rhinichthys klamathensis goyatoka (assembly GCF_029890125.1). NCBI lineage: Eukaryota > Metazoa > Chordata > Actinopteri > Cypriniformes > Leuciscidae > Rhinichthys > Rhinichthys klamathensis. Next base: position 7,836,172 of record NW_026606660.1, read on the forward strand.
AGTAAGGATTTAAGTAGAAGTGCAAGAAAACTCCTCAGGCAGAAGTCAACATGAAATCAAAACTGACGCCTTCAAAATTCACTTTAAAAATGTGAGTGATTCATTGAACAAAGATTTTTGTCTGTGGAATCAAAATAAAACTTGCTCTGCTTTTGAAACAACTTTACTTTTTAGATGATGTCATCAAGACCTCTTATTTTTCAACATATATTTTCACCATCCCGATGGATAAAGTGAAGTCCCAGCCCGCATTTTTTCCCAATAAATAGCCTGTTCTACTCTGAAATGTGTTATGGAAGTAAAAGGGGTTGCGAACATTTAAAAAAAAAAAAAAAAAATTAGATTCATTAAGAAAACAGACGCAGGGGCGTATTCACAATAGCCTACATTCTTAAAAATGAAAATCTTTTTAATTTTCCAACATATGTATAAAGATAACAATATTTCCAAAACATTTCTTAAGAATGTTCTTATCCTTTTTCTTAAGATTATTCTAAACACAAAACTTGCTAAGTATTTGAATTCTTAAAAAGAGTTTTCTTAAAAATCACTGTAAATCAGCCTCTTTAAGTTAGGACCTTTAGCTTGCCTTAAATCCCCAAAGAAAAGATGTTTAATGAATTTAATGGTTTTTTTTAATATTAAGCATTACAACATAGCACATATAAAACAAATTATTAGGAATGTGCACACACACGATACATTTACTTTAAAATATGGGCATTGCAATATTTAGTTTTTCTACTATATATATTGCGATATGAAAACAATTTCACCAGCTCTATTTGTAAAGATTTAATCATTCTAGAAAGATTGGGGTGATTTTGTAGGGGAGTGAATATGCATAGAAAATAATAAGCAAATTACAAGCATAGATAAATACAGTAGAACAAAGATACAAATTAAATAAACAGTGCTTTATGTTTTTCAGGTAGCCTAAGTCTAACAGTATTCAAGTACAGAAATTGAATAGTCAAATCTAAAATAGCACTGCGTAGTCTTCACTGTATAAATATAATCAATCTTTGTTAAAGCTACAAAAATCTTCTGTTGTTTGATTAATATTAAGCCTAATAACAGGGTTATTAGGTTGCTGTCACTTTAAGAGCAAATGCACAGATCCAATATAATGATGCGTTTTCTTTCTCATGCGTTTACGTTCACGTAAGCCATAAGACAAGACTGTTTATGATGATATTCACCAAGATGGGCATTTTGACACTTCTGCGTGTATGTGCATGTTCATGTTCAAACTTATTTTGTCTTCTTGCACTTGAATTTTTTTTAAATCGCTTAATGTTTAAAATGACAGGACCTAAAACTCCAAGATAAACTTTCACTCTATGCAACTACCTTGCAATTAATCAGAGAATCACTTGCGTTTCGAACCGTGGTGCCTGGTCCGTACGGTTCACAGATCATCCTTTACTTGACTATCGCAACTGAATGCAACAGACTGCTCCATCCCATCAAGCCAGTTGCAACAATAAGAGTATGAGCTTATTGTTAGAAAAGGTATGAAAACTTGTCAAGAATTGCACCTAAGAATATTCTTACGAACTTCTTAGAATGAATCTTCCTTAAAGGACAACTCCGGCGCAAAATGAACCTCGGGTGTAATAACACATTGGTACAGACTAAATCGTTCCCTGAGATTTGTTTTCATGATAATCGAATGTAAAGAGTTTTATCTCTAAAAACAGTTTAGCTTATAACGCTAGTATATTGGGCATCGAGTAAGCAAAAAGAGATCGCTAGTTAATACCATTAACAAGGCTCAAATTAGCCCCACACTAACACGGCAGCATAATGAGTGTCCTTACATGCAAACCGAAGCATTGAGAACTTTGTAAGTGTATAGACAGTTTAATAAGAAGATACTTTACACAGACAGTACAGTTAGCGCATACAGACAGGAGCCATCTTGGAAAACAGTCTCGACCAATCGAACCACGAAGGTGAGCGAACAGTATGTGTAGATATTGAAGATAAGATAAATTATATTTATTTTTTTATTTTCTCTGTTGCGTTCAGTGCTTCTCTTACGGCTCAGTGCTTTCTTCCGGAAACAACGGACCATATGAGATTCCAAGTCACAGTTCAGCTCACGTATCACCGTGTTCGTGGTTTGACTGATCGAGACTGTTTTCCAAGATGGCTCCTGTCTGTATGCGCTAGCTGTACTGTCTGTGTAAAGTATCTTCTTATTAAACTGTCTATACACTTACAAAGTTCTCAATGCTTCGGTTTGCATGTAAGGACACTCATTATGCTGCCGTGTTAGTGTGGGGCTAATTTGAGCCTTGTTAATGGTATTAACTAGCGATCTCTTTTTGCTTACTCGATGCCCAATATACTAGCGTTATAAGCTAAACTGTTTTTAGAGATAAAACTCTTTACATTCGATTATCATGAAAACAAATCTCAGGGAACGATTTAGTCTGTATCAATGTGTTATTACACCCGAGGTTCATTTTGCACCGGAGTTGTCCTTTAAGAAGATTTTCGTGAATCCGGCCCCTGCCTCCTAAAATTAAGGTGCAAAAAGACAGGCATAAAGTTGTCTGGGTACAGTAACCTAAAGCCCCTTCAGGAGGATTACAGGCCAGTTTGGCAGCTCCAAGGACGCTTTTGTGCCCTGAAGGGGCCCAGTGCATGCTGGGAGAGAGAGCAGCTGCAGAGCTGGGCATTTAAATTTAAATCTTCGAAGGAACAGACAATGAGCCTCCACCTGGGGTTAGCCAATACATATGCACTTCCTGCTGAGGACTGGCCCTTTGTGACCGCCGCGCTTTTTGGAAGGAACTGGGAGATTGACACACCGCAGCATTTGCGCTTCATTCCTGCATGGATTGCTCGAGTGAACTTAATCCCCAAGTAGGACAATATTTACAGATAATTTGCATGAATTACGGTTTTCCCACCAAGAAAAAGACCAGCTTAGTACTGGGAACATCACAGAGGAGCTCTAGCGTGCCTTAAAAAAGTTCCAAAATAACTCTCAAAATTCACATGAAGCAAATGAGCCGTGAATAAAAGCTTTATCAATATTTGAAGAAGGTTATGAAATATTTACCCTGCCTCTGGAGCGAGTGAATTAAAGCAACATCAAAAGAAACACGAGCAGCTTCTATTGGCCTCCCGTATGGAAACCACATACGCTTGAGTAATTGAGCTGTACGAACAGAATTTGCATCGCTCTTGACATGTTTCCCTCCCTGTAGACGCTGAACTGGACATTTTATTGATTTTGAGTGTCCTCCTCATAACTCCCTGGTTTACTGTTACACACGGACACGTGCAGAAGGAGATAACAGGGTCGTCTTGTGGGAGTCGGGTTCAGGTACAACAGAGGAACTGAATTACACCAGAGGTCTTTATTATTTATGTGGATCAGACACGATAGTGCAGACGTACGCGACAGGACGCCTTACAGCAGCGGCACACGTACTACAAGCTGAAGAAAACACACAACATTCAATACATAAACAGTGCAAAAATACACAATGTATTTATGAACTTTAATGTTGTTGCAAAGCCGTATGATTTTCTTTCAACTGATGTAGTCCAAACAACTCGCTCTAAATTCCACAAAGTCATACGATAGCTTTGTGTGAGAAACAGACAGAAATTTAAGTTTATATTTACTTAAAATATTCTCTATCATATGGAAGCTTGTTTAAAAAATAAAAAAAGGTAATTGCGACTTTTTATCTCACAATTCTGACTTTATTTCTCAGAATTGCGAGATATAAAGTCAGAATTGCGTGATATAAAGTCGCAGTTGCGTGTTGTAAAGTCAGAATTGCGCAAAATAAAGTCGCAATTGCGTGTTATAAAGTCAGAATTGCGAGATATAGTCACTCAGAATTGATTGATATAAAGTCGAAATTGCGTGTTGTAAAGTCAGAATTGTGAGATATAAACTATTCTGAAGGGAAAAAAGTTAGTATTTTTTCCCCCTTAGAATTGGCCTGATAACTCGCAATTGCGAGTTTATATCTCACAATTCTGAGAAAAGATGTCAGAATTTCGAGATGTAAACTCGCAATTGTGAGATAAAAAGTCGCAATTCTGTCTTTTTTTCTCGCAATTGCGACTTTATTTCTCATAATTGCGACTTTATATCTTGCAATTGCGACTTTATTTCTCATAATTGCGACTTTATATCTTGCAATTGCGACTTTATTCATCAGAATTGCGACTTTATATCTCGCAATTGCGACTTTATTTCTCAGAATTGCGACTTTATATCTCGCAATTGCGACTTTATTTCTCATAACTGTGACTTTATATCTCGGAATTGTGAGATAAAAAGTTGCAATTATTTATTTTTATTCAGTGGAGGAAACAAGCTTCCATACTATCAGCATAGTCTCAACCTCATATTAAACATATAGGGCTTTTCACACTGTTTAACCCCGGGTTATCGTTATTCTAAACCTTGCTTTTAGTTTTAACCCCGGGTAAAGGAACGTTTCACCCTTGTAATTTAGAAGTGGGGTTAGCACCGCTTTTTACCCGGGGTCATGAAACCCTGCTCTGGAGCCACGCTTTTGCAGCGTTAACCCTGTATTGCGCTGCCAAACATGCGCAGTGTGAAATGATGCGATGTTAGAATGTTAAGACTAGATGCCTAGCAACCGACAACCAATCGTGTGCCTCATATTTACATACTTTGATCAGTCACAGAAACACAGTGCATCGTATAAAGTCATTTCAGTGTTTGTGAGCAGGGTCATTCTTTATATATATTTTTTCTATAGAAAGACAAACAAATTACAGGGGGGTAAAAATGACTTTAGAAATATGGCAGCATCGTTATTTTTTTACACAGAGATTGGTAGATCTATTAGTAAAATCTGTTGACTTTCGCAACCTTGCATCATAATCCATAATGCAGTTCAGTTCAATACAGTTCAAAAATGGGAAAAAGCACGACTTGTGTTTTTTGCCCGAAGTTTGCATGCCTGTAACTCAAGAAGTAAAGATCTCTAATTATCCTTTTAGATTCTGGTTCTTAAACTTTTCTGTGAGATCTTCAATTTTTAAGGCTCAATATGGTGCATTTCCAGAGATATTGGGATTTCAATGTGCGTAAATTGTTAGTACACTTTTTCAGTGGTCAAAAACCAATTGTGGGTTTTTACACAGCTGATGATACTTTTTCTTTTAAAGAGGAATATCTGAAGAACAAATAATTTTGAAACTAGAAATATCTCATTTTTTCTATCAATGCAATTTGCTTAGAAAATGCCCGTCTAAATGTCATAAATATTATTTTTTACAAAGTTTACGTGGCTGTAACTCTAAAAGTATTAAAGATCTCAATATCCTATTAGATTCTCATTCCTAATAAATTTTTAAGACCCTATATGGTTCAATCCCATAGATATGGGGATCCCAATGTGACTCCATGTCTAAATTGTTGTATTTTACCCATTTTCATTGTTCGAAAAATAAATGTGGGTGCCTTTTCAAACAGCTGATAGCCTTCTTGTTGTATTTAAAGTGAAATGTCTGAATAAATAAATAATGTTAAAACTAGAAATGGATCTTGTTTCCCCTCTATCAAAACAATTGCATCAACAACATAGAGAGAGTTTGAAAATCCCTGCTTTGAAATGTCAAAACTTGTTTTTCATAAATCACCCCAAAAGCCCAAGTAATTCTCTAAAAGCATGTGAATGACAGGGGTGTAACATCAAACGGCAGCTCAGACCGTCTCCGTCTCTGAACACAACACAGAACAATCTCTGGATCTGTCGAGCAGATAGAGATGCCACAAGAACGCCATGAATCTTCTCCCTGTCAGAGCGTGAAATGCCGGTTTGCAGGCTTACTCTGAATCCAGAATGGAGATCACAGCCTTTATTTTGTGAGCGTGAAAGAAGGCCCTAAAGAACGCACACTGAAAAAAAAAAAAAAAAAAAAAAAAAAAAGAGCGCTGCCAAATTTAGACCGACAATCCTGAGGGTTGATGCCTTCTGAAGAGGAAAAGAGCGCCGCACATCCATCAAGCAACAGACATTTGGGAAATGATGAACTACTTTAAAATGAAGAAAGCTGGATTAAAATGACACGGATATATAAAGGGAATTTTCTGCTGTCTAATCGGGCTGGGCTGTACACCATATACTAAGTGACGGCAGAAATGTGTCAAGCATTAAAGATTCTGCTATGCTGTTCATATCACAGCAGCACTATTTTTTAACAACAAAAAAATCAGACTCAAAGTAGAAACGATATAGCCTACTTTTCCAAAGTCTCACAGATTGTTCCAGCGTTGACAGCTTTATTTATTATAATGCAGACGCAGTGTAACCATAAGTTTCTTAGGTTTGCCAAGCAATATTCTGTCTGAAATGAATGGTATTAACATTAACATGTCCAAAAACATAGTAAAACTATGATACTATGTCCAAAAACATGCTAATGCCATATGTATCAAGATACTTCAAATGTGGTTTTACCATGGTACCATGTTTAAAAAAACCATTGTCCAACAGTCCAAGTATTAATTCACAGAATATTCATTCACAGGCTAACATATAAAAACGCTTTTGGGTTATATTTATAGCAAAAATATCTATTCTGTGATATCAAGTCATTTACAATGAAATAAAACAACTGTAAGATTTAGTTCCTACCGCCCACCGCTAGCATCTAAGCGTCCCACCAGGAGAAACTTCACTGAAGCGTGTTCAGCCTCCATTACTCACATGCTTTTAACAGGCACAATTGCTCTCAATATTTCAGCATGCAGGCCATACTGTATGTATGGTAACACGCGTGTGTTGTAAACACTCACATAGCGTGTGTCTTCAAGCGTGTGCACTTAGATGTTCAGCACAAACTTCCCAGCGGGAAGAGCATCCGGATAGCTCTCTCTCCATCTATCCATCTCTCCCCGAGGGCTTTGCCCCCACTGACCCCACTCTCAGAGACGATTCCTCCTCTAACAGCTTCTCGTAGGTCTCCATCACCTTACAGGTTCTGCAGGGCACGCTGAACAAATCACCATCCCTTTCACATCACTAACTTAAAAGCATATATCTCATTCTGCACGGACGGCCTAAAAATTCAGCTCATCAGAGTATATGCCTGATCCTATGTGACAGTGTTTTGAAATATGTAACTCATGCTGCATAATTACATTAGCTCATATATATCTCTCTACTTGAGTGTACAGAGCTGGTGACACGCCTGCTACTGGCTGAGGACTAGCACTTTATTTGAAGCCTGTATATTTGATTCATTTAATTATAAGGGTTACATATTCATACCTTTAAATGGCATATAATTCATTAAGCATTGACTGTAGATATCAAGTGTTATATTATTCATTATAACATATTATGATGAATGTAATACATCTTCAAGGTGTAACAAGGAATAAAAAAAAAATAAAAAAAATATTTTATTTAATATTTAAAATTATTTAGCTATTAAAATTATTTCTAAACAGATAAAATACATTACAATACGTGTAATCTGATGTATCAAGGTTATTATAATGTTTTAAGAAAACGAAAAAATTTGAAGGTTTGGAGCCCCAATAATATAAAAATAAATACACACGCACACACACACACACTGCCCAGCCAAAATTGGATTTAAATAGGCAAATGCTCAAGAGTCAAGGATTGGATCATTATTGCAATGGTTATTATATTTGTTTTTATGTTTATTATAGTCTTTGGGATGTGCTGAAGGAGACTTTACAGAGTGCTGGACTCTTGCATTCTCAATACAAGATCTTGACCAAAAATGTATGCACCTCTTGATGGAGACACATGTTGAGATGTTATTTCCAATCATATTGATAATGCAAGAGTCCAGCACTCTGTAAAGTCTCCTCCAGCACATCCCAGAGACTTAATTGAATTTAAGGTCTGGATTCATGTGTGAAAATGATTCTTCATGCTCTCTCCCAACCATTCTTTCACAGTTTGAGCCTGATTAATCTTGACATTACCATCCTGGAATATGGCCATGATGTGTCTACATGGTTGCTCAAGAAATGAAAAGCTACAAACTGAATAAGCTACAATAACTGTTGCCAAACACATGCTAGAAACATAAGTATAACAATGCAATAGTGATCCAAAAAATAGACTCTTAAGCATTTGCCTATTAAAATCCAAACAGCGACTTTTATTTGGGCAACCAGTGTATTCATACATCCAATATTCATTTATATTCCTGGGCTAGTGGAACACTGCATTGCTCAATCATCATCCAGGACAATTTAAAAAAAAAAATTGGACTGGCTATAAGTATAACGTTACTTTTCTACAGATTTCACTTACACCTTTCACACTGTGACCAGCTAAAAATAAAGCAAGACTAATGCACGTAAGAGATGAATTTGCTGCGAAAAGATCTTTTTGTCCGTCTGTCATTGAGACGTGAAGGTGTAATTAATTCCCGAACGAGAGATTCATACATATTATTTAGCCTAATCTCCATGTCTAAGACGGTAATGGTAATTAAAACATTGCGGGGTTGATGTGAATGCCGCGCCGTCGTGCCAGCGAGCCCAGACAGCCCGAGGAACCAGAGGGGTTTCTGGCAGCGGTGCAAAACTGCACATTTGTCTCTCACAGTCGCCAACCGCCACTCCTCTAACACTTCAATGGATGGATTAAGTTTCTTCCTGTTTTTTCTTTTGTCAGGCTCATGATTCATTTAAAGAATCGATGAATAGAGGTTACCTTTGAAAGCCTTGAGCTTTCAGAGTACGACCGCATGCTTGTACGGCTTCCTGGGCTACTTGAGAACTTTGGTGAGAAAAATAACACAAAGTTTATCTACTGTATTTCAGTGTGGATTTGGTTGAAAAGGAGGCATATATCTGGACAAGGGTTGGCACCATATTGAGTTTTGCAGAAAGAGACAAACAGCAAGAATTTCCTTTACTTAAAAGCCCTGTGGAAATACCATGGTTTGCTTGGCTCCCCATGGTAACTAACTTTTTTAAAGAATATCACGCCATTACCATGATACCTAACCCAAAACATGGGCTGTGTCCGAAATTGCCTTCTATACCCTTAAATTGGGCACTATTTAAGAGTACAGCCATTTGTAGTGGTGTTCAAACCATTGTGGACGTGACGATATCGGGTGCATTCATTCAATCCCACAATGCACTGCAAAAACGAGTGTAAAGAATACCCATTATGCAGTGTAAGGGTTGTGCCGAATTAATTCCCGTGCTGAATCATCCATCGATCCATTTTCCCAAACACTGGTCCAATGTGGCTACAGCGTAATATCATACAGGTATACATTCCTTTTTAATTGTTATTAACTTGTTTAATTAAGGTTTATGCAGGCTAGTTTCCATGACAGAGTTCAAGATCAATATTTTCATTACTACTGAGCTGCCAGTTTGCAAAGTTTCAAATGATTATTAAATGGATATCTCAAACTATGCAAATCGATTTTAAATCGAAATTGATCGAAATTAAGTCACAATCTCGAACTTCGAATTAAAAAATGGAATTGTCGATGCTGCCACGCCCCCATGTCACGGAAAAAAACACGCTTGTTGAAGAAGTGCTTCGAGTCAACCTCTAACTTAGCTACAGCCAGTCAAAAGATAGCATGGCAACTGCAGATGCAGGAGACCCAACGACAGAACTTGAACCGTCTACTCTTTCATTGAAGTCACCGGTGTGGAAGTATTTTGGATTTCCAGTTAGTTATGTTGTCAGCGTTCGCGCATCAAAAAAGCCACAGTTTGCAAGCTCTGCTATGTGCGTGTACCATATTCTTCCACTGGCAGCACGACTAACATGGCAGGGCATCTCCACAAAAACATAGATTTATCTGTTAAATCAACAACTGTTTGTTTGTTTTGTGAACTTGAATGTCGTCATCTGCCTGTTTGCGAGGCGGCTTTATGTAGGCCTATGTGCTGTGCAAACAAAACCATCTCTAAGAGAGCACGCGAGTACTGAATAGTTTAAAAACGCTTGAATGTTCAAACTGGTGAGACTTAAAAAGATGTGCAAATGGTAAACTTTAGTTACTCACGATGCAATATATTATATTATATGTATTATAAGCACTTTATGTTGTTAATAATTTTTTTAAATTTGACAATGTAGTGTATGTATGTAGTGTGGAGTGTAGTGTCGAACAAAGGTCAAATATTATATTGCATAAAAGTATATTCTAAAAATGGCATAGCAACCTGTGCTTTTAAAAAAAAAAAGTAAAAATCGAGAATCGAACCGTGACCTTAGAATCGAAAATTCAATCGAATTGAAGATTTGGAGAATCGTGACACACCTAGTATAGAGTACAACTGAATGATTACCATATTAATTTCTACATAATACATTATTTACCAGGTACTAAAAATTATTTTTTTTAAAATTGGTATTTCTATGATACAGAACAAAAAAAACATGGTAGTACCATAGTACATTTAGCAAAGCATTAAAGGAGACACGCACCTTATGGAGGTGCAAGTTAGGGGAAAAGAAATTTGTAAAGAATAATATAACTGAACACTCACTTATTAGTTTATTTCTACCAATGTTTCGGCAACAAGCCTTTATCAATGTAACATTGCCAAATTATTTGTAGAAATAAACTTGTAAGCGAGTGTGCAGTGCAGTTATATTTTTTTTTTTAACCAAGTGGTCCATAACAACAGTGTTAGAGGTATAATAATGGATGACTGCAGGGTAATGCAGGCGTCTAGACTGGGATCCTGACTGACAGTGTTTTCTGGCAGATTTGAGCATGGATGAAGAGTGAAATCAGATCCGAACAGGAAAACCCCCTCACTCCCCCCTTCGCTCACGGAGCAGGTGGAATCGGCCGAGCAAACATGCCTTGTGCGAGTGGAAAATCCAGTTTGCCAGCTTTCCAGAGAGTGGAGACGGAGAGTTGCATTCTCTCAGGATTAGAAAGTCAAAGGATTTGAGTCTAATGCGAGAATCGGTCACCTTTTCCCTACTGGGTCGGTGTGTGTGCCATGCTGAGTTCTGAATGACTGCGTTTCTGCTCAAAACACTTCCTTAAGCTGTCATTAGTCATTTAATTACTGCAAATGACAGATCATCATCTTACATTCATTTAATCCTACATTTGACTGAAATCCCCAACCCTCTGTGAAATTCTGGTCCCTCATCCTATGTAAATCTGTGGAAATTTTGTGCCTATTATTTTATCGTGCAGAACATTATTGTGCAACATTGTTGTCCAATCCAATCACAAACCCCAAGTATTAGCAATAATAAGTGATGCTTGTCTTCTCAAACCTTACTAATAAAAGCCAGTCAACACTGAAGTCTTGGAGGACACAGAACCCATTCAAACACAAATATCCATCTCTTGCTGTATACGCTCTTGGCAGCTCAAATCTCAAGTTAACAAGCTCTGACTAACTGCTGTGCACTAGATATTCTGAACTGAAGAGTTGTAGAGTCTTTTACGTAAGAGATTCTTCCCTCCAGCCCAGAATACTGTCAGATACTATCAGGACGTTTCCCATCAACAGTGACCTACCATCAGTCTGCCTGCCGCTCACATCAGCTCCACCATTCCTGATAAAGATCAAGTGTTTTTGGCAGTAAATAGCAAACTTATGGTTTTGAACACAGAAAAGGTGTGCTGCATTAATCAATCAAATCTGCTGATATATGAGTGACACTACACTACATTATCACTACATTATCACTGTCAGCTAAGGAAATTAAAGTTCATTTTAAATCTCTCAGACTTATGAATAAGATCCCTCCTTCAACACATCCAGACCAAAATATCACAGATAGAGTTGCACAAAATTAGACATCAACTTCTTAGTATTCCTCAATCTATTCATTATAAACAATATAACAAGAAAAGAAAACGAATATCCGTTTTATAAATAATTGTTGTAAAACAGTATAGCGACCCCAGGTATACTATGTAATAGTGCATATTTATTCTGCACAACAATTGAATCTCTGACTCAATAAGTGCTTAGCCTATTCCTCAAGGTGGAAATGTCGGAGACACAATGACATGATGTTTCACATAAAACAAAAGAAAACGTCATCAGCAAAACTTGGCTCAGTGATTTACTGCAGAGCAAGTACTGTATGCAATGAAATATTAGTGTCACACTGTCACTGATGGTGGATCTGGTGAAGACGCTATCAGCGATCATAATAATTGATTTTGAAGACTATGAAAATTATAGTTTTGAGAATATGAGATTGTGAATATGAGCCAGATGCTGAATGTACTGGGGAAATGAGCTCTGATAATGACAGTGATGATGGTAATAAGGATCTGCTCAAATTTAACTAAGTTCCAAATTTCCAAGTTTCAAAAGGTAACGAAATATGCTTCATTTAATTCTTTTGTAATTGTTACTAAAATATCAGGTAGGTTTTATACTATAGCAGCAGTGAGAGATCCATTCATGTTAGATATAGATCTGGGTCGCTAAAGACCCAAATATGTAATAATGATTGGCGAAACAATCATGCATTTAAGTGTTGAATATTTAATCAAACAAAGCTGCAATTATTTGATAAAAAATACAGAAAAACAGTCATTTAAATTTTACAACTTTAAATTATATTTGAATATATTTTTAAATGTAATTTATTCCTGTGATGCAAAGCTGAATTTTCAGCATCATTACTCCAGTGTCACATGATCCTCCAAAAATCATTCTAATATGCTGATTTGCTGCTCATTATCAATGTTGAAAACAATTGCGCTGCTTAAAATATTTGTGAAAACCGAGATTTATTTAGATTTATTTATTTATTTAGCATAGAAATCATTTTGTCACAGTGTAAAAGTCTTTAATTTTGATCAATGTAATACAGCCTTGCAGAAAAACATACATTTATGAAAAGTAGACTTTGCAACATTTATGCATTATTCAAAATGGTGTCAAATATTCCAGGCCATACTCTGAATTTTGAGATCACGGTTATAAAGAGACGCTGATTGAGTGCTTATAAATGAGGACACAAAACAAGAAGTGAATCGTCCATGTGAGTGACACGGCAACACGCTGGCCGCTCTGAACGGGGTGAATAAATTGTGGTGTTCAGGGGCACACGGAGAATAAAACACATCCTGTCTCTCCTAGAACAACAACAAAGATAAACTCCTTCTGCAGTCACCAATTGGCTGTGGGCGGCCCTCCACTTTCACACAGACGTGAAAGACTCAAGGGCCTTGAATGGGAAAATTGGCCAAACGCGGAGTTATTTCCTTCATCTGAGCTCTGGAAGAAAAACAGAAGAAAGAAAGGACAGCTCGCTCCCACACTCCTTCTGTCCTGTCATTCAACCAGCCCTGAATCAATATCACTACTCGCCCTGGCAGCGTCTTTCCTAGGTTTCACTCATCCAAGCGTTCTTTCCCTACATTTTTAAAAGCCATACCATGGTAACCCTGAAGAAGGAACAGGCCCATCTGAAGTGGAGGGCTTTTGACAACTCTTCATCCTCAGGGGTCAAAGGTCAGAGCGAGAGACCGCCTCCTGGGAACACTAAAGCTTGTCCTTTTGAGGCCGTACAATTAAGGTTTGTGGCCATGGTGACGCCTCTAGATTTGAGTCCATCTCAAAAAGAGCAGTTCTGTAGAAACTACAGGGGGTCTTACAGAAAAACAACACACCATTATGATTATTTCAATCTGAATGCACACAAAAATGTGCAGAATTAGGGGCCGTTCACAACAAGATCCATTCTTGAAAAAAACAGCAAGAGCCCTCAAGGACTCAAAGCGTGTTTTTTTCCGATCTTAACTACTTTTAATTTGATGCTCCCTCTGAAAAACAAAACACTAGAGATGCTAAAAACTTACCAACCAGCGAGTTCTCTGTATTTTCTATGCCTTATCTTTCATCAAAATATATGCCAGCAATGGAAAAACAAAGCTTATCAAAATAGCTTTTCTATCCCAGATCCACGTTTTAGCACATTAACATACTACTTGTGCTATTGCTGCATATGAAGGTTGTAGTATGCAAATGTTCTGTATGCCTGGAGATGACCTTTTACATTTGCCAAAACGTGCCATATTAAACAGAATGCGTGATTTAGTGTCGACTTGACTTGCATTTCCACAGTAACAAATGAAACCGGAAATAACAAGTTATAATATCTTTCTTGAATCATTATTTGATCAAAATGTGAAATGTTTTTTTATACATGCTTGGACGTCCCTTGCTGGATGAAACATGCAATACTAGTTCATGTGACAAGAATTTAGCATCACATACTATGCAAATTTCACATGCTATCCGTCCTGAATAGTATTCGAAATTAGAAAAACTACAAACATGGCAATGTGTGACACACGACTGGCAGATCGCGACTACATTTCCGAAACGGTAGGAAATTAAATATTAAATTGAATGTGGAGGATTTTAACTGTGACAGGATGATTGACAGGGCAGTTTAAACGCTGACAGAATGCGTGTTACTAAGCGACAGAGCTGTCCGTTATAGGCAGTTGTGATGAAGCATGTCCCAAAGCTTGCTTATTATTCTGCTACACACACAAAAGTGTGTTTTTCTTCACAAAAACAGTACTTTTAAGGCATAGTACAGACAAACTGGGATGCAGCATCAGTTACTGATGATCTCACACACAGGTCTGTCATTACCGCCCAGACTCCGCCCACTTACAGCATCACTGCTCGCATCACAATGAGGGCGTCTAGACCCCAAAACCAACCAGACAGTAAATTCCTCTGGAGATCTTTAATCAGCACAGGGCGGGAAGGGTGAGTGGTTTTGGTGAAACGTCAAGGAAACCCACAGTCACATCTTATTCTGGTTAATTTGTAATTACCCATTGGTTACGGCTGTTGAAAACCGGGTTAATCTCATGAAACCTGTCTAGAACATGAGTGGGTCAAATTTCACCCTAAAATTAAAAGTATTAAAAGTACAACCTGAGCCTGTTTTAATACTACCATAAAAATATTTTTGCATTGTAAAGTTATTTCCATGGCAATAAAGCACATTTACTCCCAAATTATAATTGTATTGTAAAGTGAAAAAATAATTACATATTATTTTAACTGTAAAGTATTTATAAATAGGCCTAATGGTAGTGTTTTTATACTGAATTTAATGCATTCTTTATGAATTTTTTAATTTTATGATTTTTTTTTTAAATCAGTGTAACAGGATGATTTTTCATTTCTGTATAAACATTTAAAATAACATTTTATTTTACAGTAATTTGGGAGGGAAATATCTGTGCGTAAATAATGAAAATAATGTGACAATGCAAAAAAAATATATATATATATAATTTCATATAGAAAAATAAGCAAATAAGTTTAATTTTGGGGTGAAATTACAAAAAAAATATATAGAATTTTATTTGACATTTTTAAAGAATTGTGTGACATTCATCAAACTTCTGTAAGTTCAAACTTAACATTTAGCTTTAACTGTAAAAAGCATAATATCATTCTGCTTGGATTTGATTCACAAGCACAGAATCCAGCTCAACATAAGCACATAATACATGGATAACCTATATTTATGGTTTTTATCAGGGTCAGCACTAATCGCCTGGCCTCATTCACAACAGAGAAAACTTCAGTTAACATATACACACCAGATTTCCACATAATCCCATCCGATCTCTAACAGAGCTGATAAAAAAGAAGAAAAAAAAACATAAAGCCCTTGTGCAACAGTCACAGCCAGCCATGTCCGATCGGAGAACACATTCTTTTGAACCGATTTTGTTTGAATAAATTCACAATCACATAACATTTGTAAAGGGATGAATCTGTAAAGAAGTAAACAATTTGGGGGAAAATAATATTAGCAAAAATATACTGACGTTGTGAAAGTAATGTTGGAACAAATCACAATTCCATATCCCATTGATTCATCAATTCATCCACCTTACATCATCGCAGCACTGGGGCAAACACAGAGGGGGGTAAGGCTTGTTTTAAGGACTTTGGCTCTGGTTCACCAGCAGGGCATCTCGGGGTGATGTAATACAGGACCACAGGGGATACTAACTGTACACCCCTGACAGATGAACCACCCTGAACCTCAGTGCCGCCCGGGTCACGTGACCCCCAGACCTACAGCAGGCGACTGACACTGGCTGCCCTGTTGTGATCTCAGAGCACAGATGGACGCTTATGCTCTTCACCGTGTTTAATTGACTGAAACAATGGGAGAAAGAGCATTATTCCACGCTTCAAATCAATCCAGCCTTTATGGATCTCAGCAGAGATTATGAGGCCGTTAGAACTGGGGAAAAATGTAAGATGGCTACAAACATGCCATTCCTGACACGGAACAGAAGCGTTTCACTATTGGGCTGTTTGACATTCCACAGATATTTCTGTAACAGATTAGCTATTTTAGAAACAAATAATTTAGAGTGAACAATTTTTACTTCTCATATCTATATAATCAATATCTAAAAGTCTAATTATTTAGCAGGAAGAAATGTTTGAGTCAAATGAAACCATATCCAACGTCTCTCAAATGCGGTGAATGTTTAACCTATAACGTTATTACATTAATTGTGTTAAATATATATTTTATTTACTTGTAAATATTTAGCTTTTTTATTAAAACAGGATCATATCTACTATCTTTGACAACAGACTTAACAGCACTTAAGTTTACTTTCATGATGAATAACAGATCCATTACGCAAAAAAAACCTCTGGGCCAAAATGATCTCATTGTGTTTCATATGGATATGATTCATCAAAATGGCCGTGGCAGAAATCCTGAGCAAGCACAATCTGCATCACACAAATGGGAAAAAGAGAAAATGAAAATGTTTGTAGAATTAAATTTCGCTATAAACTGTTTGAAACAATCTAATTGTTTTTCATTAACAAATTTGGAGTGTTGTACTCAGTGTTAGGTGTATACACTCTAAAAAATGCTGGGTTGTTTCAACCCAAATTTGGGTCAAATATGGACAAACCCAAAACATTTACAGTTGAAAGTGAAAGTTGAAGTTGGGTTAAAATTTTAAATTACATTTTTAACCCAACATTTGGGTTTGTCCATATTTGACCCAAATTTGGGTTAAAACAACCCAGCATCGTTTAGAGTGTACATTACTAAGTAATTAATTACTGTAATTGAATTACTTTTCACTTAAAAAGGTAAAGTAAGGGATTACTCTATTTTTGTAATTAGGCTACTTTTCACTTAAAAAGTAAGTAGGGGATTACTCTTATTTTTCTGTAAATTAATTAATTTTCCCTTAAAAAGCTAAAGTAAGGAATTACTGTTATTTTTTTGTAATTTAATTACGTTTCCCTAAAAAAATTAAAGTAAGTGATTAGTCTTAAGTTTTCTGTAATTTAATTACAGTTTCTTCTGATGTAATTGTATTAAAAACTGTATAGACAATAGAACAATTCTAGAGTGGATTAAAACACAAAATGCCTGTTTTTAATGTAACCTTCTCCCTTTAAACACTTTGGTCAGTTCAAGAATAATTTACGCAATTTTATATTATTTATTTGGAAGAATTAAAAGAGCAGTTTCGTGTCTATCCTTGTATTGTTCAACTGGTCAAGGTTGGTTGAGATAATATGGGATTTAGAAAGTAATTAGTAGTATGTAATGCAATACTTTTTCGAGAGAAATCTAATTACACTAAAGTAATCTAATTAATACAATACAGTAATCCAATTACACTGTTGAAGATGTTTAGTAGGGGTGTGCCAAAAAATCAATTCACAGAAGAATCTAGATTCTCATTTGCAACGATTCAGAATCGATCTGAAATGTCCAAGAATCGATTTAATAAATAAATAAAATCAGCTGGCTATTCGCCTCCATTTTTGTAACTATAGCCTGTACGGGACGTCCGGACGTCATGCACGCAGCCGGTTTTTGAACGTGAGCGGCAAATCAGAGGAAGCAAATGTGGATGCTTCTATGAAGCTTCTGATGCTTCTAAATATGATGCTTCTACATTCATTCTGCCGTGGCCGGCCGCCACACCTAAAATAATCCCGCCACGGCTGCAGCTTCTCAGTGAGGTCCGATATTAATGTGTATACTATTGTGTTATTGTTAAGCTAAAGGCATAAAAAAACATTGTAAAGCACCATAAAGTGTTCGCACTATATTCCAAGACTTCTAAAGTCATTCAATAGCATAATGTGAGGTAAAAATTTATATTTAAGTCGTTAGTTAAAGTTAATAGAAACTCATCTCTCCTCAGTCATTCTCCATTCAGCATTCACACAGCGCGTCGCGTTATAGCGTTTTCTAAATCATAATCCTTTCTCCCGGGTGTCTGTTAGATTACAGCACTGGAGAGCGCTATGAATTGTTCTTCATGCGCACTGTAACTGAAATTTAAAACTGTTAAAAGAAAATGCTCAATAAACTGTTGCATATATATAATACATTAAGCATAGATAGACAGATATAATCTCTTCGTTTTGTGCTTTGAACTTTTCAATCCGGAGCGCTGCGTGCTGTGACTTCGCGTTGCTTCAAGTGCATCATTCTGCGCGCGGTATGCGCATAATCGCTTTGCCGCTCTTATTCGAGCCTTTCATGTTATAATGTTATAATACTTAGGGGAGGTTTAAACACCTGGGGTAAGGGGGCGTGGCCAATGGGAATATCACTCATGGGCCACGCCCCTTCCCCCTGGCGAAATGGGCCTGCCACCACAGTAGGGCTGTCAATCTTCCTCTATAATACTATTCGAATTCCATTCCTTATTTTATTTAATATTCGAATAATAAATGCTCAAATTCATCCTATTATTAATATTTACGACATTACTCAGGCTTATGGATCGCCAATGCCACTATAGCATGTGGTTGTTGTTACACGTTCTGTCTACTAGAGGGACATCTAACATTACAATAAACATTTTATTCGTGCTGAATATGGCTGAAGCGCTACCGATGGTTTTCGGCTAATATCTCCGCGAAAACACCACCAAAAATTCTGAAACTTATATCGTTCTTTTCAGTTCGACTAGACGGTTCCAACGAGTTTGGTGCTCGCCGAATCCGTTGAGTTTTCACCAAGATATTTGCGCTTCACGGGCGCTTTTTTACGTTGTTAAACATTTACCATTTTTGACAGTATTGTTATGATGATACAGCGTGGATAACGTGCACAATTGTGTTACGATTCAAAAACGTTAGCCTATTGTTCATCAGACGAAACAAAAGCATTTCATTTTCACATGTGTGTAAGTCAAGGTGGCGAGAAAGGCAAGATTCCATATAAAAAAAAATTAATGAATGGGAATAGGAGCAGGCTTCACTCAATGATTAAACTTAAACTTTAAGAATGCTGGCCTGATGATTAGAATATATAACGTTAAACAGGAAAGAGGCTGCACTATGCATAAATTGTTTTATTTGCACAAACGCGTTTCGGCGCGTGCCTTCTTGAAACGCGTTTGTGCAAATAAAACAATTTATGCATAATGCGGCCTCTTTCCTGTTTATATATATAAAAAAATTAAAATATACATAAAAAAACAATATTCGAATAGTAACTTCAGCATTCGAATAGTATTGATTTTTTTAATATTCGAATTATATTCGAATTTCGGAATTCGTTCCAACAGCCCTACACCACAGCTGGAAAAAATCCTAGAGGAAACACTGGTCTCCATTTGTCATTCTGTATAGCAAAGCAGATGAGAGTAGATCATGATCAGAAACCTGATTAGAAATCATTATGGATAATATCGAATCGTTTTAAATCGAAAATCTTTTTGAATCGAAAATCGATTTTGAATCGAATCGTGGCCTCAAGAATCGGAATCGAATTGAATCGTGAGATGGTAAAAGATTCCCACCCCTAATGTTTAGTAGCTAGTAATTAATTACTTTTTTTTTTAAATTAACTTACCCAAGCCAACACTGGTTGTAATATAATGACAATCTGTTTTCAATATATTCAGTAAATACAAAAATAGATTCCTATCCAAATGGATAAATATTTAGAAATCATTATGTAATCACCTTTTAGGGTTCTCATACACAATGTCCATAAGGGAGCAACACCACCCAGTGAATAGTCAGGAAAAAGGGCATATTGTATCTCAAAACCTGAAGATATTTTATCTGGACGTCACAGACGCAATTTAGACAACGTTCAGATCAAGCTGTAGTCAGAATAACAGTACCTTACAACCCTTAAGATGAAAAAGAAAAACAAGAACAAACCCCCCCCCAAAAATAGCACCTATAATCCTGCAGCTCTCACACTCAGGTTTAAAAATATGACATAAAGCTTATTTCACTTGCAACAGTCTAAATTATTCAAGTTCATCAAAGCACCAACCACAAACCACAAGCTTCCACAACAACAAGCTCCATGGCAACCCTGGTTTCTGCGGCACCTTCTCTAAATCCCAGCAGTTTAAGAGAGGGAAGGAGCGGCTCGTACCTCCATGGCCAGCGCGGCCGTCTGCTGGTCGTAGTGGTTCAGGAGGTTGGGCATGAAGGTGGTGTTGTAGGGTAGATCCTGGCACATACGCAGACCGATCGACTCGCAGGTGAACATGCTGTGAGCGCCCACCGCCGAGTCCATGTGGATGCCCAGGCTGCTCGTGAACAGGGACAAGAGCAGCAGAGCCCCGAAGAGCCACATCCCTCGGGAAGGTGAATCCATGTTTGAATGGCAGGAACACGAGCACAAGGGTTTCTTCTCTACGCAGGGATCCGCCACACCCATAGTGTGTAAGGTAAACCGCTACGATCGACTGCTTCCATGCTCTTCCTGTTCTGTCAGATGGTCCTCATGGATACCCGTCTGTTGACCGGCGTCTGGGGTCAGTGCACGCTTTGATCAGACCCCTCCGCAGTCTTATGCATCCTCTCACATGCATACAAGACTACAGAATGAATGAGAAACTGTCTTTGGTCAGGGTGGTCTTCAATGGATCCTTCAAACGGGGCTCTAGGATGTGGCTACGACAACTGCTACTGGATACCTGGAACAACATTTAAAAATACATATATAAAATACAGATGCTCCCAGACTCATTTGAAGCCAGTGTGTGCAATTAAGCAAATTAATTATCCATTTTAACTGGTTAACTTCATTAGTTTTGTGTCTGGCAAAGCAAGCTTATGTAAACCCCAGCTTGTAAACAGTCACTATACTAGGAAAGACCAGTTAAACAGCTGTTATAACAGCCGTAAACCAAAACCAACAATCCATTATCTAGGTGAACCTCACAAAACCGCCGGTTCAAGAGCATGCAAGGTCATATTTCAGCTCCAAAATGGAGAAAATGTACACAATTATATTTTGCATTAAGAAAATCAAGCCTATTTTAGGACCAAGCATTTCTTCATTATTTTCATGACAATTAAGCACATTTCTTTAACAATAAAACAATTTAAAAAATGCATTAGTGCATGCAAAAGAAAATATTTAAATTGTGTTGAAGTATTATATTTTTTTTTAAAAGAACTCGTACATTATAGTAGTATTTGCTGTGGTGAATTTAATTATTTCTGTAACACTTTAGTTAAGGGTCCAATTCTCTCTATTAAGTATAGTTGCTGATTAGCATGCATATTACTGATACTGGCTGTTTATAGTACAGTATATTAATGCCTTATTTTGCATGACCATATTCTACATACCCTAATCCTAATCCATACTTAAATTAATAAACATTAATTAGGAGATTATTGAGGCAAAAGTTGTAGTTAATAGTGAGAATTGGACCGTAAACTAAAGAATGACTATTATTTCTTATTATAATTTTAAAAAATCACTGTGTCCAGACATTCATTACTGTATTACTGTATTGAGAAGATGTACAGTATTGTGTATTTTGGGGAGAAATGTGCTTAATTCTCGTGAAAATATTATTAATTCTATAGTTAATTATATTATATATATTTAATTTAAAAACCTTGCTAAAAATAGTTTGTTCATTATGCAAAATATAATGTCATATTTTATTCTTTGAATATTCAGCTGAAATTGTACTGTTCTTTATGAGTTCACACATCGAATTCAACTGTGCATTTTAAACAGAAATGCATTTAATTCAAATCGATTTGTGAGAAAGGCAAGTAATATGGGCAGTGAGTAATACGTAACACTTTCTCATGTCACTTCATCAGCCCTTCTTAATCCCGATTGTGTTGAATCTGAATTAACAGGAGCCAGTGTAAACATCCCATCCCCCTTACAACACGTTTGTGTGAGTCTACAAACACACAACCTTTTTCGAAACACAGTAACCAGACATTAAAAATCTGAAGAAAGTCTTCATGAATTATCTAAAACACCACAAATTACTAGACATGTCAAATTAATCATTATTCTTCAAATAATTTAATTATAGACAAACCTACGCACACCTTAGATTGCATTACTCGTGTTATAAATATATAAATCATTTCCGATATTTCACACAGGTCTGCGGTGTCAGCAGTGTAACATATGATGGGATTACTCGTGTCTGAAAATTAATCAACATGCATTTCCAGACAGAAACAGTAGACCATATATATATATATATATATATATATTACACACATACATTATTATATAAAATATGCTAAAAACCACATATTTATGTGGGTTAAAACAGCTGAACAGTGCGTGCAATATTATGCATATGAAACTTTACCTTTCCCTGGCAAAGATCATCTGGTTTTCTCCATATGACACTATACAGCGTGTCTCTCGGTGTAGATTTACGCTGCAGGTTTGATTTCAGCACCTACAATCATGCAACACACTGAAGTCCGTGCTGCAGTTTCACTCAGACACTCACACCGCATGAAAACACTCGCTCCGGCTGCTTATTTGCATTGAGACGCTGATGGATACAAAAATCGTAAACTACCCGAAACGAGCACATGAAGAGCGTCACGGACGGCTGCCCGGTGGCTTTGCATATTCACAATCGCAACGAAACTCCCGATTCGCCCCACCTTCAGCTGTTTCCAACGAGACATACACCTTCATTCCCCCAGGGGGCGCTTGGAGGCTCAACAGCACAGACCGCTATTGAGCCGCATTCAAATCCCACGACGTTTTTTGTCTCGTCAGAAAAGATTTTGTAATAATATGTATAATCGTTTAAGTACCTTAATTCGAAGGATTAATATCTAACAAAGAAATTAAAAATCTACCATAGCTCTCTCAAATATAATGCATCTAAAATCTATAACCACTAACGATTGTGATTAGTCCACACTCACAAGCGCTGAGAAAAGTAACACGCACCTTGTGACCAAAACAGCTCTGCATGCGGTCGACACAATCACTAGTTACATCCTAATAACAGTACTCAGAAACTTTAATAACTGCTTAATTTGAAAATACACAGTGAAAACTTAAACTATGATTGTTAATGTTCAGACACAACCTACCTGGCAAGATATAAACAACCTCCCGGCAGATATACCCGCCCATTTTATGAAGTTTCATTGTAATTTACTTTCTTACAGCTTATTGTATTTCTATGCCCGGTGTTCTGACGATTTGTGCTGCCTTGTCGAAAAATGCTACCGTAACGCGAATCGATCACTGAATGTCGATTAATATTGTATGAAATACAATTATAATACAATTCTAAGTTATGAGTAGCTACTGTATACTGTAGACTACTGTTTTTATTTTTAAAACGGTGTGAAAATTAAAAATTATCATCAAATATTCATCTTTGACTTGTCAAAGCACACTTTTCCTTAGTAACTGAAAATTTCAGTTATTATTGTTCATCTGGCTGACCGTACACATATTCATATGCTAGTTAGCATTTTTAAAGGGAAATTACAATATAACACATGAAAATGTACCTTTTGTTAAAAAAAACTGTGCGTCTGCACATGCGCATAACCATTAAGTAGCAAATCTCGATGGGTAGCATGAATCGTCAGAACACCGGTCCTCAAGACAGCCAGAAACTGCGCATGTGCATCTCTGGCACAAAGTAACGGTGCATTTTTAATTAAGTCGTTTCGAAACGAAAATTAAGTGAATTATTTTATAACTGACTTATATTTTATATATTTTTAAGTTTTAAAAATTATTTCGAAAAAATATTTTAAAAAGGTATCGTACTGTCAAATAGATTAATCGAAATTAATCGCATCTAACATAAAAGTTTGAGTTTAAAGACGTGTTTATATAACATTAAATAAACTCAAAGTTTTATGTTAGATGCTATTAATCGCGATTAATCGATTTGACAGCACTAATATTTTGTCTTCAGTTACAGAGGAACTTGTTTTGTGTACAATATTGCACAGGAATCAAAGCAGTGACAAATAAAAGATAATGGGAAAAATATATATGTATATACGGTAAAAAACGATAAATAACTCTCAAACTAAATTTCACAATGACCTCAAAAAAACAGGGGAACAGGTTATTTTATTATGCATTTTTCTCTTTATCTTGATTAAATGATAAAGTAATAACCATATAGTTGGGAGTCTGATAATCTAGATTGTAGAGGTTTTTGTCTCTGACACTCTGATGCATTGAGTGAACAGCAGATGTCCAGCAATTCAACAGGTGCAGTGAAGTGAATGAGGTCAGCTTTACCAACACTGAGAACACATCATCAACTTACATATGGAATTAAACAGGGCCAGTGTGAGATCACAGGAGGCACAAGGGCACAAAACAGGTCTTTGAAAACTATTTTTCCGATCTAACAAAGGATCAGTGAAAGTAGGTCTTCAGAAAATGTTGTTCATCCTCTTCAACATACTTTTCATGCCATGTTAATTGCATTTTAGATAATTGTTCATAAAACTACTAAAACATTATAGCAAATATTTAAAACATTTTAAACTGTAGATATAAAAGAACAATGTTCACCATTTCAACTCTAGTTATGGAATCTAAAATGAAATTATTATATCTGAAAAACATTTCACAGCCTAATGTAAAAAAAAATTCATTATGGAGCAGTTAGATTTCTGAAAACTCGTTTTTTTAATATGAAAATGTATATTCAAATATGATGCACATTGATAACAACACACCACAATGTTACAAATAATTAAATTAAATGTAAAAGCAAAGGTTCACTTTTCTGCATCGAGATGAGGGATTTTGAGTAACGTGTCAGGAATGAAAGTATATTACAGCTCTCTAAACAAACAGTCTTTTGAAATGAAATTTAATGCATCAAGCTGAGGGAAATCTCTTTGTTTTGACAGTTTCAGTCATGTCTCTGTCAATATTTAACTACTGTAATCACACTAGATTATCTGTGAGTGTGAGATTTTCTCTGCATCATTGAATCCACCCCAGATTAACGTCTCTGACGGCGCTCTGGCACACTCCCTATACTGCATACTGGACTTTGTATGACAACCGGCTATAGAGAGCTCACTGTGTGGCACATTAGATAGTAAAACAGTTGCTTTCCTTTAAAGTAAAATAAAACAGCATTTGGTATATTTGACATTGGGAGCGCAATAACATAACATGATATAAAAAAAGAATACAAGTGGTCACTTTAAAAAAAATCATAATTTTGAAATTAAGTTGGGTGTTTAGTTTCCATGTAAACCATAACTGCACAACATGTAACTCCATATACAGTTTCAGAAAATGACTATGAATATGTTTTGGGTTTAATTACAATCTATATGAGTAGACTGAACACATTCAGACCAAACATCCTCAACTGACTTGAGTTCAAGTGGCAAAAAATCTGCTTCACAACCTCAGTGCTTCAAATCATCTACAGAACAATTTACATTATTAATTAATACAAATGCAGAATGTAACTCCAGATGAATGAAAACTTGCATTATGTTCTGTTTCACCACAGTAAATGTCCCACCTCTCTAAGCGCTGGCGGACTGATGTGCAATGAGACGCTCTCCTTGAGTTGTGTGGTGTTGGTCCATCTTTGATGCTGACGCCAGGGCCTCCTCTTCCAGCTGTTATGAAAGACAATCACATTGATTAAAAAGAGCTCATATTATATCTCTTTTTAATCCCTATGTTTTTTAATGTCCGCAGTTTTTCCTCTTTGTCGCCATCTCTGTTTGAAATCTGCAATTGCAGTTATTCGCGGAAATATCAGCTTTACGTCAGTTGTACTTCGACACGGCACAGCGCGGATGAACACAATGTTTGAGGAGACTGTGCGGCTGTCAGTCGCCGCGCCGGTGTGGATACTGGCATTCAGAATCACAGATTATTCATTTTGGAAGTATGACCAACATAAGACTTTTCACCGGAAAATGTCATCTGAACAAGTAAGTAACATCCACTTTTGTTCTGGTTTTGACATTGCAGTAAATCACGCTGATTAAATCTAAAAATCGCTTATCTTATCACGCAAAACCATGCAAATTATACTTTGTTCTCAAATTGTTAATATTAACAACGTCAGCATTGCGTGACTACATATAATGTCCTTCCGATATGTATCCTTGTTTTCGCATGGGCCGGTTGCAGTCTCTTTTTTTTCTGTATACTCCGAAGTCTGAACGAAGTCTTTTGCGTTTTACAAGTGGTGAATCTCTAGTTGTCGCTGGTGATTGTCATTTGAACCTTTCTGGATCTGCCATCAAATTGATGTTTAATTATATCAAGTGCAGTGAGAAAAGGCTATAAATCTCCACCTCCAGCATCCTCACACGCAATATAGCGGACTAGCCGAGACTCCTTCTTTATGTGTACAGATGTGACGTAATGACTCAAAGACATGCTCGAATCTCCCGCGGAAATCAACCAGTACCACTGAAATTAAAAACATTTTTACAAAATTACCGCTTTGAATCGAGCTAAGGCAAGCAGAGAGATTTGAACACTGGCTGGTTATGTATTTGCTCAAAAATGTATTATGGATAATTTTTAACCCCAAAAAAAGCTACGGACTGCAGCTTTAATTACAGTTCTACATGACCTTTTTAGAATTAAAGTGCCCAAATTATGCTATTTTAAAGGTTTCTCATTTTGTTGTGGTCTCAAACAATAGATTTACATGCATCAAAGGTAAAAAATAAAAATAAAAAAAGTTTAATTTTCTCATAATAAAACATTGCACATCACCTCATCTCAAAGAGTCTGAAAACAGTTTGTTCGAAGATTCAGGGTACGGTTACATGACAACTATGTACTAAAAACAAAATAGTTTTACCTTTGCTTTTTTCACGATGACAATGTTGTTAAAACAATCTCCGTTCACACGGATCCGCGAAAAATTTTGTATTCTGCCGCCAGGCCAGTAGTTGGCGATGTCACTTTGTAAAGAAACACTAGGCGCCAATAAACTGAACACATAATACACATGTGCATGATGTTTCAGTTTTTTTGTAGTTCACATGGATATAATAACGGTATCGTTTTCAAAAACTAGCATTTTGAAATGTATAGATTAATGCAATGTAAGAAGCTTTGAATAAAACCACCTGCTTAAATGCATTAAATGTAAAGAGCTCTGAACCCTGCAAAATCATTTCCATAATCAGTCCATAGAAAATCCCTAGGAAAATGATTTTGGTTTTACACACAGCAGGTTAATTCAGCGGAGTCGTCTGCATGAATATTCAGAGGTGTACCTGCTCTCTGATGTAGTTTTGAGCACAGGGTCCGATGCCTCTTAATTGGAGACCCACAATAAAGCACCACACAGACAGTCCAGCCTCCAGTGAAGTAAACGCAGCACAGGTGAACCACAGAGCAAGGGTTGTGTCCTGGACGAGAAACAAGTTCAGTCTTCATATGCAAGACTCTCAATTCAAGTATTTACACTGGGGGTAAGACATTTGGAATAATTAACATTTAAAAAAAGTCTCCTTTGTTCATCAAGGCTAAATTTATTAGATCAAAAATACAATAAAACAGCAACATTGTGATATATTATTACATTTTAAAATAAATGCTCTCTATATGAATATATTTTAAAATGTAATTTCTTCCTGTGATGCAAAGCTGAATTTTCAGCATCATCACTTCAGGCTTCAGTGTCACGTGATCTTTCAGAAATCATTCTAATAGGCTGATGTGTATATACAGATGCATTTCTGATAATATTTTCCAGTAGAAAGACTCACGTAGATGCGAGTGGCATCAAAAGGGCAGTCGACGATAACCGGAGAACGTGCATTATTAGTGGAATTGCATCCTTTCATGAGGCCGCTCCCGTCGGTTGAAATGGTCAGACTGATAGCCAAAATCAACCCCAATAAACATGCCAGCGTGAGCAGGGTGTTCAGAAAGGAACTCACTAACAGACCGATGTGCTACAGGAAGCAGAAGAACAGAGCCGTGTTAATGTCACCATAAAATCAAAATGGACAATTCTTGCTTTATTATGGAATATCGCCATATTTATTATAAACAATTTTTCCGTGCACCTCTTTTTTTTTTTTATGTGCCCTCGGAATCAAAATAACTTCCCCTTCCTCTTGCAGTGACATCTCTTCTCTGATGACGTCGTGTTTACTGGCATTAAAAAAGGTGTTTACATCTTTTCTTGTTAGAGAAGCCGTTTCACTCGGATATACAGTAACAGTACTTTGCAAAAGTTTTAGGCACATTAGTATTTTTACTCCAAAAAAAAAAATGGTTTTAAGCCAGTTATTTATATCTTTTTCTGCAGTGTCAATAGGAAATATCAGTTTCCATTTCCAAACATTCATTTAGCCATAATTGTAATAATCCAGTGTGATTTTTGTCTGACAACAGCCAGTATGATCTGATCTCACCATCACCGAGTCTGTCTGTGATTACATGAAGGATTACATGAAGAAACAGAAAAAACTGAGACAGATTAAATCCAGAACTGTGACAACCTTCCTACAAAACTACCTGAAAAACTATGTGCAAGTGTACCCGGACATAAGCTGTTTTTAACACAAAGGGTGGTCACACCAAATATTGATTTAATTTCGTTATAGAAGTTAATTGATAAATAAAATCCATTTATGACATTATTTTTGAAAGCATCCTCACATTTTTACACAAGTGCCTACAACTTTTCACAGTACTGTAGCTTGGCGGGAAGGTTTCTTCAAGTGTCTTGGAGACGTTGCCGCAGTTCTTCTGGATTCAATCTGTCTCAGTTTTTTCTGTTTCTTCATGTAATCACAGACAGACTCAAGTGATGGTGAGATCAGATCATACCGGCTGTTGTCAGACTCCTCGTGCATACAGAAATCTCACTGGATTATTACAATTAATGGCAAAATTAATGTTTGGAAATGTAAACTGATATTTCCCACTGACACATTATAGCTAAATAAATAAATAACTGGCTTAAAACCATTTTATTGGGGTGAAAATACTAACGTGCCTAAGACTTTTGCACAGTACGTCACAATTAAGACTTATCGTAACTTCTGTTTCATGCTGACTATAAATAACACAGGGAAAGAACATTGTATTTTTGTAGTGGTATACAGAACAATCGCGATAAGGCCTTAGAAATATAACACTAAAACAGAGAAAAGGTTACTTACTAGTTTCCAGTAGGTAATATTCCGCGACACCAATATTGCAACAATTCCACTTGCGATGCTCTGAGAAAAACATATTTTTTAAAACGTTAGAGGACATAAGTGGAATTTTAGGGTGCTTTCACACTTGCTTTGATTACCTGGTTCGAACCAGAGTTCGATTGCTTCCCCCCTCCTTCTTCCCCCGCTGGTTTGTGTTCACATTATATTTAGTGCTGATAAATCAATTAATCACAATTAATTGCTTCTAACAAAAAAGTTGATAAATATATGTGTGTATAAAAAAAAATATATATATATATATATATATATATACACACAAAATGTTATGTTAGATGCGATTAATCGATTCAAAAGCACTAATTCTATTATTTGGGTCCTAACCGTGGTAGGCTTGCGTCATCAAAGCAGCAGCTGTTCACCCCCAGTTACATGGTATTGACAAAATGCATACTATAGTTGCTCGCCTCACTTTAATATTTAGATTTTTGAACACTTGGTTTTGTTTTTCAAAGCGTCTGCACATAAATGGCACTTGCTTCTGCCACGAATGTACTGCAAATGTTCTGAAGAACGTGGAAGTCCAGCAGAATTGAGACATACATTTTCTGCTAGCAGTGCGTGTTTTCTTGTCAAGAAAAGAAGGGAGAACACACACAAACACACAGTTTTATAAAATCACAGTCTACGTCATCAATAGCGCTTCACCTCCGCGAGTAAGTACAATTGCGTTCATATCAGCAGCGAACCGTACCAGAGATGACATGAACCGTATCCCAGACCACCCTTTTTATTCGGACCCGGGTACGGTTCGCACCTGATTTCTTAGGGTGTGTGTTCACACTTGTCAGGTTTGGTTCGATTAGATTAAAACGAACTCTGGGAGACTGCTCTTTTCGTACGGTTCATTTGAATAAGTGTGAACGCTGCCATCCGAACCCTGGTGCAAAACCAAACAAGTGGACCGAGAAAAGGTGGGTCTACAAACTCCGATGTGGTTCCACTGAAATATGAACGCAACATGGGCCAAAGACATGTAAACGAACCAAAAACCGACCCTAAAAAGGACAGAATGCTCAGGCTTAGCTGTTTTTTCTCATCATAGTCACGATGTTGCCCATCACAGTTTGATACAAGCATCAGAACCGCTTCTCTTCACAGCAGATCTTTATTTGTGTGTGTGACAACGGAGGGATTCCTGTCGCTGTTTTAACTCCTTTACACATTTTATAAGCTCTTCAAGAGTTCTCAGCTTCATTATGTGCTGACAAGGCATTGTTCTGGATGTTTGACACGTTCTGTCGCAAAATATAGGCTGTGTCATAAAAGCAGCTTTTTTTGTTTTGTATCTTTAGGTTCGGTGTTAAAAAATGACAGTGTAAATGCTAATCGAACCAGGACTAAATGTGTAATTTTCTTTTTTGGTCCACTCCAGACCAAAAGAACCGAATTACAAGTGTGAACACACTCTGAAAGCAGCGTTCACATCATCAAACGAAGCGAACTCTGACGTCAATCGAACCCGTGGGCGTACCAAAAGTGCTAGTGGAAAGCACCCTTTCATTTTTCTGGCTCTGTGGGAAAACGTAGAAATGTTAAAACTGCTCAGGAAGCCTAACAAATTGAATGTGTTAAATATATGTAAAAACAGCAGACTTAATTTGGGTGAACAAGAAAACCACAGCACACCCAAATTATAAGCAGTAGATGTGACATGATGTGATTATGCCCTTTTTGAGGGAATATTCTCAGGATTCAGACTCACTGGGAGTTTAGGAGCTAAAGATGGGACGTAAGTGAACGCATAATCACTCACCAGCAGTCCTGAGGAGACAGAGATGATGTTTGATATGGTATACTCCGTTGAGATCTCATTGCTGGGTTTGGATACGTGGCGTAACACGCTGCCATGAAGAATAGCGCTCAGGATGAAATTAACATGACCAATGACGATGAGAGTCAATCCTTTCTTCATCAGCCGCCCAGGACCCTTCTGCTTGTCTAGATTAATATAATGTAATTTCATGCAGTGCTCTCAAAACTCACAATTACAAAAGTCATTGCATTAGATAGCCTATACAAATAATGCTACGTTTAGTAAACATTTTCCCATGAGTTTTAACTAGTTGACCAGTGCTTTTGTGCTTATTATATTACTGAAATATACTTGTTTTGATATTTTAAATTCTAATGCAGCGGCATACATTTTATGTGTTGCTTCAATACAATTTTTTTATATAGTTCATAATGTTTATAGTTGTGTATATTTATAGCGTGACACAAATGACATTTGTGTCTACTATGAAACTACTACTATTACTGAAACTGCGCTGATTTAGGCCTACTTTCGCAGGATTTAGTGTAAAATAATGTGTCTAAGGGTTCATCCAGCTGCTGAATAGTCTTTTCTACAGTGAATAAAAAACGAGAAAAATGCAAATATAACAACAGACGCGCACTTCTAAAGAACAAATAACTGATGTCGGAGGATTATTTCCTCTCTAGAAACCCTCTTTTTATGTCTTCAATTAAACTATAAATCAACTATAATTCTCGTACGTGCAATAAAAAAGAAATAAATGAGTCACTTACCGAAATCACACATATCTGTACCTGTGTATTTGAGCTCTTAGTTTAGAAAGAAAAACTTCATGGATATCAAACGCAGGTTCCTCCCGTCATGCTCGACGACGTCACGCACACCTCACCTGTGCAGCGGAAGTGGGAGGAGCCACAATACAAAGGTCACTCAATGCGAATTCAGAAGAGCACAAATAAAACCTGTTGTTATTGTTAGACATTATTGACCTATATTTAGTTGTCAGATTTTTTTTAGTTTTCTCTTTAATCCTCTGTAACTATCTTAATTTTAATTATTACATTTTGCAAATCAAAAAATAAAATTGATTCATTACTGGATTTGATTATGCACTTGATAAACTTTTGAAATGGCTAATCAATATATAATACTATGATATTATATATATATATATATATATATATATATATATATATATATATATATATATATATATATTAACGTATGCTTCTTTCTTTCTTTTTTTGCATTGCACCGCACTGCACACTGCCATCCGGGAATATTCTAGCTTTTCCCATATGTTCACGTGCTTCGATGCACCTCTTATGATTGTTACAGTCAGACTGTATTAGTACTTAATCCAAGAATATCCAAATATATGCAGTATTTAGTTTCACGAGGTTCACTGTAGCACTCAAACACTGTCTGGCATCTGTCTGCCCATGCCAACTATTCAAACAATGATAGCGCTGATCTACTGAGACGCATAAAACAATGCCAGTGTCCAAAGTCCTGTCATATTTCAGCGACACACCCACATTATCAGCACTAAGCAAATAAAAACAAGTGGGAGCAATGCAACGGCACATCAGCAAAACAAGATAGAGATTAATATCAGAATGAAGAGGACATTTACAGAAAACATACAATTTTATTGTCAGATGATATCAGAACGTCACATATTTTAACGGTCTTGCATTAAATTGATCAAAGCGTTGAAACCCTGACCAAACAGTTTATAATTTGCCAAAATATACTTTTCACGATTAAGTAAAGTCATTTCAAAATAACTTTTAAATAGTGATAACTTTTTAAGCGCACATATATATATATATATATATATATATATATATATAGATATATTTATTTATTAGGGCTGTCAAACGATTAATCGCAATTAATCGCATCCAAAATAAAAGTTTGTGTTTACATAATATATGTGTGTGTAGTGTGTATAATTATTTTGTATATATAAATACACACACATGCATGTATATATTTAAGAAAAATGTGTTATTAATATATAGAATATTTATATTTATATATAATATTAATTATGTATAAATATATATAAAATATATACATGCAAATATTTCTTAAATATATACATGCATGTGTGTGTATTTATATATACAAAATAATTATACACACGACACACACATATATTATGTAAACAAACACAAACTTTTATTTTGGATGCGATTAATCGCGATTAATCATTTGACAGCCCTAATATATATATATATATATATATATATATATATATATATATATATATATATATATATATATATATATAAACAAGCAGCAATTATTTTAAGAAAAGATAGCACAAGCCTATTTTATATTTTTCAAGCAAAACATTTCACAACATTAAATGTATTAAGTTTTAAATTATAAAATAGATTTATTGTTCAAAGTTGAGAAAAAAATCATAACACAATCCATAATGATGCCAGATGCCACTGGCTTTGATATTTTGTATCTAATGCAATATTTAATTTTTGGGGGGTCTCATTTTTGTGGTGAAGAAATAACAAGAGGGAAACTAGCCCTTCACAATTTTATTATATAATATAATTATATAATAAAACTATTATATTCTAAAATAAACTATTAAGACCCCCCAAAATTTAGTGTGATTTGTAAATTTTGCTGTGATTTCTTTTTTTTTTTTGCAAAAGTATAGTTCCCCTCTTATTATTTCTTTACCAAAAATTAGCACGCAAGTATTTACAATGATCGCTGCATCAAGCAACATATTAAGCCAGAGCCACAGCGACCCCTCGTGGCCTCCAGAATCATGCAGGGGCATCTGAAGGTCACAGCACAGCAGATGCTGCCAATCCTGTCTGACCTTCAGAAATGCGTGTGTAAAGTGAGACAAACACACGAGCACAGTATAGAAAGTCAGAACGGTATTTTTTTTTTTATTTGAACTGTACTGTATGCTAAATGTTCACCTCGGTACAATAAACAAATACAAATACTCACACTAAAAACCAAACCTACAGTTCTGGAACCAACCTGACCGGAGTTGGCCGAGGACCTCAGGATATTGCATATAAACAACACAATGAGCTCCGAACAGTGCGCTTCCACATAAAGAACCCAAAAGAAAAGGATCAGGGAGAGGATCACAGGAAAGTATGGTTACAAAAACATTAAACTAGACAATACAAATCTAATTTAACTGCCATACATTCAACACCAAAAAAACGCACTGGATGTCAGATCTATAAAAATACCTCGAAGAGGCTGATGGGAAGGAGCGAGTATTTAGACCACCGGGTTGTCGTGTGTTTTGGAGTAAATGTTCTTCCTGAGACAGGGGCGGTTTTTCACTCCAGTCCCTTTTTTTCTGTGTGAGCTGCCATCTATTTTTGGAGTTTTACAGAACTCATAGCAAACACAAAATCAAAATGTTCCTCACGGTGACGTTCACTCAAATCCAAATTGCCGTTTTGGGGAACTGATATTTAAAAACCTGACAGAGAATCGAACAAATCCTGAAAAAAACAAAAACATTTTTAATCTAAATTAATTTATATATATATATATATATATATTAGTAAAATAGTGTGCTCTTGGGTCTTAAAGAGGGGTGGTTTCTGAGCTGGTGCTTGTTCAATTTGTGCAATTCTGTAAACAAGAGGTCAGCTACTCTAAATGTTCTGGAAAAAAACAAAACAAATGCTAATCATTTCTCTATCATCTTTATTTTTGCCCAAGAACAGCCTTTCCCTCTCTGTTCTCTTAATAGATACACTGTATATATATGTTTTATCATCAAGCACTTTTAACACTGAAACAAAGACGAGCACTAATTCCGTGGATGTAAAGATAGAAACGATGTGGAAACGTATAACTGCGTTGAGTTCTGTTACGTGCCCAAATAAGGTGAGGAGGAAGAAGAGAAGTGCATGACATGTGGGTTATCAGTCAATGTTTCAAACTGGTGCACGAGGAAAGAGGCGTGGCCATCACGTGATACCACGCCTCCTGACAAGAAAGCACTGCCCACCTGCATTCGAACAGGTGGAAATGATGTCCGCCCCTCGCAAAAACAACAGAAACAAAACCACCGAACTTCCTAGGTTAAAACGTAAATGAACGGAAAAACACTCAAACTGAAAAACAAGACAGTGGTAGACGTCCGTGAAGCATGTCTCTGGTGCAGCTGGCGCTGGCAGCTGATTGCTTGTTCACCCGTTCACTGTCTCTTAGTCTCTACGATTTGCAGTTGGTCAGCGGTCAGGTGTGTGGTTATGACTTGGCCAGGTGTTCTCTATGGTCGTTGTGTTTGAGGAGCTGGGTGGGGGAGGGGGCGAGGCTGGGCT
This sequence comes from Rhinichthys klamathensis goyatoka, assembly GCF_029890125.1. NCBI lineage: Eukaryota > Metazoa > Chordata > Actinopteri > Cypriniformes > Leuciscidae > Rhinichthys > Rhinichthys klamathensis. The sequence goes on from NW_026606660.1 coordinate 7,871,768, forward strand.
GGGTGCCCGGCGGCAGGGGGTGGGCACTGGGCACCCCGCCAGGCATCATGCCCTCTATTTGTCCACCCATGCCACCAGGAGACACACCCACTGCACCAGGGGGGAACCTGGAGAAAAGACAGAGAATACAGAGTTACGGTGAGGTCACTGGTTTAATGCTACACTCTTTGACTACAACAAATTGCTTACAGACTCAAAGCTTCATTTTGGCTGAAAAACCTTATTTATACACTTAGCAGTCAAAATTGGTAACACTTTACAATAAGGTTTCATTAGTTAACATGAACTAATAATGAACAATACTTCTACAGCATATATTAATCTTTGTTCATTTTAATTTCAACATTTACTAATACATTATTAAAATCAAATGTTGTATCTGTTCAAATTAGTTAATGCACTGTGAGTGAACTAACAAGAAACAATGAACAGATGTATTTTTATTAACTAACGTTAACAAAGATGAATAAATACTGTAAAAAAAAGTATTGATCATAGTTAGTTCATGTTAGCTAATACATTCATTTTAACAAATGAACCTTATTGTAAAGTGCTACCGATAATTCTTTATTAAGGTATTTATTGCTTAAAATAAATATATGGTATTTAAGGTATGCATTTAATCGTTTTATTATCTGATTTATTGATTCCTCAGGTTATTTGTTGAATGCTCAAATACTTTGTGATTTTTGTATGGAGGGCCATTTGTGCCACAATCTAATTTAACAAATGCTCATAACAACACAGCAAAATACATACAATAAAAAATTATGTGCAATTAAAATAATTCTAGAACCAATAAAAAAAACCAATTAGTAAGTAAAAATTGCTGTTCAGCCTTTATGTAACATTTCCATAAATAGGAAGGTATCACATGATGGCATGTTCCATTGCACATGGGAATGAGAAATGTAAAAACAAAAGTTGTCAAATCAAAGTAAGGATATGCTTGATGTTTCAGACCTCATCAATGTCTTTCACAGAGCTATTTGGGCTGTTATCTTGATATCAGGCGACGGCTGTGTTGCAGTACTCTGTGAATATTTACCTGTCATTGTTTAGGTATACATTTTGTCTTGCAGGCCACCAGGAGAAACGGCTGGTAGCGGTTGGGCCACTCTGCTGAGCGAGAGAAGCAATCAGACTGAGCAACACACATTGTGTGTGTGTGTGTGTGTGTTTATATGTGTGGGTTGGAGAGTTAAATGCATAAAAATGAGGTGTTAGTTGAGGGAAACGTTCAGAAGGGTCATAGCGGGTAAAGCTAGAGGTGATGCTGTCGATGTAGAGCGAAGTTAATTTATGTTTGCCACAGGGACAGACGGCAGTAACCTTTAAGTCTATTTGCATATTGCGATCTGGAGGGATTACACTCACTACACAGGGATGAACTAATGAAGCTTGTTTGCATTGCTGAACACAGCCGCTGTGCTGGTTGGCTGCTCATACATCAGAATGAATGAATTTGTTGAGTATTTCATCTCACTGCGAGGAAGGAGTGATCTTGAGTAGAGTGGGGAAAAGAGCAGGGATGGCGATTAGAGGGAATTTTATGAATCTGGTTTTGATTCAGATTTTATTTGACAATACAGGTCCCTCAGCGATTTGATTAAGGATTTAGTACTTTTGTAAGTGAAATTCTCAGAAATGCTGTTAAAAGTGGATCGGGCCGAGCACCAAAACACACTTGTAGCCAATCAGCAGTAAGGGGAGTATACAATCATGAGGGGGGGAGGGATTTGGGGCAGAGTAATCAAGATAGGGGTGTGATCCTTTTGGGTAGGGGCGTGTTTATTTGGGTGGTTTCAAATATCAACAGCGTTTCTCAGAAATCGCTTACTGCACCTTTAATTTTTTGTAACATATTTTGATGTTTTTAATACCATTTATAATTAATTAACCAATTCTATTTATTATATTATTATTATACTATTATTAACATATTTTAGTAAATACTATAATAAAAATATTTTAGTTAACAAATAATATATATATTAAACCATTTATTGATCCATTATTAACAAAGTTTAATAAATATATATATATATATATTAAACTATTAATTATTATTATACTATTTATTAAACATTTTTCTGAATCTAGCTCATAAATATCACTAAATTATGCTAGTAGATTTATACTGAAAACAAGAAGAAAACTATTTGCCAATGTGGTAAGAAAAATACATTTAATTCAACATATATTCTAGATATATTCAAGATGTTCAGTTTTACTTCTAAGTATATCTATAGTTGTAAGAATGTTTGTATATATACAGAATATATATTTTATATATATATATATATATATATATATATAAATTAAAAACAATTCTTTCAAGTTTTTTTTATAATGTTAAATCTGATATTAACAATTATTGTTAAGACTGGGAGATTAATAGAACTGAATGCAATGAAAATCATTTGGGTCTGGTTCTAAATGAGAACCGGTTCTCGATTCTCAATCCCAGAAACAAGGGTGTTTGAGATGTTAACAAACTCAAGGGTGGATGGAATAAAGGTTAGTATGATATGAAAGGTAATGTATGTTTGGTTCTGTTTAAAATCTCTTTTCTCACCTGTAAGCTCCTCCGTTGAGCTCCGGGTGTACCTGCTGCTCCATCATCCCCCACGGCGCCGTGGTAACAAAAAACTCTTTGTTGACGCAGTTTCTGAGACTGTCTGGAATACGACCTGAAAACCAGAACAAACCCCGAGACATGATGACTGATGTACAACAGAACGGATCCTTTGAGGGAGACAGAGTTTATATAAAGAACTAGATTTACATTCCCTGAAGGAAATACAAGTGCTTGCTAGGCAGCATAAGAATGTTAAAATAGCAGTTTGAAAAGTTATGCTATATATATATATATATATATATAGATAGGAGTGAGAGAAAGAGAGGTAAATCAGGACCCCCTTCCCTTCACAGTTCACATACACTCCAGTTAAAGCTCCAGTCCGTAACTTTTTTAAGTTAAAAATAATCCAAAATAATTACCGTATTTTTCCGCACTATACGGCGCACCGGATTTTAAGGCGCACCTTCAATGAATGACCTATTTTAGAACATTTTTCATATATAGGGCGCACCGGATTATAAGGCGCATAAGATACTGCAGTCAAACGTTTGACTGGGTTTGCGAATGCATCCACTAGATGTCAACAAATGTCAACAAAAAAGTCAAACTTTATTAAGCTTACTGACAACTCCGTCGTTCACTCCCATGGTAACGTTGTTCAAACGTTAAAGGAAAACTCCGGTCAATTTTAACATTGAGCTCATTTTTTGTAAATTTGGAGTGCTGTCAGTACAGATAACAACGACAAAAACCGGTGTTGCCTACACCGTGTTATCCTCTTTTTAAAATTTGCACCCTGTTGACTTAAACGGGTAAAGTTTTAAACCTGCTTTTAGCCTCTTAACAACCTTAATGTGTCATTACAAGTGCACAGCCATGTAAGTGAACACGGTGAATCTGACTCCAGTAAATGTGAAAGATATGAATAAAAATGATGTTTATTCAGCCATCTCACATACCCGTATTTTCTTCCTGTTTTCGGTCGAAGTCCACAGTAGGCGATTGTCGAGTGCGCGTGCGCGATCATTGGTAACTAAGCAACAGTGGAGACGATGACGGTGCTGTGTGGCGTTCTGAGAATATCAGCTCAAATGGATAGTTCGGATAGTTCATCCGAATCAGATGTTGAACACACGGAGGAGGTTTGATCGCGCGCGCGCGAACTCGACAATCAACTACTGTGGACTTCGGCCGAAAACAGGAAGTAAATACGGGTATGTGAGCTGGCTGAATAAAGAGATTATTCCTGCCTTCGTGAAAGCTCGGATCACAGTTGAGACTGATATATCAGCCCAGGCATCCACGATCCATTGGCAGATAGTGGCGTAAGTCGCCCGGCGCTGTCTCCCCGTCTTGGTGAACGTGTGTTCACCATCCATATATAAGGCGCTCCGGATTATAAGGCGCACTGTCGTTTTTTGAGAAAATTAAAGGCTTTTAAGTGCGCCTTATAGTGCGGAAAATACGGTATATTAAAAAAAACTTATTCTGCCATAGCTAGATTCAAAACGGTTAGCTTGTAATAATGATTTTAATTCCAGTGGTACTGGTGGGTTTCCGCGGGAAATTCGAGCATGTCTTTGCGTAATTACGTCACACCCGTACACATAAAGAAGGAGTTTCGGCTCCTTCGGCTATACGGCGCGTGACGAGATGTTTAGATGTATAGGCTTTTCTCGCAGCACTTTACATTATTAAACTTATGGCATCCAGAAAGATCCAAACAACAATCATCAGTGTCAACTGGAGATTCAGCAGTTATAAAACCCAAAAGACTTCGTACTTCGGATTTAAGGTGGCTAGAGAAAGAGAAAGAAACCGTCTCATGCGAACACAAGGATTTAACATCGGCGGGGCTTTTGAAAAGTGCGTGAACTCCGTGTTTTGAAGGGGCTCAAAACGGAAGAAGAGACGGCTTTTTTCTGCTGAACAAGTAAGACATTTCAATAGTTCAATCGTGTAACAGTACGTTTTCTTAATTCACACAGTTATGGAGTTTCCTTTGTTGTGCCTTTCTCGTTTTGCTATTATGGAGAATATGAATTCTGAACTACACAGGTAACCATAAAACACATTAAATTTAACATTAGTCACGCAATGCTGATGTTGTTAACATGAATTTGAGAACAAAGTAGGCTATAATTTGCACGGTTGCTGTAAATCGCGTTGATTAAATCTAACGAAGCTTATCATGGCGAATGCTTTTTCCCCCTTAGTTGGTCAGAACAAAAATGGATGTTACTTACTTGTTCAGAAGACATTTTCTTATGAAAATTCTTATGTTGGTCAAACTTTCAAAAAGTGAATCTGTGATTCTGTATGACAGTAGGCTATCCACACAGCGCGGTGACTGACAGCAGCACTCGCCTCAAAGCACTGTGTTCATCCGCGCTGTTTCATGCCGATTTACAACCCACGTAAAGATGATAATTCCGCGAATCACTGCAGTTACAGATTTCGAACAGAGAGATGGCGACAAAGAGGAAAAGTTACGGACTGGAGCTTTAACCATAATTAACTTTACCATAATAAATGAACCATGCAACCCTATGATAATCACAATATCGTATGCCAATTCTACAATGACATCATCAGAAGCGGTTACATTTTGAAAAGAAAACATTTTAAGAAAGAGGTCAATGGGAGCTTTCATACCAGTGATGGCCCTGCGGATCTCAGTGGCCGCGGCCTCTCTCATCTCTAGTGAGGCCTGCTCACTGTACCACGCCGTGTGAGGGGTGCAGATCAGATTGGGCGCATCCTTCAGAGGACCCTGAGTAAAACTGAGAGAAAACCATAGCATAGGGAGACAGAATGAGACTATATCCTGATTTGCATACTTTTACAACACATTGAAAGGATGTACTTCGCTGGTGATGTGAAAGTACATACACTACTGTAAAATGTATTTACATTTAAAACTGTTTCCATTTTAATATATTCTAAAATGTAATTTATTCCTGTGATGCAAAGCTGAATTTTCAGCATCATTACTCCAATCTTCAGTGTCACATGATCTTTCAGAAATCATTCTAATATGATGATTTGCTGCTTGAAAAACATTTTTTTATAATTATCATTGTGCTAAACATTTTAGGCGAAACCATGATGTATTTTTTTCAGCATTTCTTTGATGAATAGAAAGTTCAAAAGAAAAGCATTTATTTGAAACGGTAAAAAAACTAAAAAAGTATAATGTTATAAAATCTTTTTTAATTGTTTTATTATTTTTTTTTAAATATTTTTTATGAATTAATTTATTAATTCCCAAATGCAAACTTTTGAAAATTCATTATCACTCAACGTTGGATACATTGCAATACATTGTGATAATAATCAAATGAGAATAATACAAGCGAAATAAATAAATTAATGTTGTGCTCCCATAACAAATTTCCATTATGTTCTAGAAAAGTAAAATGCCGGAGCAGAAAACGTTGCTATGTTTGTACATCTGAAATAACACACCATTGTCAATGTACTATAATCTGGGATCCACTAATCCTAATATTACAAATTATATAGAAGTAATAGCATGCAAGTTTAGGTGCAGCTGAAGAGATGTTTGGAGTCAAATTGTGGTGTACAGCAACATGGAGATTGTTCTAATTAGTATGTCATTACGAATGTTACCTGAAGGGTTCAGATTCGTGAACGTCCAGGGCGGCCCCTCGTATCCTGCCCTCTTTTAGAGCCTGAGCCAGGGCTTTTTCATCGACCAGACCCCCTCGGGCTGTGTTGACTAGAAACGCTCCCTGTCGCATCTACGAAAACACCATACATGATATTTCACAAGTCCTCAAAGTCATGTTCAGGCCACAGCCACTAGATGGCGCTCGTGATAATGGACTGTTTGTGTGTAGTCTACCTGTTTGATGGTGAAGTCGTTAATGAGGTGGTGATTGTGTTCGTTTAGGTTGCAGTGGAGAGACACACAGTCGCTCTGGTACAGGAGGTCCTGTAATGTGTAAACTCTCTGAACGCCCAGCGATCGCTCTAAACCGTCTTGCAAGTATGGGTCGTAAAAGATCACATTGAAGCCAAACGCTTTTGCTCGAACAGCCACTGCCTGTCCTGATCGGCCTATAACACACATATACATAAATATATAGACACACAAACCCATCCAGTAGAAATGACTTTAGGATTGCTTATATAACTTGTATGACAACTATAGTGCTTGTTTGTCCTTCTTGGAGCTTAACTAACTCTAGTCACCACTGACTTTAGTTATATGAAAACAAAAATTATACATGGATGACCAGACATAATTCATTTGAACCATTCCTTTAAGGTTCCTGTGATTTTTAATATGTAAATATAATATTTTCATGTACACTACCAGTCAAAAGTCTGCAGCCACTTTAAATGATATTATTTATTATAATATTATATTTTTTAGTTAAATGCTTGAATTTAGTCTTATAAGGGTTAAGGTTAGATTGTGCTTACCTAAGAATTTCAATACTAAAATTGTACTTTTTTAAAAAAAAAAATTATGATTTTTATTCACTTTATGTTTTAATCACTACATAATTCTCATACTTCAATTTATGACTGAAAATTGATGTAAAATGTTAAATAGTGCATACATATAAATGCATATATATGCTTTTATCCAAAGCGACTTATATCTCAAATGTGTATTTCAATGTATAATACAGAACAAACAACTAATGTAAATAAATTAAACTTAATGGCATTAACCAGCATTATTATAATGCTTAACACAATTGTGTAATGTTCTTATGTTTGTTGATGAAGTGTTTCTCCGTTTCTGTCTCTCACCAAAGCCAATAAGTCCGAGTGTTTCCCCTCTGATGCGGGCGGCCCCTGACGCCACCTCTCGGATCTGCTCCACGCTCTGGACCCGTGTGCCCTCCCGCATGGCCTGGTACAGCCACGTGTTCCTCCTGTACAGGTTCAGGATGTGGCAAAGCGTGGAGTCTGCCGTCTCCTCCACAGCGGCTGATGGGATATTACACACTGCAATACCTGCAGACATGCACAAATGCTCAGTCTGATTCATAGAAAGGTTGATATTTACATATCTGAACATTCAATAAACAAGACAATGCCTCAGATGGTCCATTCATACTGATAGTCAATTTAACCCTGATCCTGTCTTCTATCCGTTCATGGATTTGACCTGTAAGTTTCTCCAGCCATCATTAAAAGGAGAAATGGAGATCATTATCCAGCCAGAACACCTTCTTTCTTTAACTCTAACCATATAAACTGTCTGTCCCAGAGGAACAATTAGTCCTTCTATACCTTCTTCTGTCTCTGAAAGACTTCATCCAACTTTTCCTCACTACATGGAGAGAACTTTGTTTTTCTGAACAAAGATTGAACCTAGATTCTCAGCTGAGCAGTATTCGATGTCAGACGTGTGTTCTCTGTGATGCCAAGTATCACACTATATAAACTCAACATCTTTATGCATTCTACATTTCATTTGCTCCAGCTTTTCACAATATTATCAATGTTTTAAGTTTCCCACTGCTCATTTTTCAGGTGTATATTATTGTCCAGAAAGCTGTTGAAAGCAACACAAAGACAGTGTTGTCACATAGTCCATGTGATTTTTAGATAACGTTTTTATTCTTATTATTCTCATTATCTAGATAAAATAATAATAATGGGGCAAATCTACATTTGTATGTCAGGTATCAACTTCTTATTCTACCAATGTCTATTAAGACCAAAAGTCGTGAGCAGGAAACATGTCTTAGCATTTGTCGCCCAATGCTCTTACCCATCTCTCCAGCCGCTTTAATGTCGATATTGTCATATCCACTACCGATGCGGATTATGATTCGGAGGGCTTTAAATTTCTCCAGATCTTCTCTGGTCAGAGTAATGGTGTGGTACATCATCGCCCCCACCGCCTCGTTCAACACCTGCCAGAGACACATTTACACCACACTATAAACATCAGGGCACAAAACTGGGGGATGTTTATTAAGCACACATAAATCATTTCTTTGTAGCATCCTGGGCCTGGGAGGAGTATGTGGGTGTAATGCATTTCTCATGATGAGTTTGCCATGTTCGTGTACATGTCATTTAATGCATTTCCTCCCAGTTTGATAATTATTTGTTTTTTACTCTTTACAAAACCATATTCTGAATCAAATAGCAAAAATTGAAGTGACGTGACGGCCAGGTATGGTAACCAATACTTTGAATTTGTCCTCTGCATTTAACCGATCCAAGTTAGTGCATACACACATTAGGAGCAGTGAGTAGTGAACACACACACACACACACACACTGCAAGCCATGGACACACACACCCGGAGCAGTGGGCAGCCATTTTGCTGTGGCGCCCGGGGAGTGATTTGGGGTTAGATGCCTTGCTCAAGGGCACCTCTGTCATTTCCTGTCGGTATTGAGAATCGAACCTGTGACCTTCGGGTTACCAGTCTGACTCTAACCGTTAGGCCACGACTGCCCCTATAAAACATAATATTAAACTTAACAGGGTAATTCAATTCAATGCAATGAAATTCTACACCTTCGTAACTGGGTCTGATAATTGGGTCACTATAAAATGAATCACAGCCTGTGTGTTTTTAAATGAACTAGTGTTTCCGGCAGAATTCTGCTTTTGTTTACTATGCATGCATATTGTACATACTAAACAAATCTTTTTTATGAAAATATTTGAATGTTCTTTTTTTATAAAAAACAAGCATACAATTTATTACAACAAAATCTTTGACAGCACATTGTCACATCCAGTCAGTGAGTGAGTCAGTCAGTAACAGATTCACTAAGTAATTTGTTGACTGATTCAAACTGATTTAATAGCTTGTGCATTTGTGGGTCTTCTATCAATTCATTAAAATAAAGTGAATCATAGGAGTTTGTGAAAACAACTGACATGCAGTCAGTGAAAACAATGCAATAAAACATGTTATACTGTATATTTGTTATGTATTTATTTATTGTCTGATTTAAACATCAGCAGCAAACATTTTTTTCAGTGAACCAATTCAAAACAAGTAGCTTGTGTCATCACTCATAATTATTCATTTTACATATACAATTTTTAAGTTAAATGAAATATAAAATTGATATTTATTGTTATTAAAGGACAATTATTAAATATAAAAAAAAAAATTAAATGTGAAAAACAAACAAAAAAAGCCTTCATTATTTTCAACAAGATGAATATTTTGGGTACATAAAAGCAGCAAAATCTGTTTGGTTAAAATGATTTGGTTCCTCGGAAGTTCGGAGGGAAGGAAGGAAGGAAGGTTGAAAGGAGGGATGGAAGGAAGGAAAAATAGGGAAGGGAGGGAAGAAGGAAAAAGAGGAAAGGAAGGGAAGGGAAGAAGGAAGGTTGGAATGAAGGAACGATGGAAAGAAAAAAATGGGAAGGAAGGAAAGGAGGAAGGTTGAAAGGAAGGAAGGAAGGAAGGAAAATAGGGAAGAAAGAACGGAAGGTTAAAAGGAGGGAGGGAAAGAAGGAAGGAAGGAAAATAGGGAAGAAAGAATGGAAGGTTAAATGGAGGGAAGGAAGGAAGGAAAATAGGGAAAGAAGAACGGAAGGTTAAAAAGAGGGAGGAAAGGAAGGTTGGTTGAAAGGAGGGAAGGAAAAAGGAAAAATAGGGAAGGAAGGAAGGCTAAAAGGAGGGAAGGAAGGAAAAATAGGGAAGGAAGGAAGGTTAAAAGGAGGGAAGGAAGGTAGGAAAAATAGGGAAGGAAGGAAGGTTAAAAGGAGGGAAGGAAGGTAGGAAAAATAGGGAAGGAAGGAAGGAAGGAAGGATGAAAGGAAGGATGAAAGGAAGGAAGGAAAATAGGGAAAGAAGAATGGAAGGTTAAAAAGAGGGAGGGAAGGAAGGTTGGTTGAAAGGAGGGAAGGAAAGAAGGAAAAATAGGGAAGGAAGGAAGGTTAAAAGGAGGGAAGGAAGGAAGGTTAAAAGGAGGGAAGGAAGGAAAAAAAAATAGGGAAGGAAGAAAGGAAGAAAGGAAGGTTGAAAGGAAATAGGGCAAACAGACCTTCTCATGGATCTCCTGCGTTGACTGCGCATCACAGAACGCCACCGTGGCCAAATCCTTCAGGATGGGCATCTCTACGGTACAGTCCCTCCCGTCCAGCAGAGCGACCAGCGGCCGAGGGTGCATCGGGCCGTTCATGATCTGAGGCCTTATACCTGCCAAACACAGAGAGGAACGTCAACTTCCCAATCACCCTCCCGCCATGTGTCTTGTTGTCATGGAGATTGCAGCATTTGGGCAGAGTTATGAATACATTTTATTTAATAGCCTTTGGGGGAAACATCTTGTTCTCTTGTTTCTCTCTTTTCACTCTCCACCATCCATTTAAAAAGGACTTCAAATGAGAATTATTTACCACGGTATTATTAAAAAATAATTGTGTGGGAGATATTAAGGCAGCGTTGGGTCTCTCCGAGGGAAACGGAGTGGATGCGGGAGATCAGGGGTTTGGCACGCTTTAAATGAGCAGTGGACACATCAAACAGAAACACAAATGACATGGTGGAGCCATCACTACATCAGAGCGGGAGAAACCAGAGGGGGAAGGACAGACTGATGGGGCTCTCTCACACACACACACACACACACACACACAATCCCCTTCATGTAGGTGCTCGACCAATCAATGTTCACGAAACCGTGCCGACTGTTCATTTTCCAACCCATAAACAATTTCAGAGCTCAGACAGCCTGCTCTAAAAGCTTTTTTGGACATGAACAGTGAAGGCAAACTTAAACTCGGTGATTTTTAAACAAACAGAGTCCGAGCAGTACAGCAGTACACGGCCATTATCCAATCAGAGGCCAGAATGGGGAATTATCCAATCAGAGAGCAGCTGGGGAAAATCTCAGCCCTACCCTTCAGCCATTCTCCACATTTACTCTGATGATCATAGTGCACAAAAGATCCCGACAAAACATCGATTTCAGAGATGTGAGGCTTTTTATTTGACTTGCCATCACAATTTCTCTCAGTCTTTGAAGTTTTCTCCGAGCAGGGATCATTCACCTAAAAAAAATGAAAATCTTTTGCATATCCCTCATGTTGTTTCAAAACCAATATGACTTTCTCTCTTCCTTGAAACACAGTAATATTTCTAAGAATTTTAACATTGTTTTTTCATCCAATGTAAACATATGGTGACCATCAAGCTGCAAATATGACAAACAAGAGCATCATAAAATGTAGTTCATGTGGTTCATAAGTCATTTAAAATATATTATTTTCTTCCGCTTTTGAAGAAAGCGTTTGAATCTTGAATTTGCGATCACATACTTTCAAATATGGCGCATCGTAATATCAACAGTGCAAAGAATGATTTTCTTACTCTGTATTTTTCGTCTTGTTTTCCATTACAAATATCTAAACATTTTATATATAATTATAATATATCTGCCCATGGGATGAGAAAAATAATCCAGTTCTCCCTTTGAAATTAGTTTATTTTTATTACCTCACCAGCATATTTCTTGTTTTAACTCGCTTAATTAAAATGTTTCAGGAAACAAGACTTTTGCTTCTCACGTAACCGTTTCTAGATTCAAGAATGTTCAAATATTTGTATTGGAAAACAAGACAGAAATACTAAGTACTATATTTTTTGGTTCTTGCATGTCATGTGACCAATCATTGATGCGGAAAGTATAAAATTCATTTGAGATCTACAGAGGAAGGGAACCAAAGATAATCACGTTCATTCACACGTGATTATCACACGAAGCCATCGTAATAAATGTGAATATTTACAATTAGTGCAGACCTTTTTGGAAAAGTATATGATGGTGAACATTTTACCAAACATCTCCATTTATGTTCAACAGAAGAAATTAAATAAAATCAAAGTAACGTTGCGAAGGTGAATAAATAATGACATTTCTAGTTTTGGGTGAACTATTACTTTAATGTATGTGAAACTAATATGAGCGAGAGAGCGAGCGAGAGAGAGAGAGAAATGTAATACTCTCTTTGAAATCCCATGAACAATAAAAGTCTGTAAAAACAAAAGGAAATGAGGAGATTTTTCCATGGAGTTGCGTTGACGTGGATCTGTGCGCTTGTGTGTGTGTGTGTGTGTGTTAAATATGGCAGTGTGTATATCACACCGTATGTGTGAGTTTCCACACTTCTTGCTTAGGTGTGCCGCTGTGATTTTAATAAGTGTGTACGTGTACGTGTACGTGTGTGTGTGTTACAAGCAATCTTGGATTTAAAAAAAAACCTGGCAGCCAAGTGCCTCACCTCACTGTCAACTGCTGCTTATGGTTACCAAGCAACCTCATCTCTCACCGTCACACAAACACACACACACACAAAAAAACACTTTTTGCCTCAAAGCTAATAGACACTTGCAGGAAAGGAGTTAAAATGGTCAGATCACTGAATGACCGTCCAGGTCCTGAAATAAACCAGGTGCATGAGTGTCTAATAAGAGTGTATCTGTGCTGCGTCACTTTTTCTTCTCTCCACCCCTCCTGATCTATTAGCCAGGGATTTGGTTGGCAAACGCACACACACACTCACTAACGATAAGGAGTCGGGAACACAATGCACTGTGCACACACATGCCGAACTAGTTTGCAGATGTGTCACAGACAGCAGCCAAGACATGCGCTTGTGACACCATCAAAAAGCAAGTACCGTGCATACGCGCGCACACACACACACACACACACACACACCACACAACACACACTTTTGATTTTGGCCAATTTCAGAAACATGCGTCTTGCCTGGAAAATGCTGCCTCCACATTCCTCCCATGAAGAGCAGCCCAAAAAACAGGGGAGAAATAAAAATGGAGGGAGGCGGCAGAGAAAAAGCGTTCTCCTGTGATTGTGTCCTGGGGGTATCCCTCCTCTCGCTGCCTGTCTGTCGCTCGCTCACTCCCCCATATGTGGGTAAGCGGAGATATCTGCTCTTCTTCGGTCAGGAAGGAAAGCGTTCAGAGACGGACAGAAGAGCCTGTTGTTTTCATCCCTCGTTCTAGCCTCTCACTCTCGGCTTGTCCATCTTGATTGCCGTTTTCATCCCCCCCCCTCTCGTCTCATTTTAGAACAGACCTCTCAAGGTTAAAAAGGAGAGGAATAATTACGCCTGGCCGAGTCGAGGAGAGTCACGGAAAGAGGGAGAGGGTCAAAAATTCCCACACGAGTGCCAGTGCAAACGAGTTGTGCCGTTCCACTCCTCACGCTTCCAATCACTCCCCCTTCTGTTGCTCTTTTTTTCGACCCACTCCTTTTTTTTTCTCAACCGCACTCCCTTGCTCTCAAATTTATGATTTGGAGACCACAGTGGTTAGAGACTGCCAGCCTCTCCCTTCCACTCAAATCTGCTTAGCCTTTCTTTCTTTTATTTTCTCTTACTCTTTCTACCTCTCTTTTATTCAGCCTCCCTCTATGCTCAAAAATTACAGTCACTTAATTCTGTTAAAATGGTATTTATTTGGCTTATGTAATGTGAACACTAATGTGTGTGTGTGTGGTGTGTGCGTGTGTGTGTGTATGTGTGTGTGTGTGTGTGTGCTTTGTGAAAAGCAAAATGAAGGGTTGAAGAAAACCTGTCAAATAAACAAACAAACTACCAAACTAACAAATGAAAAACAAACAAAAGAACAAATGAAAGAACAAAGTAATAAAATAAATGGACTAATTAAAGAAAATACATAATACACAAACAAATTAAACAAATAAATGAATGGGGGGAAAAAAACTGAAGGACCAAAAAATAAACAAGAAATGATTGAATGACAATGAATAAACAATAATGTTTGAACAAACAAATGATTCAACAACCAAAGACAAAAAACAAACAACTGAACAAACCAAAGACCTCAACAAACAAACAAACTAATAAATCAAAGAAAATGACACTGACAACAAACTAATGAACGAAAATGAAATGAATGTATGAATGAATGAACAAACGTCAAATTAATGAAAGAAAAAACAGACATAAATTTGAATAATATAATTAAAGAAAAAGCATCATTGCAAAAAACAAACTAATGACCAAAAAATGAATGAATGAATGAATGAATGAACTAAGACCTGAACAAACTATAAAAAGAAAACAAGAACAAACTAATGATCAAACAATGGATGAATGAACGAACTAAGACCCAAAACAAAAGAACAAATTATAAAAAGAAAACATGAACAAACAATGAATGAATGGACGAATGAATGAATGGACGAATGAATGAATGAATGAATGAATGGACGAATGAATGAATGAATGAATGAATGAATGAATGGACGAATGAATGAATGAATGAATGAATGAATGAATGGACGAATCAGTGAATGAATGGACCAATGAATGAATGAATGGACGAATGAATGAATGAATGGACGAATGAATGAATGAATGGACGAATGAGTGAATGAATGGACGAATGAATGAATGAATGGACGAATGAGTGAATGAATGGACGAATGAATGAATGAACGGACGAATGAATGAATGAACGGACGAATGAATGAATGAACGGACGAATGAATGAATGAATGGACGAATGAATGAATGAATGGACGAATGAATGAATGGACGAATGAATGAATGAACGGACGAATGAATGAATGAATGAACGAATGGACGAATGAATGAATGAACGGACGAATGAATGAATGAACGGACGAATGAATGAACGAATGAATGAATGAATGGACGAATGAATGAACGAATGGACGAATGAATGAACGAACGAACGAACGAACTAAGACTCGAAAAAACTATAAAAAGAAAACAACAACAAACTAATGACCAAACAATGAATGAATGAAAGAACTAAGACCCAAACAAAAGAACAAAATATAAAAAGAAAACAAGAACATAATAATGACCAAACAATGAATGAATGAATGAAAGAACTAAGAAGACCCAAATAAAAAACAAACAATAAAAAGCAAACATGAACAAACTACTGTCCATGAATGAATGAATGAATGAACCAAGACCGAAACAATGAAAAGAATATCAAATTAATGTTTTGAACCAACAAATATACCAACAAATGAAAAAACGTATTAATGAACATCAACTCTAAATGAAGAAGAATGACTGAAAGGAAGGGTCATTGTACACTGGATTGTGCAGACAGACACAACACAGATGTGTAGCTGCTCATGTTGTGTACAGTTGAATAAGTGATTTTAAGCTACTTAAGTCCATATGAACACACTGTCACAGTGGCCAATACACACCGTCCCAAAGCACTTAACAGGATTTCCAGTGAAAGTCAAGACATTCGCTTCACTTTTCAGAAAATACACACCGAGAAAGGAATTGAACAGTCACCACATGAGTGGAGGGTCATATAACACACAGCTGGCCAGAGGAACCAGATCAGCACAATTAGTTTGAGATAACACAATATCAGCCTTACAAGGGACATACCACAGAAAACAGTGTACACACACAGACAGACATACTGTTATATTCTCAACACAAAGCTTCCTCCAGTTCAAACTGAACATTTATAAAAAACGAATCTGTGGTTTTGATGAGCTCATTAACACGTGACCACCCTCATTTACATATCGTTACCGATTAGTATTCAGCAACTTGCCACACCTTGATGATTGAGAGTATGAAGTACACCAGTTAGCCAATCATAACAGAGGTAATTTAAATAATGCTTTACAGGCAAAGTAGCAAAAACAGCCCGTTTCCTATGGGGTGCTTTAAAAGCATCTGAGAGAGGGTGGCATGAAAAACTAAATTATCTCTGCTTTTGGGGCATGAAACCTTGACTGACCTCATAAGTGGACTTCAGGGGAAAAATACAAAAGCATGAATATGGTAGGGCGGCACAATGAATCAAAATCAAACCGAAATTACAATATGGCTTAGGGCGATTATCAAATTCCAAAGGCTACAATTTAATGAAATAAATATAAGCGCAGTGAGTTGAAGCTTGGCACTTGACACTGTGGCACTCAACAAAGCTTGATGGTTTAACGTTTTAAAATGAAGAAATTGTACTGTAAAACAAAATTGTCGCTAATTTTTCCTTAAATATTTTTTTATTTTACATTGAAATACTCCAATATTTCTTCATTTGTTAAATATTTATATATATATAAAATATAAAATAATGATTTTTCTGATAACAATTGTATTTATTTATTTGATGTGTTTGTTTGTAGGGCGGCACAGTTTCATCAAAAATGTTATATATATATACCGTATATATATATGAATAGGGGAAAAAAGAAATTATATATATATATATATATATATATACACATATATAAAACACACTTTCCCCCCCATACATATTAATATATATATATAACATTTTTGGTGAAACTGTGCAGTCCTACAAACAAACACATCAAATAAATAAATAAATACAATTGATATCAGAAAAAAACATTTGATTTTCTCACCACAAAATGCAGTGGCTTCATCAATATGACTTCTTTAAATCCTTTCGAATACTTTTTTGATTTAAGAGTGAAATGCGTCACTTCTGTGCAAAACAAAACCGAATTGCAAAATATGACCATTTTCAAACAAGTTTTGTACATTCTTCCAGCCTTAATTGTTCAGACAAACTTCTCCCAGCCAAAACTTAGAATGCAATTTCATTTGGTGCTGCGGAAACGACACCCTTCACCTTACGTAGCCTACATTATTAAACAATGACATGAAATCTCTACTATCACTTAAGAGTGCTGTGTAAGTAAACCTGCTGTGGTGACCAGACAAGAGAAAACAAACAACACGTTAACACAGATAATTAGCCCAGTGTTCAGTCTTCATTCTTACACTCCTGAAGGGAACACACTCACAGCAGATGTGATCTCTCACTCCGTTTCGTTCCCCAAAATACTTTTTTTCCCTCTATTCATTAGTTTCACATTCTCTCGCTCCCTCATTCTGTTAGTTCTCTATATGACAGAAGCCATCTGGCCTTCTGAACGAGAGATTGGACCAGGGAATGAGAGGTTTACAATGTGCACGCATGCGCACGCACACACACACACACACACACACACACACACACACACACACACACACACACACACACACACAGCTGTGTTTTGTTACACTAGAGACAAGAGGCTCTTTATGAGGTGATAGTGCTTAACATTAGGGAAAGAGTTACAGCAAAAGCACACACACGTGCACAAACAAACACACTCACATGGTTAAAGTGTAAAAAAATTTTTTTTTAAAATTGGAAAGCATGATGCACGTGAAAGATGCATGTTACTGTCACCAGTCGCTCCTGTTCAACTCCTCCCCTTCAACCACAAAACGGTCACTGTTCTGATAATATGCAACGCCCACTTTTCACAATCCAATCATTTCCCGACGGATAAAATCAAGACCCACCCAACATTTCATTTCATTAGTTAAGACATCACATTACGGAAGCAAAACAGGCTGCAAACATCATTACACAATGACTTGAACAAGTGTCTTTGAGCAGATGTTTGTACAAATACAAGTCTGTCCTTGCAGGTATATAGACATTCATACATCAGACGATTCTTTCATGTCTTTAGTCATGCATAGTTTGCATTGAATTGAAGTGCTAAACAATTTCTGGTCCTTCCAATATCTGCATCTGCTTGTGTCTGTGTCCATACAGAGATCTGCCTCTCCATCTACGAAGGAAACTCAATCTCTGTGACCTTTTCATTTTGTCACAATGAATAATTCACCGGGACCTGTTTGCTATCTCACACTGACTCTCTCTCAAACACACACACACACACACACACACACACACACACACACACACACACACACACACACACACACACACACACACACACACACACACACACACACACACACACACACACACACACACACACACACACACACACACACACACACACACACACACACACACACACACACACACACACACACACACACACACACACACACACACACACACACACACACACACACACACACACACACACACACACAAAGAATATTGTGAACAAGGGTTCTCTTCTGTAGTCATCCACATGTTCTCTCATTCTTTACAAAGATACCCATCTCAATTGCATTGTACAAGTCTCTGTTTCTAAACTCTTGTGGTATCATGCAGTGTCTGTTCACATTTACAGAATACTTTGCCATCCCAATATTTTCAGACCACACTACAAAAATTATATATTTGAAGCATTTACATATTCATTATTAACATAATATATAATTATAATATAATTGTATTTAATTTATAAATATAAAAAAAAATTGAATTTTAAATAAAAATACATTGAATTATAAAATTATGTAATTTAGTTACTTTTAATGCTTCAGAACATGTTTTTAATGTATAATAAATGTATTAATGTAACATAATATCTAAATAATTGTATTGATAATATAATAAATAATAATATCATATAGCAATAATTTTAGATCTTAATAATATTTATAATAACTTTTATGCTTTAGAACATGATATTTCCATTTATTACATTTATAACTTGATAATAAATAAATGTATATATTATAATATATGAATAATTAAATTATATATATATATATATATTGTACACACACACACATACATAACAATACTGGAAATTATACAGCTATAGGAGCAATTAATTCATAAACAATTGGAAGACAATGGCTGGCATTGACAATAACTAATGCTTCAAAGACTATCAGGGAATCTTTCTTGCAATTTCAACAACAATGCAAACAATGTAATGTAGTGTATTGGCAAACCAAATGTTTAAATTAGCAATGCATAAAAACAATGGCAATGCAGCACTGGCCAAATAGAGCAAGTGATCGTTATGTTAACTGGCCTGAATCTCTTTCTCCATCAGCACATCATTATTGCCGAACACTAGCATGACATTTTTCATGACTCATTTGTTCATTCAACGTTTGGTCTCTGTGACTTTGTGCAAACATTTAGTATACGCACACAGGAAGGGCCAGATTGAACATGCAAGAAGTACGTTGACAAATTGCAACAAACTGCATACATGCAATGTGTGGTATACATTTACAAGTAGGCCTAGCAAATGTTGTTATCCAAAGCAACAGCATAAGTGATTCACATTCACAAGTTGTTTAACATTTTATGAAGAAATATCAGACGCTAGTTGTTTACATACAGCTCTCGTCGTCTACACACTGCACCAGGGCAAATTGATTATTCATACGTTCAAACAAACCAATATCGCACCAATTTCTGATTCTTTAATGCTAATATGCCACGTGGGAGAGATGTAAACGTCAGAGATAGGTCAGATGAGTTGTCCTACTGCAGACAGGGATTACAGTACACGCATTCATTCATTTCTGCAGGATTATGTTCTGATGGAGACCGCTAACCCCAAACCCCCCACCCCGTCCTTTCCCACTGGGCCCGTCCTGCACAGATGGCTAGTGGGATTTTACCTCTCTAATCTCTTTTCTTTCATTCCCTCTCTCAGTCTTCTCTTTTCATTTCTAAAAAACCCTCATTAAATGAATATGCTGAGTTGGAGAAAAGGGCACTGAAATGACTTTTGGTTTTGAGTGTCTTTTGCCCCCCAATTCTCATTCATTATTTCCTCTCTTTGCCCAACTCCATGTTGATTTTCCTCCAAATTTCCATTAGAGTCTGATCAAATTCCTACAGATTAATGGTCTCCGACTGCATACAAGTCTTTTTTATGTTGAAGCAACCACCTTTATTCTCTTGGACAGTCTTGCCAAGACTAAATAAACCAGTAATATGAACAAAACTTTACCAGACATCAAGATGTCAAAAATCCAGTTAAATCCCTTTTTTGTTCAGCAACTATAAAAAGAGAATAATTTATATAATTTTTATAAAAAAAATTCAGATACCATGAGCAACAGGGCGATTCATAAACTGATATTTGGCCACTTCAGATTATTTGAATTTAACTGAATACAATATACACACACACACACACACGTTTTTGAAAGAAGTCCATTATCATCGCCAGGGCTGCATTTATTTAATCAAAAATAAAATAAATAGAAAATCTAAAATAATTGTTTTCCATTTCTAATAAATATAAAAATGTAATTTATTCCTGTGATGCAAAGTTGTATTTTCAGCATCATTACTCCAGTCTTCAGTGTCACGTGATCCTTCAGAAATCATTTTAATATGCCGATTTGCTGCTCAAGGAACATTTCTGATTATTATCAATGTTGAAAATAGTTTTTGCTGCTTAACATTTTATACACCATATGGCAAAATACCACAATTTGATAAATACCATGGTACTAAATAATTTCTATATCAGTCTACCAAAATATGCAAAAAGCTACTCAAGTAAACCTTAGTAATATCATTATACATGTTTAAAAAAAAAAAGCTTAAACAGTAAAAATGAAATTCACAGTGTTCATTAAAACTTTTGGTCCTTTTAGCCTTAAATGTGCCATCTATTTATAGTTATACCGAGCTAGACTCATGTTTAAAGACCATTCAAAATGTAAACAAAAAAAAGTGGTAACAGCACTACAATATTTGCATACTAAATTGTGATTGATCATTTCCTTCAATCTACCATCTCATCACCTAGTTTACACTGGGGGAAAAAAGAAGAAATTATGTTGATTCTCTTTCAGAGACTGAAAACAAATCACATGCTAATTGTCAAGCCGATGACAAAGTGACTCTCAAAGATGGCTCAACATTTCATTACACAGAATCTAGCATGCACTAGCATAAACACTTACTGCGACTATAAAGAAACACCGTGGCCTAGAATTAAATAATTCAACTTAACAGCCTACACTAGAGTAAAGCGTACCATGAAGCGTCCTTTCAGCGTAACACTTCTGATCCATGACCAGGAGCGGCTTATCCCAGACTACAGGATGATCACTCAAAACGCCTCAGTCCTAAGAGCTCTTGTTCAAAAAAGAACTTCAAAAGAATCAAGAATCAATATCGAATAATACACCAGATACAAAAAAAAAGCACAAACAACAATACGCAAACATATGGACACACCTGACCTGGAACACTGTCATATGGTCTGACCGTGACACCCATCGCCATGGCTACATAATCCCTTCTTACTAGAAAGGAAGGTCTTTTGCCAGGGTCGCCCCAGCATGTCCATATATAGACGCAATTAGTCTTTGGGGGCATTTGGAATGACCATATATGGTAAAGGAATAAGGAAGCAGGCTCTTTTCAGATCAGTTCATTGAGATGTATTAGACCGTAAGGAACGATACATTATGGTGTATGTGCATGCTTTCTAAAAGAGAGAGCACAATAATAATAATTATAATAAAAAAATCAGAGCAGTCGTTGCTACCAAAAACAGGTCACCTAGCAACACACAATTAAGGAATACCCTGCGAGCCCACAGTCTACAGCCTTTCCATTAGCAGACGAAATTACTGGCTAAACAAACAACCATCACCCACATGCAAATGACTTTGTTGTGCATAAGAGAAGCGCTCATATTCTGCTCCAGACCGCTTGCCCACTGGGGGTTTTCACAGATGTTTAGGACAAGAGCAATGTACTCTGACTCTATCCAACCTGAAACATCTGGAGTCAGAGATGACTGGGGCACTGTAGAAATGGTTTCATTACATGGAACGAAAGCCAGCTAAACCCATTAACTCAAGTGAGACGGCAGAGGTGTAACAGAAGCAAAGGGAGGCAAAAAGACACAAAGGGAAAATGGAAGCCTTTCAAAGAGAAACGAAACGAGAGGATGCATGAGATAGACAGGAAGCCGTGGATTAGAGACTGTCGTAAAAAGAAGAGTTAAAAGATTATGATGCTATCTGTCCTCTATTCTAGGGATGGTCAACCAGTCCTCCAACAACTGACTTGCCCATGGATACCAAAAAAACACATGTGCGCTATAATGTAGTAGATCAGCCAAGTTTTTATTTCACTGGATTATCCCAAAAAATAGCTTAATAATGGTTATCTAACATAGCCTGGTTAAAACCAGACCATTCTCAGTTTTAACTGAGTTATGGTCTGGCAAAGCGTCATAGACAAATCATTTCCAGAGGGCGTCACCAACGGACGTCGCGGATAGACCTAAACCCAATCAGAGCGATGAAGGAGATGACGTATGCAGAGCGGAGGAGAAACATCTCCGAGTGTTGTTCTTTGCTCGGTTTTTAACAAAAAGTAAACGTTCAAATCGCTTAAAACACACGCGATAGCTGATTCGAACGAGTGATGTTCGACGGCGGCATCCATCTTTGTAATGTAGGCTACAAAATCTGCTTCAAAATCCCAGCACTGTCGTCATCGTGTAAAGCCCGCCCCAACGTTTCTGATTGGTGCCGCGATTTCGACGGATTGGAGATGGGCTTGAATGAGCTCTTTGCCAGACTAACTTTCAGAGCAAATCTAAATTTGCCGGAAGTTGTCTGGGTTTTCCCCAGGCTATATCTAACATATAACACCCGCCAAATGCGGGTGTATTTCAGCAGTGGTGTGTAACGCAGTCACTCCTACTAGCCATTTAGACTGGTTGGATTTTATATATAATATATGCATTTTTTCAACTGAAGTCTTTTAAATGTGCAATGTAGAGGTGTCAATAGAAAAATATAAATTTTTTGATACATCGACACTGAAATATTTGAAACGCTTCCAATATACATTTTCCACAGAATACCACGCTTTCTCGCTTTCTCATCTCTCCGACAGAGATAACCCGCCTCCCTTCACTCACTCGTTTCATTTGCTTCAGATGAATATTGTTGGTGTTACAGGGCTTGGATTTTGGCATGGGATTGCTCATAATTTTACTCATTCCCGCAGATTTTGTTCTCACGCCCAAAGTGCGCGCACATAAAGCCGTCTCTCAGTACTAAATTGAGGTCTTTTTTGCTGCTTATTGCGCATAAACAGTCGAATACACACAAAATAATGTCAAAATGCTGGTCTTGGTGAGTATACACGTAAACACAGTCAGATGTTTTAAATGAACATAAACAGTTACACATAAAATGCATGAGTAATGGATCCGTGAATCAGGTCTTGAAGCAGCAGTAAAAAATCTATATGGCAGATTATCCCCATGTCATCAATGTCAAAATTATGGCCAGTGAAAATGCTGAGTGGCTAGTAACTTTGGAAAACCACTAGCCACAGTGGCTGGTGAGCAAAAGAATTGATGTCAATCCTTGAATATAATAACATCTCCCCAGATTTTGGCCATACTGCCCAACCCTACTGAAGCTGCTTGCTAACCAGGCACTGAACCAGTCAGCCTTTAATAATATTTATCACTGCTCATTTCTCTCCCACCCCAGAGGCTCTCCAATCATATCCATACACTCTGATTACTATCACCACAATGTGATTAGCCTGACTATGGTGATGTGTTGTTTAATTTCCTGCCAGGGTCTGACACTGAATCTCCATTTCGACTCAAAGTAAAACTCCCTGCGCTGCCTCCCCTCCCCCTCAGTGCAGTCATTGGTCATCGTTCTGAAACAGCCAATGTGGGCTGGAAACTGTCTCTAACACCAGCGGCACCAGGTGGGATTCAAGAATACAGAAATATGACACCATAACCCTTTACAGTCTTTAGCAATATCTGCAAAGAATGCATGTGCATCAACATCAGTCCTGCAACAACATGTGAATGAATCCCACAAAACATACTGTATATTTACTGCATAGTGCAAAAATCCGAAATAGACTTCATTTTATTTTGTGACATTATTTTCATTGTAGTCAAGCAAATCCCGCTTAAATGTAATGCATCTGGACCTTTAAATTCTGAAATTTGCAATAGATTCAGATTAAATGACTGTTTCACAATGTTTATTTATTTATTTATTTAAATGAACATAAAAGCAGATTGACAAATACTATCAAGACATAAAAAAAATACAATTAAAATAATGGTTTTGCGTATTAATAACGGTTTTAATAACGGTTTTGCAAATAATAACAGTTTGGCAAATAGCCTTTTCAATAATGAAAAGGCTATTTTTTTGCATTATGATAATTGCTTTGCTTAAATGTCGTGTAAATAATGTCCCTCAACTGTAGATGAACTACATGTTCAGTTATTTCTCACATTGAAATTTCCCATTCAAGATTGTGCTTGGCAAAGACCGTAAACTGTCACTCTCTCCCTTGTGCTGGTTCAGTCCATCATTCTGATCTTGCCTATATACACCTCAAAGTGACAATTCACATCAAACATGTATCAAGTGGCTCTACCACTAACTGACAGGCTACACTTCACTCACAGTATCTTAGTCAAACAGATCAGCAGCGACGGGCAGAGAGTGACAGAGGTTTAAACTAGCAAAGACAAACCATGAGAATAAAAAATAAGACATGTCACTCCAAATTCATTTAGAGACGCCTACAAGAGAACATAAATAATATTAAAGCAATGTAATATATAATTCCAAGCCATAAAAAAAAAACAGTCTAACATTCAGTGACACCCTGAAGCTGATAATGGCTAATACTGCATAAATGTGACTGACAAATAACTTAACAGGCCACTGAACCACAAGGCAACATAATGAAAACACGCTTGCACATTCTAGCACAATTACTATGTCACTCATTGTAAAAAGAAAGTCCAAAGTAAGTTTACTTTTAAATGAGCTTGTGCTAGATAAAATACAATATTCAGTGGTATGCGGTTCTGCAATGACAAGGTATTAAAAAAATGAGGGAATTATTATTTTTTTCTAATCCTTTATGTACAAAAAAAGCTGCATCTGATCTGGAACAAAACAAAGCCAAACTAGCTACAAAAGCTTTGATCTGAAAGAATAATATTTAATGATATAAGATGAGTCTTGCTCAACATTAGGCAAAGGAAGGAACAGAGATGATATCTCAGTACTGGATGGTCTGGTAAAATCATTAGCAACTCAATTCACTACTTTTTCAGCAACAAAACAAACAGCACAGTTTATTCTTCAAAGGAGGTGCATCTGTGTAGCACTTCTAAAAAGTGCAAGTTCAAAGGGAAAAATGTAACTTGAATCAATGAACCTACAATCATATGATTCAGACACACTCACTCTGACACAGTTAGGAGCTGAAGCACTAGAGAGGGTGGAGAAGGGGAAGATAGGAGAATGTGAAAAAGGTAATGGAAGAGGGCTTTGATTTACTTGTGTCCGGCGATGCCATAGTGGAGACAATGACCGGAGGTCCAGTACGCCGGCTGAGCTTCTGATTAGCCAGACTCACACCTTGACCTGGACCGGCACTACCAACAGGTACTAGGGCTCCGTCTGAGGACACTCCAGCCCTGCGCATTACTTGTGGGCTTACATGGGGACTGGGCATGGGAGACATCGTGGCCAAGCTTCGATCCCTCTTTAACAACTCCATTGGTACAGTATAGTTGGTTGTGTATGCCTTCGGAGCTTGCTGGGGTGCCAAAGCAGGCATGGTCATTGGTTGCGGAACTGCAGGCAGTGCAGGCAAAGGCTGTGGCATTGCGTGGATTGCCATTTGTGATGGCATTACTGGCAGATGTGATGGAATGCCTACGTGTTGGGACATTGCAGTCATATGTGACATGGACAAGCCAGTATGCGGATTGTAGCCTGATAATGGGCGAGGCTGGACTGGAACCACAGAACCACTGTATGCTCCTGCAGACCTGGCTCCAGGATACCCACTGGTCTGGTCTAGAAGCTGCTGGGAGGGAGCACTGCTGGGTCTCCGACTATAGCCCTCACCCATCCTTGCAGATACAGTCTGCATTGGGGTAGAGGGTGGCTGCATATATTGGGACTCCAAGCTCGGAGTCAAGGGTGGCGGCTGGTGCGCATAAATGTCACTACGATGGCTAAAGCTGTTGGATCTGCCACGTACTGGAGCACTGGGATGCAGGGGGGTAGCAGGAAGGATTTCAGGTGGTCGTTTGCAACTAAGCACAACACGAGACAGAACCCTGGCTTGGCCCAAGTTGGGGGCCACTGAACGCACATCATTTTCCTCCATAACAGCCAACATTGCAGTGGAGTCAAAGCCCTGCTGCAGCAGAGAAGTGATGGTGCTTTCCGAGAGGCCCTCTTTTTGCAGCAATGCCAGAAACTCAGGGTCTGCATTTTTTTTAGGGTCTACAGGAGCCACTGGGGTCTGAGGGACAGTGGGAGGAGGAGCAGGAGTAAAAGGCTGAGCAGGAAGTTGTGGTAACAGAGCAGGAGTGGTTACTGGGGCAAGGGCTGTAGGGGGAACTGGAGTGTAGACAGGATTTGGAGGTGCCATGGGTTGCACATGTGGAACTTGCTGCACTGGCTGAACCTGTGGTACCTGCTGAACTTGCTGCACTGGTTGCATTTGCTGAACTTGCTGCACTGGTTGCATTTGCTGCATTGGCTGAACTTGCTGCATTTGCTGCACTGGCTGAACCTGCTGCATTTGCTGACCTTGCTGCATTTGCTGCACTGGCTGAACCTGCTGCATTTGCTGCTGCTGTATTTGTTGTTGCATTTGTTGCTGCGCTTGCTGCTGCGCTTGCTGTTGAGCCTGTTGTTGGACTTGCTGTTGCTGCTGTATGGTGTATGGTGAGGGGTTTTCCAGATGCATGACCATACCTCGGGCAGTTCCATCCATTCCTTGAGCAGCTGGATCAACCACCAGGCAAGTGGCTGCTGGCTGATCAATCGGCCTTCCGTTAACGTCACTGTAATGGCTAGTGAGAGAGGCAGGTGGCTCAGTACCGTAACGGGGAGAATTTGGCTCCATTATATAGCGAGCTGGAGATGGTGCTCGGCTTGGAATGCGCTGCCCATCCTGCATCATTTTTGTGCCAGGAGTAGCAGGTGGGGGTCCAGGCAGGGATGTTTCCCTATAAATACGACCCATGTCATGAGAACTTGGAGGTGGGGGAGGAGGCATGCCAGGTGTTGGGGCAGCAGAACCAGGCCGACCTCCTGAACTCTGTTCCCACAGTTGCCGAGGACCTGCCATCATTCCATAATGTGTTGATGACCTATTGAGAGAATGAGGTTGCTCTCCACGATAGAAACCGTCTGTTGGCCGAGGTGGCATGCCTGGGTCTTGCTGATAGTAGTCATGGTGTGGCAGGGAACCACGGTTAGCCATGGAATGTCGATCATAATGGCTGTTCAACTCAGGAACGGAGCTTTTTCTTATGTTACGTGGGTCCGGACGATCCAAATAACCTTGGTTGTAAAGAGATTGCTGGTAGGAGTCTGGCTCCCTTTTCAAATCGAGGTCAGGAGGACGCACTCCAGGCGGTGGCTCGTACCATCCCCCTCCTGTATCTGCTCCATAGCTCAGCGAGTTGCGTCGACCAGCCATCCGGGCCTGCTGCTCGTAAACACTGTCACTGCGCTCCCAATGACCCTCATTCCCACCCAGCGTGTCCCAGCTCTGGGAGCGGCCGATCGGCAACTGCTTACTGGAGAGCAACATGAGGAATAGATATACCTTACTCACAGGGAAGAAAAATGAGAGAGGTTTTCCTTTAAGTTCCTAGTTGCAGGCTGATGTCAAGTGGTGAAAGGAAGGAGTATGGAAGAAAAAATTAAAACAGAAGATATTGCTTTTCACCTGAGGTCCAGTTGTAATTTCTGTCTCCCGTCTCTATCACAGTGGCAAGGTCTGGCTATCAAATGGCTCCTCTTGCTTGGCGACCGGTGAATAATTAATCTGGGGAATACTGCTGGTGGTGATGGAAGCAGGAAAGAGGACACCAAGCGCTCGCACAAATAATGTTGGTAGGTGAAGCCTGCCTGACTACTCCATTCTGGCAATGCAAAGCGACAAGCGTGAACAGACAGAGGGAAAGAAAAAGAAAGAAAACGGAGAGACAGGAAGGAAAATTTTAACAAGGGGAGGGTTGGTGTGGGGGAGGCAGGGGTTTGTGATAATCCAGCGAAGCTGATCCGCTCCAACTCCAAACATTTTACTCATTCAGATTGCTATGAGGGATTACAGACCAAATAAAGCCAGCTTAAATCCACTCTTCCCCCTTGTGACGTCACATACAAACACACACAAAATGTGTCCCTGATGATAATGAACACAATGAAATCCCTTTGGACAGGAAGTCAGGAACACGTGCTGCCGCAGACACACTTACCTGAAGCCAATGGTCAAGGTGGTCTGTGTTTCATTCAAAAGCCTAGCCAGCTGACATTGAGCAGGAGGTCTTTGCTGGACTCCAAGAGGTGGACCAGTGAAACTAGTACAGATCTAATACAGCAGGGCAATATCGTGTAGCACTGTCAGGAAACGTCAAATCCTGATTGAACAGTAATCCTATGATGGACCAGCAATGCCTGCAGAGCTAAGCAAATGCAGAGATCCAGGATCACCACTCATCTATTACATTATGACCCGAGCTGAAACCAGCACAGCTATATGAACCACTGCCTCCAAAAACCATGCACAGCACACCAAAAATGAGGTCATAAAGCTTATGGATCACAATACTGATGCACACACAAAAAAAACAACAGCTTCTTTACATCAGATCTGATGCAAATTACGATACCGCTTTCTGTGAGCATTACATAAGCACAGCTTTTGGTAGCCCGAAATGAATTTAACTAGACTAAATAAAAAAAGATAATTTATGATGTCGAAATTTGGATAGGAATGGCGGTCTGCTTTTCTTTGGCTTTCCCTTTTCCATCCTGGTCTGTCTATTTTGGCTGAGTAGAACTGAAATACTAGCATAAATCCATGCACCTCTTAACATATACACACACACACACAGTCAGCAATTTTTGCAATTTTCTCTATTGCGCATCCAATCTGTATCACTTAGCAAAAGCAAATTATATGAGAACAACACTCATTTACAGGGGATAGCAGTAACAATTGTCTATCCCAAATGTCAGAAGAAGAGAAGCCGAGGTGGATGCAGCCGGAAGAGGAGAAGTAAACACACACACACACACACAAGCCAAGCAGCATTTGCACTGCGGACAAATCACCATGATCATAAACTTCCGTGATCATATTTTTCCCTTAAATAAGTCAAGAGAGTGAACAACACAAATCAAGGAAGGAATTTTACTTCACAATTTAAGATAGTCCGTCGGGAAGGGCGGTGATACATTTTGGTTGCCAGACGTCCCAGTGCTAATGCTACTTGGCTTGTGTGTGTGTGTGTGTGTGTGTGTGTGTGTGTGTGTGTGTGTGTGTGTGTGTGTGTGTGTGTTTACTTCTCTTCTACTGGCTGCATCCACCTCGCCTTCTCTTCTTCTGAGATTTGGGATAGACAATTGTTACTGCCATCCCCTGTAAATGAGTGTTGTTTTCATATAATTTATCCATGATAAGGATGCTATAATTTCTTAGAAACATCAGAAACACATCAAAATTTACTCACTCTTATGCCGTTCCAAACCTGGATGACTTTCTTTTTCTGTGAAACACAAAAGAAGACATTTAAAAAAAAAAAATGTCTCAGTGGATTTTTGTCCATAAAGTGAAAATAGGTCCTAATGTTATTTGGACCCCAGCGTTCTTTTAAAATACCTTCTTTTGTGTTCTGCAAAGGAGAGAAATGCATACAGGTTTACAATGACATGAGGCTGCGTAAACTATGACAGCATTTTGGGTGAAATGTCCCTTTAATATAACAATGACTCTGTTTATGTTGAATAAATGTCTAAAAAAACAAAGAAATCATCACCCCATGTTTTGCTATTCCCCACTGAGAAAGCATGGCTATGTTATTAAGATAAGCATTCTAAAACCCACAGGGGGTGAAGGGGAAAATCTGGGACATCAAATAATACTACATTATCAAAAGCCTTGCAAATATGTGTTTCATGGAAAACATTCCAACAATATGAATGCTAACAGTTAAATCTTGAGTTTTCGCTTTAGAAAGAGCTTTTTTTGTGAACAGATTTTGCCCACCTGCCACTGAAACACTCCACCCAAATCCTTCCTGATCCCCACAAACACCAGAGAAAGAGAGATGGAGAGGGAGGGCGAGAGAAAGACTTGTGAGGATAAAATTAATAGGGCATATTCTCCAACTATTCTTTGTCATTGTGATACATCCTGCATTTTGAATTCGTCTAAAGCAGTGCAGTTTTAAAGTGACTTTCCAGCACTATGCCCTCGTTTTGATCATTTCACTATTATAAAACGGACTTTGGTGCCTGTAATACAGCTATGGCGGGAATTTCACTTTGGCTTTAAGCCTGTTGTTCAGAATTAACAACACCGGTATACGTTACCATTTCCAGATTCCAAACAAGTCCCAAGACCCAATATAGCTTCCTTGTCATAAGTGACCCAATTGTATACTCTACAAAGACACGACACACAAAAAGTGCTAAACTTGGGAGATTCGACCCTAATAACTAATTTCAGAATTATCATGTTGCTGAGATAATGGCACGAATACTCTAATAAGCATAAAAATACATAGACAAAACTTGTTGCGTTGATTCCATTCAAGTTCACTTGGTTTTGGAACAGAGCACCAGAGAGTATGTAATACAGCCAAATGAAATCAAATCTCTCTGGAAGAGTTTTTCCTTGTCTTTGTGACTTTTGCTTTAACACACGCAGTGAGAGGATTATATTTGGTTCTAACTGCAACACAATAACCAAAAAGAAAAACAACACGGATCTGTACAGTTACATCACAACAGAAAAATCAAGGAGAGCAGTATCATGGCAACAGTGTCTTTTTAGTTATCCTCCTGCAGAACTTTAAGGAACAAAAGAGAGAAAGACCGGGAGACAAAAACAAAGGAAAAGAGAGAGAATTTTCATAAATCCTTTGTGCCCGAGAGACTGCGACTAATCTAATACAAAACCCCGTGGGATGTTTGGCTTCAACAAGCGTCTCTGCCTATCTGGGAATACATGTGTAAGCAATTTTATACATGACTACTAATACAAGAGCTCTTTGAATTCATAAAAAAAGGATATGAAGTGATTAAAAGCAGAATG
Organism: Rhinichthys klamathensis goyatoka; assembly: GCF_029890125.1. Taxonomy (NCBI): domain Eukaryota; kingdom Metazoa; phylum Chordata; class Actinopteri; order Cypriniformes; family Leuciscidae; genus Rhinichthys; species Rhinichthys klamathensis. Next base: position 7,903,253 of record NW_026606660.1, read on the forward strand.
CGATGAAATGAAACATTACTTCGACTAATTTACTCTCTTTCTTGTTCAGCTGGGAGCTCCTAATGTGGTATTACTGTGTGCATATATTTTTAAGTTGCTTATAGCCTGATTGTTCCAAGTATGCACCTTAATTTGTTACACCAAGAACAACTCACCCTGGATTAAAAGAAATGTTCCGTGAATTCGTTTTTATTTTTAATTTTAGTTCACTAGTTTTTTTTATTAGCTTTAATTTATTTTTATTAATAAAATTGTATATTTATTTAACTTTTTACGTAAAATAATTTATTTCAGTTAGTACGTTTTTTACGTTTTTTTTTTTTTTATCTAATATTTATATATTATTTCAAAATTATTTTAATTACAGAAAACTGTTTTGATAATTTCAATAACAATAACAACACTGGTCTTAGATGGCCATTAGCTGGTCTGAGCTGGTCTAGATAATTGATAAGCTGGACAACCATCTAGTAGTTTGATCAGGTAAACCCTTTTGAGCAAGCTGGTTTGGTCTAGTATTAAAGGGTCAGTTCACCCAAAAATTACTCGCCCTCAAGTCATCCTAGGTGTATATGACTTTCTTCTTTCAGGCGAATACAATCGGAGTTATATAAAAAAATATCCTGGCTCTTCCAAGCTTTATAATGGGAGATTTTGAAGGCCAAAAAGTAATCAATACGGCTCCAGGGGTTAACAAAGGCCTTCTGAAGCGAAGCGATGCGTGTTTTAAAAGAAAAATATTCATATTTATAACTTTATAAACTATAATCACTGGCTTCCGGTAACGGTGGTACGAGAGTCTAGTTCCGGTGAAAGAGTGACCTCTGACCCGACGCATGACGTAGGATGTAGGCTTTGCATAAGCTTCGGTGAGAGAAGACGCCTCTCGCGGTTCAAACAACAAACTCAAGCTCCTCTGAGATTTCTCTTGAAAAATTCTTCTAATTCGTGACCGGTGTTTTGTTTCGCTCTTTCCTCTGTGCTTCCGCGTTTGTCAATACGTCACGCGTCGGGTCGGAGGTCACTCTTCCGCCGGAACTTGACTCGCGTACGGCCATTACCGGAAGTCAGTGATTATAGTTTATAAAAAGATCAATATGGATAATTCACTTCAGAAGGCCTTTATTAACCCCTGGAGCCGTATGGATTACTTTTATGATGGATGGATGCGTTTTTTTATTCTTCAAAAACTCAGGCTCTATTCACTCCCATTATAAAGCTTGGAAGAGCCAGGATATTTTTTTACATGCATCCGATCGTGTTCGGCTGAAAGAATAAAGTCATATACACATAGGATGGCTTGAGGGTGAGTCAATTATGGGATAATTATCATTTTTGGGTGAACTAACCCTTTAAGCATTTACTTGTCATCCATACTGTAATAATCTTATTGAATAACCTTATCTTCCATTATGATTCATAATGGAAGATAAGGTTATTCAATTATGATCACAAGAGCTGCAAAGAAAATCTACTTATTGTGATGACGAGCCTTGTATTTCTTTTCTTCTCAGCAGCACAGCAACCTTGGTACATGCACACATACAGAGCTAAAACATTCATTCTGGAAAACAGCGCAGTCCAATTTATAACCACTTCAGAAACTGTTGTACTATTGAACAGCTAGTGCAGAAAAGAGCAGCCTTTTTCTTAGACAGCTGACAGCTCTCTATTCAGACATCTCACTAGAACATATTCACAACCTGACTTCCTCATTTCTCCCTTCTGCTGATTTCTCCTCTGCTAGCAGAATTCCCTTGGGGAATCCCATTGCAGTGCTGTAATAAGGCTCTTTTTTATAAAGTAGAGCGGGAGACTTGACATTTCTTCATTATAAGAGGTATACTTAAGAACTCGGCTTTTCCAACTCTGGGAAAACGAGTCTGGCGTTTAACGAGCCAGCGGCTGCAGATGTGATGACTGCAGTCTTTGTGCCGGAGCTGGAGGGAATATTACTACGACTCAAGTTTCTGACACCTGAACTTTCAGACTTGAGCTATCTCTTTGAAACTTTACCTGGTGGTTAATAAGTCACACACTTGCACTACTTGGAAGCACTGTTTAACTTCTGTGATAGGGGACACCACAGCACAATAGCTAAAAATCCTTCAATGAAACGCTACCTAGAATCATTTACTGATCTTCAAACAACTCCCAGAAGAAACTCAAACTGGGATTTTATGAACATCATGCTCTTTTCTACATGCATGTCTGTCAAAATTAGTGAAAATCTCTACTTCATCAATCTGTGAACTAGGGCTGCACAATCAATCGAAAAAAAAAAAAAAAATCATGGCATTAATTGTGCATTTATCAAATCGCGAAGTGGTTTAATTTAATAAATGTATGCGCTGTTTGTTTCAGAGTAAAGTACAGCACTGTTAAACAAAAAAGCTTGATGGTTTAATATTTGAAAATTATGAAATTAAGATAAATATTAGTATTGTCATTTTACAATAGTACAGTAAAATATTTTTGTATTAAATGCTTAATGTTACTAAATGTGAAAATAGTACCATAATAATATTTCTCATTTTATTTAATGTAATAAAATAAGTAATAATAAAAAATATTATTTAAAAAAATAATAATAAAAAAAAAATCACAGATATATTAAATCATAAAATTTGTGAAAAAAAAAAAGCTTCATCAGAAATGTTTCATCAGAAATATCGCAATCAGTAAGGCTGTGAAGCGATTAATCGCATCCAAAATAAAAGTTTGTGTTCACATAATATATGTGCGTGTACTGTGTATAATTATTTTGTATATATAAATACACACACATGCATAAATATATTTAAGAAAAATGTGTTATTTATATATAAAATATTTATATTTATATATAATATCAAATATATATACAGAATACTGTACATGCAAATATTTCTTAAATATATATACATCCATGTGTGTGTATTTCTTTATACAAAACAATTATACAAAGTAGTACACACATATATATTATGTAAACACAAACTTTTATTTTGGATGCGATTAATCGTTTCACAGCCCTAAATTGGATTTCCCCCCAAATCGTGCAGCCATACTGTGATCGTCTACATACAAACAAACTTACTTTATTGGCTGAAGCAAGTATTCATGAGAACTTGTCTTTAAATGCAACAAGGTCAGCTTGCATAGTATTAAAGGAATGTTCCAGGTTCAGTTGTGTGTTTCAATTTCAATTGTTCCCTAGCTTCTTTGAAAAAAGGCACAATGTGGTGCATTTCCCACTGAAACAGGATTATTCAACAAGAAAAAAATGTGGGACGAGACGAATCAATTGTCAAAACAGGCCATTCCTTACCGGAATGGAGACAGAGCGAATACACCGCCTAATTAGGTATTTGGCTAACATTATCCAATGATGTTAACGGCAAAGGGATGTTTTGATTAAAGATTTCAAAGGCAAACTACTTTACTTTTCTTTGGAATACTCCACACAGATGAATCAGCAACAATAAGACCAGAAACATGCGAGGTATGGTGACTTTAAGACATCAGACTTACTATACACCGAGAACTACTAAAAAGGACCATAACATAAAACAAATAAACATATGAAGCAATAGAGCAACATTTCAGCGGTCTGTGGAGCCAATCTCACATCTAAGAAACTTCACCCTTATAGACCTAAAAACCAATGTCTCTCTGGCCCTTCCTCTTTGTACATAGTGTAGTTTACAACATCCCCGGAGGCACATTCCCCTCCTCGGTTTCCTAACTGTGGGCCTAATTGATGTGCGAGGAAGAAAACGCACGCCTGCCAGATCAACCGCATTCAGGAGTCCCAGCGAGGGGGTCCGGGAGCCAAATGCAAACTTTTATACCCTTATAACATCATGCAGCCGAGAGATGCCAAACCATGGAATGGATGGAAAACTTTCCCAGCGTTTGGGGATTATGGATTGATTGCATGTATGTGTGCGTCTGTGCATATGCGATATGGGGTTTAAACAGTCATTTAAGTTCTTGCTCCATTAGAGGAGCATTGCATCATCATGACTGATGTCAACTTCATGTGTTTCGGAGTAAACGTACATTAGCTTCACCAGTTATTCTTTTGGTTTTTTAATCTGCCTCTGATGACTCTCAAATGGGACCAATAAGAACATTTTGGGAAGCTGGAAAAACTTTCTCAGGAAACCCGAGATGACATAATTTATCACACATGCCCACACGCAAACACACAGATTCTAACAGCGTTCGACAAACAACTAAAGTTCTTCAAGTTGAGTAGAGCTTAGAAACAACACACTAATAACAAAAAAAAAGTATAAATATAAACGTATATATATACATACACACACAATCACCTAAAGGATTATTAGGAACACCTGTTCAATTTCTCATTAATGCAATTATCTAATCAACCAATCACATGGCAGTTGCTTCAATGCATTTAGGGGTGTGGTCCTGGTCAAGATAATCTCCTGAACTCCAAACTGAATGTCAGAATGGGAAAGAAAGGTGATTAAAGCAATTTTGAGCATGGTCTGAGTATTTCACAATCTGCTCAGTTACTGGGATTTTCACGCACAACCATTTCTAGGGTTTACAAAGAATGGTGTGAAAAGGGAAAAAACATCCCGTATGCGGCAGTCCTGTGGGCGAAAATGCCTTGTTGATGCTAGAGGTCAGAGGAGAATGGGCCGACTGATTCAAGCTGATAGAAGAGCAACTTTGACTGAAATAACCACTCGTTACAACCGAGGTATGCAGCAAAGCATTTGTGAAGCCACAACACACACAATCTTGAGGCGGATGGGCTACAACAGCAGAAGACCCCACCGGGTACCACTCATCTCCACTACAAATAGGAAAAAGAGGCTACAATTTGCAAGAGCTCACCAAAATTGGACAGTTGAAGACTGGAAAAATGTTGCCTGGTCTGATGAGTCTCGATTTCTGTTGAGACATTCAGATGGTAGAGTCAGAATTTGGCGTAAACAGAATGAGAACATGGATCCATCATGCCTTGTTACCACTGTGCAGGCTGGTGGGGGTGGTGGTGGTGTAATGGATGTTTTCTTGGCACACTTTAGGCCCCTTAGTGCCAAATGGGCATCGTTTAAATGCCACGGCCTACCTGAGCATTGTTTCTGACCATGTCCATCCCTTTATGGCCACCATGTACCCATCCTCTGATGGCTACTTCCAGCAGGATAATGCACCATGTCACAAAGCTCGAATCATTTCAAATTGGTTTCTTGAACATGACAATGAGTTCACTGTACTAAAATGGCCCCCAGTCACCAGATCTCAACCCAATAGAGCATCTTTGGGATGTGGTGGAACGGGAGCTTCGTGCCCTGGATGTGCATCCCACAAATCTCCATCAACTGCGAGATGCTATCCTATCAATATGGGCCAACATTTCTAAAGAATGCTTTCAGCACCTTGTTGAATCAATGCCACGTAGAATTAAGGCAGTTCTGAAGGCGAAAGGGGGTCAAACACAGTATTAGTATGGTGTTCCTAATAATCCTTTAGGTGAGTGTATATATATACTACCAATCAAATGTTGTTGTTTTTTTACTTTTATTCAACAAGGATGCATTAAATTGACCAAAAGTGACAGTAATAACATGTTTTTAAATTAAGCACAGCTGTTTTCAACATTAATAATAATAAATGTTTCTTGAGCAGCAAATCATCATATTAGAAGAATTTCTTAAGGATCATGTGACGCTGAAGACTGGACTAATGATGCTAAAAATTCAGCTTTGCAACACAGGAATAAATTATATTGTAAAATAAATTCAAATAGAAAACTGTTGTTTTAAATTGTAATAATATTTCACAATGTTACTGTTTTTACTGTATTTCTGATAAAAAAATTTTTTTAAAAAAATCAAGCCTTGGTGAGCATAAGAGACTCCTTTCAAAACAATAACAAACTCGTACCGACCCCAATCATAAGCTGTTATTTATAAAGAAAAATCATGGTATTCCCAGTACCTGGCAATACTATTTAACCATGGTAAAGTCAGTATTGGTTATGTAAGTATATGAATGGTAATTAAGTTTCATGGCATATAGCAAAGCAGCATTGTATCACAGCCACTGCCCCATGGTACTGAGACAGTACTGTACTTCGGGGACACGTCAAGACTTCTTACCCTCACAGATTTTGTCCAGTCTTTGCCGTTTGACCTTGTGTTTGTCAATCAAAGCCATGCCAGTTCTGTTCTCCTCGTCTGCTGTTCACTGAGCTTAGCAACAGGAAACTACAGCCCCCAGAATCCTCCAGTGGGCATAACGCCACCGTACACCTGCACAGAAACACACAGTCAAGATGAAACCAGTGGACAACTGGCAAAATGACATGTCAGACACTAGAGGGAGCCATGATACTATTCAAATTACAATCAGCTTCAAGCTTTCATTTGGCTGGAGAAACAACAAATGAATAACTTAAATATTAAAGCAATATTCTGCAAAGAATTTTGCATTCTTTGCCAGCTTTGAAAACAACATAAAGCTGCATTCATAAATCCCTTAACTTCAATAATGTGAATATTCACAAAATTCAATGTTGGACAACGATATTATTAATGGTACTAAAGCACGCAGGGACAAATTTTTTATGTATTAATACTACCTTTCAAAATTTGCAAGATTTTTTATATTTTTTAAAAGAAGTCTCTTATGCTCACCAAGGCTGCAATTATTCGATTAAAAATACTGTAAAAACTTAAATACTGTGAAATATTATAACAATTTAAAAGACATGTTTTCTATTTGAATATGTTGTAAAATGTCATTTATTCCTGTGATGCAAAGCTAAATTTTTATCCTCATCATTACTCCAGTCTTCAGTGTCACATGATCCTTCAGGAATCATTCTAATATGCTGGTTTTCTGCTCACGAAACATTTCTTATTAATATCAACGTTGAAAACAGTTGCGCTGCTTCATATTTTTATGGAAACCGTGGTTAATTGTTTTTCGGGATTCTTTGATGAATAGACTAAATTAAAGCCGTTTCATCATAGAAAACGTCAGTCTCTCTTCAGAAGACTTGGATTAAATAAATCACATGATTCATTTAGATTTATTTTACAATCTCTTTATGAACCGTCAGAGTTTTGGGTGAACAGACTTTCAATGAAGGGACAGAAATCTCTCAGACTTCATTAAAAACATCTTCATTTGTGTTCCGAAGATGAACGAAAGTCACACAGATTTGCACTGACATGAGGGTGAGTAACTGAAGAAAAAACTATAAAAATAGGGTCAATTTCTTGTTTTATTTAATTCTGACTAGACTCTAAAAACTAGGTGACTGGAGTCTGTAACTTCAGTTCAAACCAGTACGACTTTACGGTTTTGTTGGCCCTTTGCGGTTTAAAAAAAAGTCTTTTAAATCAGAAAGTGTCAGCGCAGGGCTGCAAGTCTCCCTCAATCCGAGCGGCAGCAGATTCAGAGCTGAGAAAGAGACACAAACAGACTTCCAGTCCCACACTGAGAGACAAACTCACCGAGACACATCTCGCTTCAGTGACTTAAGAACCGGTGCCCTCTCACTCAACCTGAAACTGATCAGAGTATGCGCCACATACACACACACACACACACTCAGCCATCCTACAAAAACATGACTCAATTTCAATCCCGCTGAAGGACAAATATCGACCCTCCAGACAGAAGAGGACCCCGAGAAAAATGTATGATGGATCTTTTCATAAAGGCTCTTTCACAACAGATCGTTCTCAATTAAAGAAAGGCTTCCTGCATTTCACAATCCTCATCTTTTTGAGCACTCCCTCCCGCTCCGTCTTATCCCCCATCTGTCTTTCAATGATCTCTATAAATACACAAGCATAACTGTGGCGTTCATTGCACTACCTTGGCCTTGGTTGTCTGTGATTTTTTCAAACAAACAGAAATCTAAACACACACACAATCTGTTCTGTGTATCACAGAGGTCAGCAAAGAGTTTTTTCCAGCTGAACGGGTAATCTGAAAGATCTGAACTTTTAGGCAGCAACAATAGTGTGTGCATGAATACGAACACATTTCTTTGCCTTTGGTGTCACAGGAGGAGGTGAAAGCGAAACCATTGATAATGATAATGTGTTTCTTGAGCAGCAAATCAGCATATTAGAAAGATTCCTGAAGGATCATGTGACACTGAAGACTGGAGTAAAAATAAATTATTTTAAGTGCCATTTCAGAATATCATAAGCACAAAAAGATCATTATTCCATATTCCGTTAAAAAATGCTCTATTAATTAAGCAAGGTCATCGTGTCCCCAAAGCAACCGTCACTCCCTGCGACCAGTATTCAGGTCAGAGAGAAGGACGACACAAACCTGCCATAGAAACACTGAGCAGTACAATCCCAAACACAAGCAAACTCTGACAGTAGCCTATACATTTATGATTAGCAACAGATGAGTATTAAGCAGAAAGACTATTATATGTAATTCTATTTAATTAACAAAAACTCATCTAAAGAGCTGTACAAGTGGTTACACAGTTTGAGTTGTAAATCTTGATACGGTTCATAGAGAACTGGAAGAGAAAACACCTATCAGCGACACAAAGACATCAGCTGTATCCACTTCAAAGTCTTGTGTTTCTAAAAGCACTCCTTCACACAAAGCATGAATTACATCTGCTCCATTCACAAACCTGCTGCTTTGATTCAGCTGCACCTGCGCGTGCGTGCGTGTGTGTGTGTGTGTGTGTGTGTTATGACAGCCACATCACTCACTAGTGATTGATGTTTGCGCATTTCGTCCCTCATGTTTATCCTGCACAATAGACACATTTACACTGACCTCACTTCATTTTAATATTCATTGAGCGTTATGCAAACCTGAGCTGTTATGGGAATGTACTAATTAAACGTTGTTTCGATTCTCCACTACTAAACTCAGTTTATTCATTAGTGTGAATCACAGAGAACACTGCAATGCCAAGGTCATATTTAAAAAAAAAAAAAAAAGACTTTTTTTAGCCTATAAAATTGAAAAACTTAAGCAATAAAGTTCCTTTGCATTGTGATTTTTTTAAAAAGCATATACATAAAAAGAAAAAGGTGTGTATATATATATATACACATACATGCATGCATATACATATACCGGTATACAAACTTTTATGTTAGATGCGATTAATCACGATTAATCGATTTGACAGCATTCTTATTTATAATAATGTTTGCCAACAGTTCTTCTAACCCTAATTGATGGAGAGTGTAGCTTTTCATTTCTTAAACAACCATGTAGGAGGAAGACACATCATGGCCAAATTCCAGGATGACAATGTCAAGGCTCAAACTGTGAAAGAATGAAGAATCATTTTCACACATGAATCACATGAGTTCAGACCTTAAATTCATTGAAAGTCTTTAGGATGTGCTGAAGGAGACTTTACAGAGCGCTGGACTCTTGCATTCTCAATACAAGATCTTGACCAAAAATGTATGCACCTCTTGATGGAAACAACATTTATTTCCATCAACAGGAGCATCAATTTTACAATTGTAATTCTCTATATTTGTTGCACTGAATTTATTTTTTTATACTGAATTTCAATACAATGCAATTAGGAAAATCTGCAAAATCCATATGAAAATAATGTAACAAAAACCAACTAGTCCTAAAAACATGCTTTAATTTCTTCAGGCAAAATATAATTTATTTTTCCCCCATTTGATTTTAGGGTGTTTATTTTACCACATGAACTAAACATCCTCTCCAAAACGAGCACTGAATTTCTCTCTAAAGATGTTTCATTCTTTAAAGGATCCGGACCACTTTGTTGAGGTGGCATTTTAAATATGCAGATCATTTCCTGCATACTTATTTGTGGCATTGAATAATTTCAAGCAATCACAAATAGTTTTTTCCAGAGACCTTTAGAAATGTCAGTGCTCATCAAAGCAGCAGGACTGTCTCACCTCCTGAAACGCACACAAAGAGAAAAGACAGGTTTTAAATCAACTTCAGTAAAGTGTCGAAACACACAAGAAGGTTATCTGAGGAGGCGGCGCTGGAAGTGTTTAGAAGAACAGCGAGAACGCTCCCAATGTGTCACTGTTCAAGCGTGATAAAAGATAAACCACCATGTCTACTGTTTTAAACAAGGTTTTGCAGAGTTTTGAAACCGTGTCATAAACACTTGACCTCGCTCTCAAACTGGTGAGAATCCATATCTCCCAACATATCACTTTCTGTTTGAGTCATATCTTACTTTCTCCCCCCTCCCCCCTCTTGCTCTACTGTTTGAGAGCAAATAGCCATTTTCAAAATCTTCAGTTTCTCCTTAGAAATGACCCATGTCTCCTCTAGATTGTTGTAATGTCTCAAACTATTCTCATGTTTACAAAGATGCCAAAGTCTACCCTCAAAAGTCAGAGATCTCTATATGAACCCAAACATTTCTCATTGAATTCTTCCAGCCTATGCTAACAACACTCATTTTCCTCAACTAGCCTATATATTCTTGTCAGGAAAAAAAGTTTTTTTTTTTAGCCTTGAGCCTCCTCTGGAGTTTCAGAAGACATCTCAACAATGTCTCAAGCTGTATTAAGACATGCCAGTCAGAGATCCTAATATTCACTCAAAGATTTCTAATCCGTAGGAGAGAAGTATTCATTATGGTCATTATTTTTTGCATTTATGTTTGTCGCCGCAGCTTTAAAAAAAAAAAAAGAAAAAAAAAGAGCAACATCAACAAATTGTTGCTCCGTATCTCAATCTCTGGGACCGAAATCTCCTCATGCGATGTCTCGAACACTTGACCACACACCCATGCATCTGTATCTCTTAACGCATCGCTTTCTTTCTTAGTCATATCTCTTGCTTTTTTCCTCTCTGTGTAAGACAGAAACCTCCTCATATACGTCACAAAAAAACCCACAATACATTGCAACAAACAAAAACAAGTGAACCGGCATTCGTAATATAACTTCACAAACAGTGAGTGAATCCTCTGTGATGGCTGTATTGATCTGTGATAGTCACAGCTGTAATAAGCTAAGCGTTGTGTCCCGACCCGTCTCAGTCTGAGCACAATAAAGGGGCCCCTTGCCCCGCTGACCCCTTCATAACACACTGAACTCAATGACCCTGCTTTGACTCTCACTCCTGGAGACGAACTCTAATAACCTGCAGAAGAGGCTGATCACATCGCCTCCTACATGCATCATGATTTCAGCTCAGGGAACTCAGGGATTAATACTGAAAAATCATCAGCAATTTCAGACACTTTGGCCATTTTCCTCGTATCCAAACACTGACTAAAGGGACATCTGCTCCACCCTGAGAGGGTGAGGGGTTAATATGTCCTTATCTGACAGAGATAGCTGTGGCCCTCAAAGAAAAGATCCATAAAAACGATTTAGGGAAACTCAGTTGCGCAATGGATCATCAGTATTTTAACATTTTTCAAATGGAAAAATAATGGAAATGGTATATTCTTGTACTGTAAGCGGTGATTCAAACGCAACACAGGGAAGTAGAATTAGTCACCATGAAATCAAAATGGACAATTCTTTTCTTTTCTTTTTTTTTATGGAATATTGCAGTATTTTTTAGAAATTATTTATCTGTGCACATAGGGGTGGACAAATACCGTTCTTTTACTGAGTATCTACTGAGTTCTTTTTGCCTCCTATACTTGGGCTTGAACAGTTAAATTCACACACTTGTGCGTCAAAATGTCCATCTTTGCAAGTATCCTCATAAACACAGTCAATAATGTCTTCAGTGAATGTAAACAGTTGAGAAAGAAAGCGCATGTATTAAAGGTTATATAAGATTTGGTCATATCGCCCACCCCTACGTGAACAATCATTTTTTTAATTCATGTGCCCAACTTTCCCTCCCTCTTGCAGTGTCATCTCTTCTCTTCTCTGATGATGTGTTTACTGGCAAGAGGGCGGGACAACCTGTCACTCACATGAGATCCACCAATAGCAAACCACAACCATCCAATCAATTCCTGATGGACAAAATCAAGTCCTGTCCTACATTTTTTCTTGTTCGACAATCCATTTCATATACTTCAAATAGGGAAGAAAAGACTATAGCAACTTTTGTTGCAAACTTTAAATTAAAACAGGGAAGCCAGAATAATTAAATAATAACAAACCCCTCTTATGGAAGTGAAATGGCCAAAAATCTCAAAATTGAACAGTGCATGAAAAAAAAAAAACCTAAATGCTTTTGCCTATAGTTTCTTGACTTAAAAGTTGAACTACTTTTAACTTGAGCGTTGAGTTTTTAGAACAGCGTATAATGCATGAGACGCTGCAAAAGACAAAGAGATGTGAGTGCAATGGTGGAATGCATCTGTCTAGTGCATGTTTAAAAAGATAATGGAAATGCAATGCAGTTGTAAGTGCGTTCTGTGTCAGCAACACCCAAGTCTGTATATATAATGCATGTACATATAATGTACATATTGCATTGAAATCGCAAAAACATCCAAAAGCAAGTTGTGTACAGGTACACAACTAAATTTAAGTAATAACGACATTAAAAAGATGATGTTCACACACTGAAAATGAACACAACTAGTTGAAGAATGAACTCTTTTCTAATAAAGCTTAAATTTTCAGTGTGCAGAAATCTATTCTTGATTGATTGCAAATCTGAACACTGGATCTGAACACTGCAATGGAGATTTAGACAATGTACGCAATGTCACAACAGTATGGATATATAGACCTGCCACCATGATCTTTATCAATATCCCTATGGTATCCATTATGTTCCAACCATGAAATATTTCTTCAAATAAGTTTTTATTACATGAAATAGCTTCAATGACACAAATAAAAAAATATTTTTGAAAAGAATATATTTTTGGGGGGGCTGTGCCACAATGGAAAATGGTCAAAAAAGTAGTTTTTCTCTAAAATTGTGATTTTCTTTTCTATTTAATTGCACATTTCTTTTAGAAATTGATAGATTTATATACCTTTAACTCACGATAAACCAAAAATAAGTAGATCCCTTTCATGTAATACCTATCATTCCCAATCATTTGACTAACTCTGCACTCTTCCTATTGACCTTTCCGTAAAATATTGCTGTATTCATTCTGAAAAGTCTGAAAAGAAGAAATAAATTTGTTGTTTACACACAAATACAACTATACTACAATAAACACTTCAAATAATTAAATAACTGCAATCATATTGTTGATGATCTATTAAAAAAATCCCAATGGGGAAATACATTACTACAATTCCACTGTGGTACAGCATTGTCATACGGCAACATACCTATTTTTCCAGTGGTATAGCGTTGCAACCTGGAAAGATTTATATTTTCTCAAATAAACTCAATAAAACTATGTTAGATAAAGTTGATTTGTGAATAAAAATATCTAATTTACTTATCAAAGATGCTGCAAAAAAAATCCCCCTTGAGAAGAGATGTTTAGAAATGAGGTTAATAGAGCAATTTCTGGAGCATTTCAACAGGTGATGAGGGTGACAGTGGGAAAGAGAGATTTGGAGGGACATTCAAATGTCATGTGATTTAAAAACAGCACATCATTGGCTACATTAAGGCCTGCCCTTTTAATTCCCATAGTGCAATATATTGTGTTTTTTCTGAATAACAAGGAAATGAGTCGAAATTAATTGTTGCCATATGGCAACACCGTCCTATAAAGGGATATTGACCAAAAAGTCTATACATGTGTTCATCACAAACAAAATTATCATAATCAATGAACTATAACAAACGCTTGTTCAGTTTTACCTAATTTTATTTTGCGAGGGTAAATCTAATTCTGCAGGGGTAGATTCGAATTTTACACCAGGAATTACCCCCCTCGCCGAGCACATGGATGGTCTCATGTCTGTATGAGAGAAAACAGGAAGCAAAGCCTGTAGCATTTCCTCTACAACTGACTCTGGCAGGAGAAAGAGTGTGTGCTCATTTATGGCAGGGCAACACACACACAAAAAAAACGGAAGAGGTTCACTGACAATAGCAGCAACAACACAGAAAACAGAACCTATTAAACTTTTACCTGAAATCACATTATTCCGTTACTCTTTTCAACACCTCTTCATAAATTTGCTCTTTAATAGAAAAGAGGGGAATCTAGTGAAATGTAGTGAAGTGAATGAATCTTTTCTTTTAGACATTTTGAGCCTGAATCTCATCACATTCTGATTGACAGCCAGACACGTCCCTGAGACTCTCACACGAGCGGCGAGTGAAATAAAAGGTTGAATTTTGCGGCTCTAGGCTGATGCCATGTTCCAATTTCATAGCAATTACCTTCCTATCAGGCACCGTCAGACATCCTCTCAGTCTTCCTAACTCCTACTGTTGAGAAATCACCGGAATGCTACACTAGCATATACGCAGAAGAGACCATAATAGTGTGTGTGTGTTAAACAAGGTATTAAACTGAGGAGAAATCATTAATATTCATCTTCTCTGTGTATCGCTCAAGTGAACGTCTGCGTTTAAGATTCAAGCTACACTCAAACAAACACATTTCACTTCTGTGCTCCGCTCATGGAGGAATGTCAACATTCCCGGGCTCAACACAACTGTAAAAAGCTACAGTGGATTTCTGCACATTGGTTTATCATTGAGTCTTTTACATGCGAGCATGCGTTCATTCCCAGAGGCAAAGTAAAGGCAGGAAAACACACAGCTCAGCATATATCAAGCAATTCAGTACATCTAAGGCAATGAAGGCAGCTCATATGAAAAATATGAATAAAACATGATTCACTTACGGTATGGTCTACCTGAAATGTGTAAAATACGCTACCATTCAAAAGTTGTTTTTAAAAAGAAATTAATACGTTTTACAGCAAGGATGCATTACAATGATCAAAAGTCACAGTAAAGACTTTTAAAATTGTTACAAAAAAGTCCATTTCAAATCAATTTTGTTATTTTGAAGTTTGAACTTTCTATTCATCAAAGAATTGTAAAAAATATATATATATGTATCGCAATTTCTACAAATTATACATTGTTTTTAACAATGATAATAATCAGAAATGTTTCTTGAGTATCAAATCAGCATATTAGAATGATTTCTGAATGATCATGTGTCACTGAAGACTGGAGGAATGATGCTCAAAATTCAGCTTTGGAATAAAAGTATATTCAAATAGAAAAGTTATTTTAATTTTTTATAATATTTCACAAATATTGCAGTTTTTTTACTGAATTTTTGATTAAATAAATGCAGCCTTGGTGAGTAGAAGAGACTTCTTTTAAAAACATTAAAAACTTTTACTGACCACAAGCTTTTGAACATTATAATAAATGAATTCAAAGCGAACAAAAAATATTGTATGAATTTGTATGTGCAGAATTTAACATTACATCACATGCTTTTTTCTTAAAAGGGCATGTATGACTCATATCTTCAAACAGATTCATAGCATGAAACATGCCTAATTGTTGTATGACACCTACAATAATTGTGAAATATTTGGTGTGACGAAAGTCTACTGTTGTCAAACATATCCATCTCATAACGTTTTCATAAGGGGTGTTCCAAGGAATTTACAAAATTATTTGTAAAATTATTTGGTCAGAGTTTAATGATGTTTACTAATCACGTAACTTTTATTACCTTATATATTAATACCATATGGACATTTATTTGACACACTCATCTCTGAGTGATGACTGACAACTTTGTGGTTGTAACACTGAAACATGCTTTTACACGACTTGAGCAGAATAAAAAAAGGCATTTTCTACTTTTTACAAGTGGGAATTCACGACCCATATTCCTGTGCATAGTTAGGACAGCAAAATAAATAGACTTATCAAGGAAAGAGAAAATTATTTCCAAAGTTTCCATATCTTTTGTTGTTGATGTCAGAGGTTAGGCATCCAATCTAACTCAATAGTATTTTGGGGCGAATTCATCAGCTAGTCAAATTAGATGGCATGACATGCAACCAAGTTTGATTTTAATGACATTTTTGCACAGTTAACACTTTTGATCCACTTGATATCCAATATAAAACCACTTGAGAAGCACTGATCAGAAGTACAAATGAACTGAAGAACAGGATGCCATAAATATTAAAGAAGCCCTTTGCATTTTCCTGTCTGACTCTAATAAATGTCTTCCTGCTTCATATGCTGCCATGTACACTATGATTCAGTGTGTGATGTGTGTGAGCGCTCCTGGGCGAGAGACAGAGAGAGACAGAGAGAGAGGGAGAATTCTCAGCGGGGAATGTAATGGACGTGTCAGAAATCAAGGTCTCTAGTCATCAAACCGAAACATGTAACCTACTGAGAATACACAAGTAACACTATGCATTATTTATGCTTACATTGCATGGTATTAACCAGCAAGGATTGCATTGTATTTGATAGTTTGCGGAGTTAAGCTTGGAAAAGTCTTTCGGGCCCCGGAGTCTTCTTGAAAGGGCCCTTGACAAAGCCCTTAGAAACAGCAGATGTCCTGGTAGTGAACATCTGTACACACCCCCTCTCCTCCAACACAGACAAAGGGGCATCTCCCTTAACACACACACACACACTACCTACACTTCTTAAGATCTTGTTTTAATTCTGTGATATTAAAAAGGAGATAATCAAAAAAACACCACAAATGTATATGCAATAAGTTGAGTGACAAGACTAAACTTTTCAACTACATCAAAATAGTGGTTGACTTGGCCAAAACCATATTTAGGGGAACCTTATCACAGTTACCAACTAAATACATAAATATTACCTTCAATGTTGTCTCCAGGTGTCTATTTCCTTACAGTGCCCTTGAAAGACATTCAACATTAAGAAAATATGCTAAGATAGCACGTATCAACAGTTTTAATAAAGCTATTTTATACATGGTCAACATTGTTTTCACTTGATCTAACGAATACAATGTAACCAAACCCCGAAGAAACAGATGAAACAATGTAGCCAGAGATCAAAAACCGAAATATAACCAACCAAATACGTTCCATTTGCAACTATTCCGGTCGCTGAGTGGCTCAAGATGTCCTCGGATATTAGAAACACCGAGAGAAAAGCCCACCCATCCCCTCCATGTCGCAGGCGAATAAACACACACATGGACGGACACACCGCGCAACACCAGCCGCGGCGGCTCCTTAAACCAACAACCGGCGAGTGCATCTTATATCTTACCTGGATAAACGACTATATATATGTGTGTGTGTGTATGAAGATATCGTGTTCATATATCCAGTAAGAATCAATCCGCTGCTCAAATGCACGTAAAAGCGTTCATGATTAATGACTCACCTTTAAAATGCTACAAACTTAATCCAGCGTGTCCCAAAACTGAATATCTGATAATGATGTTTGGCTTTAGGTGATTGAAATAACTTACAGATGTGGTTCAGTTTGGCTCAGAGCGACAGAAGGTGGTTTACTGGGTTTAAAAAAAAAAAAGAGGAGGTGATTCGGAGACTATGGTGCACTACGTTTCATCTTTTCCCCAGTTGCAAGGATTGAGATGTCTCTTGTTTTCCTTTTCTTTTTTTTTTCTCTCTATCTTTTTTGAAAGAGGAGGGGCATTGGACTGAGCCGACCAATAGCGTGGCGGTTAGCGCGAGGGCCACGCCCACATCGAGTGCGTTTGCACTGGTCAGTTTGACCACAGAAGGCCTGCAGAGTCCGACCACTAGCATTGATTGCTATCTCGGTAGTCAAAATTATCTCGTTTTGACCCTTGGTATTGATTTTCAGATTGTTGTTACTTGTATGACAGCAATGTTTGTCATCCTTTTCTGTCAAATAGGCCGTAGGCTACGTTACTTGAATTTATTTTGAATTCAATTTGAAAAATTGTGTTGTTTCCTGTAAAATGACTTTAAATCAACATTATTTAACAAAATATTGTGATATATGTGAAAGGAGAGTATAATATTGTATTATAATATGTATTTTTAGTACATATCTGAGCAATATTTTGAGTGAAAATTTACATGAATTTGTTAGTCTTCATTTGTTAGTCAGCACTCAAGCTGATTAGTGACTGAGAAATAGTGCAAAATATGAAATATTTGCATTTTGTTTAAACTTTTTTGTTTTACATTTTTAAAAATGTTAATATGCATCTCATGACTGACAGTGAAGTCATCAAGAGGTAAGTCAGTGGTCATCACTCAATTGGAGGTATGAATATGTCAAAAACAGAGTAGTTTATTTTACAAGACAGCAACCTTGACATCATTTTTTAGTAGCCGATAAACACAAACACTTTCACAAATTGACAATAAATCAGATGTGTGTTTTTATACTCTAGTCTAGTGCACGTGTAAATATTGTAATTAAAAAATATAGGGGCAAAAAAATGCGGCATGAAAATACAGTGACATCGGGGGGAAAATGTATATATGCAAAGCTGGATAATAAAACACAAATGTGTTACGTCAGGGTTATTGTTGCATATGTTTTATCCACAGACTCTATTCTCAAAAACTCCCAAATTCAGCACTTTTACATTCTGCCTCTCTGAGCTCAAAATGCTAATTCAGAATCATTTTACTCTTAAGGTTTGTCTTTAACCCTTTCCTTTACAGTACCTGCATATAGCCTATACAGACTGATTTGCCCGTCAATAACTATGACACTTTCACAAAAACTTAGCTAATTAATTAATTCACAACAATTGCGCTCATGTCCGCTGGGAATGATGCAGGTTTGATATTTCATTTTTTGCTCAACAGTCATAAGTTAGCAGTTTATTTGATTAACTAATGTGAATAGTTCATCCAAAAATGGTCACTCTTCCGCCGGAACTGACTCGAGTAAAGCCGTTACCGGAAGCCAGTGATTATAGTTTACAAAATTATAAATATATATGTATATATATCTTACAAAAACATATTCCTTTGCTTCAGGAGGCCTTTATTAATACCATGGAGCCGAATGGGTTACTTTTATGATGGATGGATGCACTTTTTTGGGCTTCAAAATCTCAGGCTCTATTCAATCCAATTGTAAAGCTTGAAAGAGCCAGGGCATTTTTTTTATATATTTAACAACGATTGTGTGCGGCTGAAAGAAGAAAGTCATATACACCTAGGATGGCTTGAGGGTGATTCAATTACAGGATAATTTTCATTTTTGGGTGAACTAACCTTTTAATGTCACATTATCCATTAGCTCAAGTGGATACATGAATGTAGTTAATTAAATGCATCAAAATAACTCAATGTGCTTTAGTTACATTAAAAACTTGTCTATAGAGATTCATACTTACACCCTTAAAAATAAATGCTCTTTTTTTGGCATCTGTGGTTCAATGAAGGACCTTTAACATTCATGGAACCTTTCCAACGCACAAAATTCTTTATAGTGAAACAAAAATTTATTTTAGATATTTATTTCCAATCTTTTTTATTGGCATTTTGTCAGGACAACATAACCTATTGCGGTAACACTTTAGTTTAGGGTCCAATTCTCACTATTAACTAGTTGCTAGCATGCATATTATTATGATATTGTCTGTTTATTACTTATAAAACACATTCTACATCCTTTAATCCTACTCCTAAACTTAACAAATACCTTATTAACTATTAATTAGGAGTTTATTGAGGCAAAAGTCATAGTTAATACAGACATCCCAACTTGCAACAAGTCATTTCAGGGAGGTAAATCAAATTAAATTTATCAAAGCACTGTGTGACATTGTGGAGAAAACAAGTGTAAAGTTTCATAGTGGGGTCTGTCAACCTCTTCTGAATGTCACAGGACTTCTGATTCTCACTATGTGATTCAAAATAAGAACTAAAGGCTGGCCATTGGTTGAGCAGATGGTCCAAACCTTTTCCCAAAGAAAGTCAACGTGTTGGACAGTGCTTTTGTACTCTCTGCTGGGCTACATTGCAAAAGTCCTGAAACTGCTTAAGGTCTTCTCTTCTTTTTGAACTTTTCTCAAAGTAGTAGTAGATGTCAATTAGCAATTCCTCAGGTGACATTGAGAGCTCTTTAGCAGCAGTTTTGGCACATATGTTAACCAAGTGACTTGGACAGCCAACACTGTATATATATGGTGCCTGTGCTTTCACTCTTGATAAGACGGAGTTGTTTTTACCAATCATGACATTGCAGTTGTCACTGCTGAATCCTACGCAATTAGACCATTCAAGGCCTTTGTCATGCATGGATGATGCAATGCAGTTGAATATGTTGGCAGCTTTGGCATCATTGCACACTGGCATGTCTACAAATCCAACTGTCACCTTATCCTGTGCTTCACTGTAGTACCTGACTAAAATGGCACACTCCTTCTCACACATGATGTCATTGCTTTCATCAACCATAATACTGTATGGCCTTTTTTCTGTCTGGATTAACTTGTACAAATCCTCTGAACATTCAGGTTCCAGTGCCAGGTTCATCATAGCTGCCGTCTTAGTGGAAGAGCAGGCAAAATGTTTTGCAATCTCAGAGTCTGGAAACATTTTCTTAAATAACTTGCCTGTGTGCCTACACACATGGAACGGCAGGTTATGTTCCACAATAAAAGATGTGAAATACACCTCAGCTGTAGTCACCTTCTCAGTGAGACCTTGCCTATCTGAATGGAAGAACTGGGATATATTGGAGCAGCCTTCCCTGCGCTTAGCCTCCCTAACATGTTGTGGTCCCTAAAAGATATAAAAGCATAATATATCATTTCTTTAGGCTATAGGTCTATGCAATTATTTGTTAATTATGTAGATTACTTTTAATATAAACTGCTCATACTATTTATGTAAAATGCTTTTATTTATATTCCATTGCAACTTTAAACAGGTCTAAGGAGTTTATTGTTTTCATGTAGCCTAGGTAACTAGCCGGCCTGAATAATATGCACATGAAATGAAACTTGTTTAACTCACCTCAACATGTCTTTTACAATCATTTAACCCGCCATGGGCAATGCTGAAGTCACTGTTACAAACTGTACAGCGTGCAAGACTGTCATTATGTTTCACTCTTATAAGACAGGGGTACACTTTCGTGTAGTCTGGCGTAAAATGTGTCTTTTTCGCTTTTTGGGGCACTCTCCCTCTGCCATGATGCCGCTCCTGTGTCTAGATACACTGAACTGATAGGTTCCGCGGGAGAAGAGATAAAAGCCCGCCCACACTGACAATGATTGGTTGACTTACCAAAACAGACCAATCAGGATGCTCTCTGTCTTACATGCATTTCTTGATGCACACACGCGCGGCACACACACACGCAAAGTCTCTCGCTCTCTCCCTCTCTGTCGTGTCGTGCGCGCTACACGGTTTGGAGCACAGTCTAACCGCTCTTGCTCGCGCGCTCTTGATTCCGGGAGATTTTAACTAATTTGCGGCCATCAGGGAGCCGCTATCGATATGCGGGAGACTCCCGGAACTTCCGGGAGACTTGGGATGTCTGGTTAATAGCTAGTGAGAATTGGACCCTAATCTAAAGTGTGACACTTATTGCTTACACTAAAATGATCAATGAACAAAAAATGTCCTTGCTATAGACCTTATGTGCCAGAGAAACAAGTGCGCAACCATCTTTAAACCATCCGTTTTTGCTGTAGCTCTGTATATTTCTATGGCATCGCTCTTGAAGAATAATTAGCTGGTGACGTTTATTTACTTATTATAGAGTTACCGAAAGTTATCATGAACATGTTTTAAGCGGATGTCATGACACATGCAGTAGACCGGGAAGATTCATTCATAAATCTGTAAGATCTTGCCTTCATGCAGTGGAAATACAAACTGAAAAGGGGCGGGGCTACATAAGGCCTATAAACACAAAGCCCAAAACCCTCACAAGCCTAAAATGAAACCACAAAATCATTTCATGTGAAATGTGCTAAATCTTCATTCATTTCCATTTGTTTCAGTGGTACAATAACATTTTCCAGAGGCTGAGTCCACTGCTGTTTTCATTTCTCATTTCACTAGTGATGACTCAGTGATTGTAAAATGCGAGACGCACTTGAGTGAACCAGCACAGAGTACCGACTTTTATCAGAGAACACTGAGTTTTTCTGTGTGTTATAACATCCTCTCAGACTGATCTATTCACAATGATGCACTGTACGCCTCTACGGATGTGAGCAATCTTTTAACAATGACTTATTCTAATGCAGCAGCCCTCTCCACCTCATTTGAATGAATATTTCATCTCTAAGAAGGTTTATTCTGGTGTGTGCCGGGTCTCCTGCAGCCATTTCTCAAGGTTAGACAGAGTTATCACAGGGCCGAGCTGAAAAACAAGGATGTGCGGCTGAGAGGCGACAGTGAGTGATATCTCACAATAACAGTGTCAAGGAAAAGATGCTGTCGACTAGGAGAAAACATAACCGGATTATGCCATATGAATAATAATGAATGGAAATCAAAAGTACGCTCTCAGAAAAAAATGCAACAAAAGCTGTCAGAGACGGTACCTTTTAAAAAGGTTATAATAATGTACACTGTAAAAAAAAAAAAAACATGATTTATCACAACTTTTTATCTTCTGTAAAATAAACTTTAGATAATTAAAGTGGTGCAAACATCATTTATTGAGTTTCCATTTATCACACCAATCTCCTTCATTGTATTAACTCAAAAAATGTTATTTCAATGCACCCAACCAGGTAACTTAAAGTCCCCCTGTGGTGAAAATATTGTTTATATGTCTATGTTGTGTTTTTAATATGCTTTAAGACAAATCATGATGTATAAATTGACAAGTCAACACCATTGCTGAGTATTTTCTCCTTAAAACGGCAGTGAACAAAATAAGGTCTCAAAAAAGCAGTTTGAAATCGTCGGTGTTTTTGACGTCACAAACTACCTTGTAACCAATAACGTCAACGTGTGATCATCAACAAGTGTATCTCTGGAAAAAAGAAATCGCTTAAATATGTAATTTTGGTGATCAAAGATGAGTTTTAAGGGATAAAATGATTGACTACATGGGGGACTTTAATTTTAAGTTAAACCAACAATAATTGTTTTACAGTGTACCAGGAACCAATGCCCCTTTGAGTTATGCACTCTATAGGTACAAAGGTGTACATTTTGAAAGGGTACCAGCCCAGTGATAGTTTTAGTCCGTTTTTTTCTGATATTAGTGTACAGCAGATCACACACGTATTGTAACGTAACAGCGGACTGAATTCATTTCTGCATTACAAAGAAGCATTTGTTTCCACTTGTCTGGGGAAAAAAGGCTAATTAGAGTGTTAAGATGCACTAATTATTTCATCAGAGAGAACGGTATGGGCCACGTTATTTGTCTTGACCTCTCGTGTAAAACATGCCAGACTGTTTCATTAATTCATTACCTGGCAAAATTAATTATAATGAGGCCAGTGAAATGAAGTGATTAGGTTGGAATGCCCTTAAGTTAAGGCTCTTATTCAGAAATGATTTATGCTGATTAATCTACTCTATTAACTCATAATGCATTCTAATGTACCTTGACACCTGACTATCCTTTCATAATTCTTTGACGTTAAAACATTAGTTCCCATGGTATGTTTAAGTGGAAATGTAACCATATGGAAAACTTTAATGTGTTCCTGTTAAGAAGGAAACACGTTTATTTTTAAGCTCAACTCAGATGGTTGTTGGTGTGTACGGACCTTTAAAGTGGCAGTGCAATAAAAGATGAATTTCAATGAGATGCAGTTCTTTGATCTCAACCGGGTTATTCTGCATTCAATTCAAATCCATCAGCTTGTGTCCAGCAATCTATTTTTCAATATGTCTTTCAACAGAGAATTGCAATGAGCTTTCAATAAATAGCAACAGAGAGACAAATAATATCAAGATCAATGTACATTTGGAAAACCAAGGCTATCAGCTTGCCCAGAACCAGAGTAAGTCAGATAATATTAACAGAACAGACAATGTTAAGAGAATTCTCTGTGCCATCATCACCATGGCAACATGTCTTATCTTTCATGAATAGGTTATAAAAGAACTGTAATGTGTAAAACTTCATTACCATCAAATAAATAAATACGTAATTACTAGATGTCATTTTCTTGGATTGCATTTCAGAATGGGGGCTAAAAACAAGAGCAATTCCCTCAATATCTCTCGAAGTGTTTCTGCTATCTGGACACATTTTTGAAGGAAATCTGTAAAGCCCAGAGGATTCTCCTCGTTGCTCTTTTCCAGGTGCGCACATATAGCAACACAGCTGCCGTTTCAAATGCAAGATGGCAATCTTACGGTCTCTCTTTGAAGCTGAGATAATGTAACGCCGCTCACTGTTTAATCTCTTTCAAAGGCAGGATACTAATCTTTAGCCCAAACGTCACTGAGCTTTTTACACTTATATCCCCACAAATACCACTGTTTCTCACTTTGAACCACATCAGGTGAATAAGATGCCACTTTAAACGGCCGTTTAATTTGAAATATTCCCATGAGAAAGAAAAATTACAAAGGAGATCTCTTTAGCATTTCTGTCATAAGCGAAAAGAGACATCAGTAATCTCACATAGCAGCCATTATTAATTCTTATAGGCTAAGAAAAGGTTAAAGTCAGCATAAAATGGAAGTTGTGATAGTCTTTTCTTCCCTATTGTGACATATGAGTGAAACGGCTTCTCAAACAGGAAAAAAATGTAGGGCGGGACTTGATTTTGTCCATGGGGATTTAAAGGTGAACTAAGTAACTTTTTTACCTTAACCGAACAGCTTTGGAGTCATTGTAATGTTTATATTAGGGCTGTCAAACGATTAATCACGATTAATCGCATCCAAAATAAAAGTTTGTGTTTACATAATATATGTGTGTCTGTGTACTGTGTATAATTATTTTGTATATAAATGCACACATGTATATATTTAAGAAAAATATGTTATTTATATATAAAATGTTTATATAAAATATACATTATATATAGGCTACATTCAGTCTATATACAGTATATACATGCAAATATTTATTAAATACACATGCATGTGTGGGTATTTATATTAAAAATAATTATACACAGTACACACACATATATTATGTAAACACAAACTTTTATTTTGGATGCGTTTAATCGTTTGACAGCCCTAGTTTATATTACTGATTTCGTGTTGAATGGTGGTCGTCTCGCACCCCCCTGGTGCCTGTGAGCCGCAAAACCACCCTTGCAACTTTGGGCCGGCGACCAGTGTTAGGAAGTATCGTGTGATATCAGGTCTCGCGAGGTAACGAATTGCTTTACGGCAAAAAACAGATCTGATAAAATTCTGATAATTTTCATTGAAAGCGGGAGGGGAGTTATTTTGATCAAAGATTACGACTTGAATTTATAATACTGTAATAAATACTGCAATATTGTATAAAAAATAAAATAAAATTCTGTTTTATAAGACTGGGTTGAAAATGTTTATTTTTTCTTATTATACGGTATGCTGAATTTAACACTGATACTCTTCTTTACAGAATGAAACATGTCAAAATTTGTAACACTGTAAATATAAAGTTGAGTGATGCCAGTTGAGCGGCACAGACAGACAGAAAGACGAAAAATGAGAGACTGACCTCTGCTGGTAAAATCAGAGAATGACACTTGCAGAAAATGGTGCTGCTCACTGCAGAGACAAAGACGTCCAGCTCCACCTCTGTGGATCTAATGGGTGGAGGGAAAGAGTTATGGGTAAGGTTGTGGTGTGGTTGGCCATCTAGCTCCTAAATTACATCTAGAGAGGGGGAGCTGGACTTCACGCTCCACCCATGGCTCTGCAGTGAGCAGCCTCTCAGAAATTCCCCCAGAGCATCATGTTTAGTGTCATAAACAGTCAGATCTTCTCTGATTGTCTTATTTAGGGAGTTAAGGAGAGGTTGGTGGCTGCAAGTACACTTAGAGGAGTGTACTGGTTAGAGTCGTCCCTTCCAAACCACATGAAACTCTCCCCGGCCTGAGCCGTAGCGTTCATCTGAGACCTCGCCGAGTGATCTCTGGGAAAGCGCCTTCTGATTGGGTCCTTTCTGCCCTCTGTTTCCTGTTTGGGCAGGAAGTCGGTCCGATAAGCTGAGTTCTCCCACTGCGCTGCACTAACCGTACTCAAGGTGTCATAATGATGGCACAGGCAGTAATGAGTGTTATGCTGGCGATGCTCTTCAAGACATTTCTTACGGCCTAAACCCTTCACACAACATAAAAACATGCAAAGTGAAATGAGTATAAAGACATGAAATATAACGGATAGAATCACTGTTTATTGTAATGATGAACTCACCCGATCATACACATGTATAGTGTTTTGCAGTGCTGTGCGGTTATCATGCGCTGACAATGGATATTCTCTACCCATTGTTTTCTGCAACAGAAAGACTGGATTGATCAGCATGATACTAATTGTAGTCGGTTACTGGTTACACTAAGGTGACATAATCTGACTACTTTTTAGATTACTTTAGACCTAACTCATTTACCACATTGATTTGAGTAAAGGATAATGTACAATATTGATATACAAATACAAAGAGAAAGAAAGTATATTCCATTATTTTTTATCAACAACATAACAACATGAAGTGCATTAAATATTACACTGAGGTTCGTGAAGGAGAAGGAACTGCAGGGGGTTTGTGATTTTAGAGAAAAGCTATTAAGTAATAAAATCATAAAAATTTCAAATTAAAATAAATAGATAACCTTAAAAACATTTGTTTACCTGCATGTCATGTGACCATTAACTGACATCAGAGAACCATGGACCTAATTTTATGTATTATTATTATTATTATTATTGAATTAATTTTATAATCGACCTAACTTATTAACATAAAAACTAATGACTTGCTTCAAGTATATTAGGTCAAAGATGTTCAGCTGACAAAAAAGTTGGGGAATCCCTGCATTGCATGTAGGCCTAAATATGAAATGATGTGAATTTGTACATTTTGATGTGTTTGAATGACAAGAGCCTTCCAAAAGAAAGTAATACATTAAATGAATCACTGAGTGATAATTCAAATAATAGGCTAATTCATGTGTTTGGCAGGAGGAGCGGATTATATGCAATGTTGAGAAAACACTTGTTACGTAAATGTGAAATGATTTGTGTAATTCCAGAGATCAAATGCTGTGGGTCTGAGTTTTAAGTGGCTGATCTGATTTGATTCCAAAAACCTGGAAAATAGGCTTCTTAAAAAAAGGAAAATTTATAAGATAAAAAAAGAACTGGACTAGAATAAATAAATTATGCCCTTGTGAGAATACCATGTAATAACCATGTAATAAAAAAGTAATTACGAGTAGGCTACTTTAAAATGTAATAAAATCTAAGTACAAGTACAAATATTTTTGAAATCTGATTACATAATCCAGATTACACGGCACTGAGTACAGTAGAGGTAAAAATCCATTTCCTCCAGAATTTGCTATCTGCAAGTAAGTTTGTAGATGGTCATTGTAGTGTAAAACATCACTCTATTTTAATAGCAATGACTGACCTTTTCAGGATTGATGAATAATTTGGGATATCGATCCTGTGTTTGAGTCAGGGGTTGAGGAACTCCATGTGTCAACATTGAACCTGTGCTCGTACACAGATCACGTGACTGTCCACATCCAGTCCGAGACAAACCAGCGTGAACGAACTGGAAAACAGCAAAACCGACAAATGAATAACTGACTGACTGACTGAAGAAAGAAAGAAAGAAAGAAAGAAAGAAAGAAAGAAAGAAAGAAAGAAAGAAAGAAAGAAAGAAAGAAAGAAAGAAAGAAAGAAAGAAAGAAAGAAAGAAAGAAAGAAAGAAAGAAAGAAAGAAAGAAATATCTCGGTGTCGCCGATGTAAAAAAATTAGCTCAAACGCATTTATAGTAAAGAGGTAAAGTCAAGTGTGGTTATTATTATCATACCCAGTTTCCGCTCTGGTTCTTATTAAAATATCTCTTGCCTCCTTTATCCATTGTCACTGCAAGTATTTAAAATAAACACTCAACTAAAAGTTACATATTCCCACAGTGACAGACGAACTCAGTAGGTGAACTCAGGTGAGAGCGCACTGATTTTGAAACCATGGCAACAGAACACACACGCTATTCATGATCAAAACCACAACAAATATATGCATATGTGGAAATATCGAGGATTAAAATAGCATTGTAATAAAATAAGTAACGTAAAAATAATATATTTGATTAATTGCCCCACTATACAAAATGCAATACTTTCGATAATAATATCGGGGATTAAAATAATAATTTATTATGGGCGAATACATAACAAAAAATTTAACGTAGTTATTTTAATAATATGTAAGTTTACGTAAAATGTGTTGTTTATGTAAAAAGTAATACAAATAAATCGATATGTACTGCGAATATTTATTACATATATATATACCGTATATTCTAAATATAACATATTTATATTACTGTGTTTAAAGGCATATGTAGTGTTATTGTCAAAAACACTCTTGTAGAGCATTTCTACATCTTTCCACTCTTTTCTAGAAAGAGGCTTCGCTGACGTCACGTCTACTTCCGGGTGAGAGGTACAGTAACTTGTGATCTCTGAGAAGCTGCCAGGTGATGATAGACATAGATTTTACCTTGAAAACATCATTTGTTTTCATTTTTTTTTGTGATCTGAGAGTTATCGATTAATCTGACGGACTTCTGTATGTTTGTGTTATCGATATTTAAGCTAAAACAGCGAGAGACTTGATGAAAAAAGCAACATGGTCTGCTGTGTGGTGCTGTAGTAGATGTGATGTGTGCACTTAGTAAAGCAGATTTATGATCACTTACAGTCTATAAGGAAAAGAATCGGTGATTGTTGTATTTTGGACGTTGCTTTCGTGTAAACCGTCGTTTCTGGATGGATGAGTGTGGTGAATATGAGCTCTCAGGATAAGAAGGCAGACTCAGATCCCGGACATGAGGAGGATCACAGCAGCACTGCCACTGAAGACAACAAACAGGTCCAGACTTACTGTAACATCATAATCTAACACTCTGTCATCACAGTAAGATGACAGACTGCTGAATTTCACACTGTCCAGTTGCACTGATCACGTGTGTGTGTGTTTAGGTTGCATATTGTTTATTATGGAAATGTGGCTGGTTTGTAACATAATCAGTCTAGTCCTATTGAGGTGAATGGTGACTTGCAACCTAATTGTTGTGTTTGAAATATTTGTCATTTGTTCTCTAGGAGGCGGTTATTTGTCTGGGCAACAATGAAGTGAAGAGTCGTGCGGTAGTGAAGTACTCGGCCGCTCCACCCCCCACCTCCTATGCATTACTGCAGGAGAAGACCGACCTCAAGCTCCCACCAGCAAACTGGCTGAGAGAGAACGCTCACCTGGGCCCTGCGGGGACCACCGTACTCGGGACCAGCAGGAAAAGCAAACCCTTCTCCAGGTATGACTGCAACATGTTATTTGGTCACACTTCATATTAGGTGTCTTTAACTACTATGCACTTACACTTACATAAAAAAAAAAGGTGAGGTGAGATACAGGTAAGGTTTGGATAGGTTTAAGGGTTAATTAAGGGGTAAGGGAAGGGTCAGTAGTGTAATTATAGATTTCATTATGGAAATTAATTACAGATGCAATAATATGCAGGTATTGTACAATGTAAAAGACAATCTGGTAAGTGCATTGTATCAAATTATTATTTTAAATCATAGTACATAGTAAAGACACTTACCCCTGGTTTCACAGACAAGGTTTAAGCTAGTCCCAGACTAAAATGCATGTTTAAGCTGTTTTAACTGAAAGCAACTTGTTCTGAGATATCTTAAAATATGTTAGTGCCATTGTTTTGTCTCAAGATTTACACCATGTTTATTTCTAAGGCCGTTTTATAAAAGCAACTTAAATGTCCTAATTAATCCTGGCTCAATCTAAGCCCTGTCTGTGAAACCGGGCCTTAATATAAAATAGGACCTTATATTTAATGCGAGTTTGCATATTGAAATGTTAGTGAAGCTGATCTTTCCATGCCTTTTTGTGTTTTCTTTGTTAATTGTAGTTTTGGGATGGCGTACGACTTCATCGACTGTATAGGTGATGATGTTGATGTTGTATCTGATTCAGAGGTGAGTCTGTTTTGTTGTGAATGCAAACTCTTTTTTTCTTTTTCTTATATGAAACAATAAATTATTAAATGGCTTTCTAGAACACTTGATTCTGATTTGTCGATCATGGCATTTACATATTCTTGTTTAATGATGTTAAGAATGTAATTGTACACTTGACATGCGTACATATACATATACGTACATATAGTGGTCATGAATTAAGAATTCATTCTCTCGTTTTTTTCTCTCACACAGTGAAATAATTTGTTCCCTCAATTTAATAATTTGTGGTCATGTTGTACTATTTTTTTAATGAAAGAAATAATTAATACTTTGTTCAGCAAGGATGCATTAAAATGATCAATAGTGACAGTAAAGACTTTTATAATGTTACAAAAGATTTTCTGTTCATCAAAGAATCCTGCATTTTTTAAATCACGGTTTCCACAAAAACATTAAGCAGCACAGATGTTTTCAACATTGATTATATCTAAAAAATATTATTATAATCAGTTTATTGAGCAGAAAATCAGCACATTAGAATGATTTCTGAAGGATCATGTGACACTGAAGACTGGAGTAATGATGCTGAAAATTCAGCTTTGCATCACAGGAATAAATTACATTTTAAAATATATTAAAATAGAAAACAGTTATTTTAAATTGTAGAAATATTGCACTTTTTTCGCTTTTACTATATTTTTGATCAAATAAATGTATTGATTTATTGATACATGTATTAGTTTAACTTTTTTTTTTTTTTTTTTTTACAGAACATCAAGAAGTTGCTGAAGATCCCCTACAGTAAGTCTCATGTCAGTATGGCTGTTCACAGAGTGGGCAGCACTTTACTCCTAGATGAACTGGACATTCAGGAACTCTTTATGAGGTCATCACAGGTAACCGGAAATAGTCACCTTATTTCTCTCTACTGTACTAGTTTTTTGTTCAGGAGCCTTTAAACGCATCACCTGGTGGCAATTCCCCAAACCCTAAATCTAAATACTGAATTATATAGTAGTAAAACATTTAGTTATCCTGTTCATGACAAGAGTGTTAATGCCATCCTAAGATGACTTCTATAAAATAAACCCAACATTGCAACCGTCCTGTAGACTGGTGACTGGACGTGGCTGAAGGAGTTTTACCAGCGTCTCATTGACCAAAAGTGGCAGAGAAAGAAAAAAAGTAAAGAGCACTGGAATGAGAAAGCCATCCTCTCAAAGTTTCTCTATTACAGGTGAGAACTGACTTTACACGGTTATCATCTCATGAAAGCACTGATATCCATGACTTACACCCACAGTACTCTCCTGTGTTTCAGTATTAACAGTGATGGGACTGCGGTGCCTGTGCCATCAGATACAGATCAGGCGGCAGAGGAGGGTTGTGGGACGGCGGCTGATGGGCCGTCTTGGCCCGCCACCTTCAACAGTTCCACTACCGATTCAGAGGAGTCTGCGATACCCAAGGAGGTTCGGGCAGCCTTTCCTCTACTTCTCATGTCATGTGTTATCAGTGTGTTTGAGGCTGAATCGTCCTGTCCACTCGTGTCTTTCAGGAGCAGGTGGATACATATACTTTAGGTCATGTGTCTTCAGTTCCTAAAGAACAGAATCTACCCACGCTATTCAATGAAGGAGAAAACAGCCAGGTAATGGTATTTACCCAACATTCCCTAACATCCAAAGTCAAATCGTGGACCCACAAGTTGTGCCTTTATGACACTGTTGAAAAAAATCTACTCTTCCTATTTATATCACACTTCACAGGTTCATTAATCCCAAGATATTTACTTTTTGTGTAAACATTTAATTTCTCTTTTACTTAATACATTTACTTTATATATTGTTTTTTTTACTCAATTGATAAAAGTACATCACAATTACATTGTACAGCACAATATATATCTATTTGTATTTTGAACTGGCATTTTTCTTTATCTCTCTGACTCTCTCAGGGTTTGAAGAATGACTTTGTCCGGAATATTTTATGGACATTTGAGGACATCCACATGCTTGTGGGATCAAATATGCCCATATTTGGAGGTGGTCGCTACCCAGCAGTCAGTTTACGGCTCAGGTTAGTGTCCTAGATATGTTTTTTGTGTCATCTCATTTATTTTTAGGATATATTTATCTGGTTATGAATTATTTACAAATGAATTACATTTTGCTAAACCCTCTATATACACTACCTTTCACAAGTTTGGGGTCAGTAAGATTTTCTTGAGTTTCTTTAATACTTTTATTCAACAAGAATGCATTAAATTGATTAAAAATGACAAAAAATATGAAAACCTTCTATGCATCAATGAATCCTGGAAAAAAAGGTATCATAGTTTACACATATTATTAAGCAGCACAACTGTTTTCAACATTGATGATAATAATAATTAATGTTTCTTGAGTATCAAATCATCATATTAGAATGATTTCTGAAGGATCATGTGACACTGAAGACTGGAGTAATGATGCTGAAAATTCAGCTTTGCATCACAGAGATAAATTACATTTTGAAAAAGAAAACAGTTATTTTAAACTGTATTTATTACTATATTTTTTAAACAAATAAATGCAGTCTTGGTGAGAATAAGAGACTTCTTTCAAAAACATTTAAAAAAAATCTTACCGACCCCAAACTTTTGAACGGTAGTGTACACTATATATACTATCCCTATGTTTAACTATCCTGATTTCGCTTTGTCTTAACAGGGACAACAACAAACCAATCAACGTTCTCACAGGAATTGATTACTGGCTGGATAATTTGATGTGTAATGTACCGGAGCTGGTCATGTGCTTTCACGTCAATGGCATTGTGCAGGTAAGATGATTTGGTGATTATTAAATCCATCTGTTAGTTTTGCACATATTGATGTACAATAATGTTCATTTTTCTAATGGTTCAACTCTCGTTTATAGAAATATGAAATGATAAAGACAGAGGACATCCCAGATTTGGAAAATTCTACGTTCTCAACGCGGGTTGTGAAAGACATTGCACAGAATATCCTGTCATTCCTGAAATCCAACTGTACCAAAGAAGGACACACATACTGGCTCTTTAAGGGTGGGTGGCTTATGCTCTTGATTTTACACACACACACACACACACACACACACACACACACACACACACACACACACACACACACACACACACACACACACACACACACATATATACACATATATATAAGGTTAACGATTTATAAACAATATATTAAACTGTCTGTTTCTCCATCCAGCTAGCGGAAGTGACATCGTGAAGCTGTATGACCTTACTACTCTGTGTGAGGAGGCGGCAGAAGAGAAATGCCAGAATCCCTTCACGCTTCCTGTAGCGGTGCTTCTATACAAGTATGATTTACCTTCATATCTACCTTTCTCATATTCCGTTTCCATTGCCTAATTTTCCCAGTCAGTATCAGAGAGGAATCTGGTGGGGTTTTTTTCAACAGAGTGGCCAGCAACATGATGCTTAAGAAGAGCCAAAACAGGAAGAACTATGGGACCATCAGAACTCTGTTGCTCAACTGTGCTAAACTGCTGGATGAGGAGAGACATCCACAGGTATGAAGCTTCATTATATTTCCTGTGTCGTCGTGCATGATTTCTGAGCGTTTCCTTCTGTTTGCTGGTGTAGATCATCGCGTCTGCTCACTACATGCTGGCGGAGCTGTTTCAGCTGGACGATGTGAGTGAAGACGAGGGGAACGGGGAGTCACTGAGGGGCGGGGGATCTGAAGACAGCTACAGTGATGAAGAGGAGGAGGATGATGATGATGATGAAGACGAGAGCTGCTCCTACAGGACCTCCTCTGAGCCACAGGACGACTCTAAAGCTGTGGCCGTCATCAAGTCTGTCTGGGAGCTGTCGGTTCCAGAGAAATATAAGAGCACACATCAGATCAGAGTAGGAGATCTCTTTTGTAGTTAGATATTATGGAATATAAGCTGTCTGAAGAATAGAAGTTAGAACAGTTCATTTAGGGTCATTGTACACCTTGCACAAATTTGCTTAATGAATTTGCATCAGCATTATGTTAACAATGTTCTGACTCCACACTCCTCTTCCCTTTTTCAGCCCAACTGTGCATTTCCTGTGTCACAAGACAAGGAGGAGAAGTGCCGACTGGTTCTCAGCTACGTTCTGAAAGTGAGAACGCTAGATTCATATTTGTTTTCATTTTTTCAGTTCTATGGACAGTGAATGGAACTTTGTTCACTACCATTGTCAAGTACTTTCTGTATGGATATCTCTATCTATCTATCTATCTATCTATCTATCTATCTATCTATCTATCTATCTATCTATCTATCTATCTATCTATCTATCTATCTATCTATCTATCTATCTATCTGCTTTGCTGTCTACCATTGTATGTATGTATCTGTCTGTCTGTGTCTGTTGTGCTATCTCGGTCTACCATTCAATCTATCATTCTGTCCTTCATTTGATCTATCTATTTGTCGTCTATCAATCTGTCTATCTTTCTATCTATTGTTCTGTTGATCATTCTGTCCATCGATCTATCTTTCTATCTGCTTTGCTGTCTACCATTGTTTGTATGTATGTATGTGTCTGTCTGTCTGTCCTGCTATCTATCTGTCTACCATTCTTTCTACCATTCTGTACATCATTTGATCCATATAATTGTCTGTCTATCGTTCTATTTATTGTTCCGTCTTTCTGTGTCTGTCTGTAGTTCTATCTATCTATCTATCTATCCGTCTATCTGTCCGTCCGTCCGTCCGTCCAAGTAAAACTTTACATTTCTGTGTGTAGGGATTAAAAGCAGTGGACAACAGCATAAAGAAAGAGAGTGACCTTCCTGCGGCCGACCCCAGCACACCCATCCCTCTAAAATATGAGGAGAGAAGTCAGAATGGAGCTGGAGACGTGGAGAAAGAGATTGCTCTACTGCTGGACAGAGGTCAGTAATCCCCATCCCTTCATCAACTCAGAAACTCAAATATTTTTCACTATTTGAGCAGCACTTACGGAATTACTCGTCATCTTGGTTACACAGTCGGTCCGTTTAACAAGGAACTGAAGATGCCGACACGCTCCGGGATGTTACCGGGCACATGGCAGCATCGAATAAAACTGCAGCTATTCCTGAAAGCATCTAGAGCGTACTACGTCCTGTCAGATGCAGCAAGCAACCTGCTGAAGCACGGCCGGGCACTGCGCTACATCAAACTGGCTCTGCAGTGCCACGGTTAGAACATGCCGCTTTCAATACTGTCAGAAACTTCAGGACATACACTACCAATCAAAAGTTTTTTTTTTTTTAAAGAAATTAATACTTTTATTCTGCATTTATGATCCAAAGTAACAGTAAAGACATTTATGATGTTACAAAAGATTTCTATTTCAAATAAATGCTGTTCTTTTTAACTTTCTATTCATCAAAGAATCCTGAGAAAACTGTATCACGGTTTCCACAAAAATATTTAAGCAGCACAACTGTTTCCAACATTGATAATAAATCAGCATATTAAAATGATTTCTGAAGGATCATGTGACACTGAAGACTAGAGATATGATGCTGAAAATTCAGCTTTGCATCACAGGAATAAATTACATTTTGAAATATATTCAATTAGAAAACTTTTATTTTAAAATGTAATAATATTTAACAATATTACCCAAACTTTTGAATGGTATTGTATAGGCTATGCATGTGCATATGTTCTCTTTAACCTTTAAATTAAAAAAATATAGTTTAAAGCGTGTAATGAAACAGCTTATTTAGAGCCGTTCAAACCTGATCTATGTGCTTTCTCTCTCTGTAGACGCGTACTGCTCCATCAGTGGTTGTCTCCACCCCCAGGTGCTTCTGTTCCACTGTCAGTGTCTGTCTCTATGTGGAGATGTTCAGCTCATGTTGGCCCAGAATGCCTCAAACAGAGCTGCGTATCTGGAGGAGTACAGCTACCAGACTAAAGAAGACCAGGAGATCCTCCACTGCCTGCACCGCGAGAGCTCCTGTCAAGGTCTGAACGCTAGATCACACACTCTCTGCACTGAAAAGATCATAATATCCTGTGAATTATAATTACAGCTGCTGTTATTAATGGAACAATGAGATTTCACTGTGCCCAGGGGGTGGATGGGATACTGAAACTCCTGGAAGAGTCGGTGTTATTGTCTATAATATTTGAATATTGACATTGACTGACCTGAAATTTCTCTTTCCTCTCTCAGCCTTTAGCATGGCCACTGACCTGGCCCCAGACCCAGAGTACCAGCTGGTCGTCAGCAGCAAGTGTTATGAGGCCGCCCATGACCTTTTGACCTCAGGAGTTCTGAAGGACCTGGGACAGGAGCAGCTGGGTCAGGTTCTGAAACGGCTTGGTAACATCCGCAACGAGATAGGCGTCTTCTACATGAACCAGGCCGCGGCCATGCAGGCAGAGAAAGAAGGAGGTGAATGCTTCTTTGTTTGCTATTAGATTTAAATAACAAACCTTTGACCCAGAGTTGTGTGTGAAGTAGAGCTTTTTCTTCCTCCAGTGCGCAGGAGTGTGTGCGTGGCCGAGCAGGAGCTGTGGAAGAAGAGTTTTTCATGTTTTGAGAAGGGCATGCAGGATTTTAAAATGATTTCAGACTCCATAAACACAGCCCTGCTGCTGTGTAACATCGGCCGACTCATGCGGATCTGTGCTCAGGCTCACTGCGTCGTGACATCAGAGCAAAGCCGCGGGGAGTTCTCACCTGAAGAGGCTCTCTACTACAACAAGGTTAGACGCGCATACAGCCTTGAACAATTCAGGTGTTGGCTTAAAAACAGCATGAGACGGCTTCTGCAATGCATGATATGATTTGCCTATTGTAAAAATAAATAAATAATATATATATATATATATAATCAAATATATTATAATAATTGTTATTATATTAAGATTATTATCAATAATAATTGATTTTGTACATGAATAACAAGTGGATACAAGTGTCTTATAATAAGATTAATATATTAAGATATTTATTAAAATATTATAATAATAAAAATACTGTAAAATGTTTACAATCTTAATATAATAATCATAATACTTTTTACTTCTTTACATAAAACTTTCATCTACTTTTTATACATATTATTAAAAATAATTTATCTTGTAGATGGATAAAAAGTGGATACAAGTGTCTTATATTATATTAAGATCATTCATTTTTATTTTATTATTATTAATAATAATAAAAACTTCTTGTTTGTATATCCCTTGAATAAATGTATTATGTTAAGATTATTATATTAAGATTGTTAATCAAATATTACAATAGTAATACTAATAATACATATTAATCTTAATACAATAATTGTGATAAATAAAATTGTAATCTTAATGCAATAATTATAAGACACGTATCTACTTTCATCCGCCTACAAATGAAAATTATTAATAATTTATCTTGTAGATGGAAAAAAAGTGAATAAGTGTCTTATATTAAGATTGTTAATAATAATTATTATAATAGTTTCTCATTTGTACATCACTTGGATAAAAATGTCTTATATTAAGAATAATTATATAAATAATAATAATTATGTTGTAAATTTTACTATTATCATTAATAATAATGCAAATAATTTTAAGTACCTAAAAATGTCTCCTAAATGAATTAATGTAAATGTAATAAAATCATAATCATAATAAGACAAAGAACATTTTAAAAAACATTTTTCTCTCTGTCTCCCTCAATAGGCGATAGATTATTATCAGAGGGCGCTGAAGTCTCTGGGCTGCAGGGAGAGTCACTCAGCCGTCTGGGACTCGGTGAACTGGGAACTCTCTACTACGTATTTCACGTTGGCCACACTCCTCCAGGACTACGCTCCGCTATCCCGTAAAGCACAGGAACAGGTAGAACACACACACTTTATTTAGTCTGTACACACTGCTGACATGATGAAATCCACTTGACGTGAGCCTAATGCGTTTCAGATCGAGAGGGAAGTCACAGAGACCATGATGAAGTCTCTGAGGTACTGCGACCTGCACACGGAGTCCGCTCGCCAGCCGCTCTACCAGTACAGAGCTGCCACCATCCACCATAGACTGGCTTCAATGTACCACAGCTGCTACCGCAACCAGGTACATCATCCTCAAACACGGGCCTTCAGCACACATGTTCCCACATGGACCGTTCCTCCCATTTCTCTCTCTGTCCCTCAGGTCGGAGACGAAAGCGTTCGTAAACAGCACAAAGCTCTGGCAGAGCAGCATTACAGTAAGGCTGTGCGGCTCTTTGTAAGTCTGAGTGACGCTCCGTGTGAGCTGCTCCGCACACTTCTGGAGAGAGTGGCCTTCGCTGAGTTCACCATGGCGGGTAAGAAACGCACACTGCAGGAAATATCAGCCATGAGAGGTTGGACCTCAGACTGGATGTTCTCTTGTGTGTTCCAGGTCAGAACAGCAGTGCCGTGAAGCTGAAAACTTTGACGGGAGCTCTGGAGATCATGAGTGAAACGCGTCACGCATTCAAACTCATTCATAAAGAGCTGCTGGAGCAACAGGAAAAAGTATATACACAAACATACACACAAATTATTGTTATTATTATTATTACTCATTTTTAAATACATGGATAAAAGTTTCTGATATTAAGATGGTTAATTACTATTATGGTTTAGTTTATGTGTAATAAAATCTATGTTGAATCAAAATCTTTCTTTCTAAAGCTACTTTTTCTAATGTCTAATCAATGCCTTTATCCTCTAACACCAATAATGAGTTTTGGGGAGTAATTTCTTAGCCAAAATTGATGTGTGATTAATTTGTAATTAATTCGATTAATTAATCGACACATCATGTTATTTACACATTTATCGCTTGACATATATATATATATATATATATATATATTAATAATAATAATTTCTTTGTAAGTTCATTAGATAAGTGTTAGATTATTACTTGAAGATTGTTCATATTTATAATCATTACTATAATAACAATAATACTTTTTCATTTGTAAGTCCCTTAGATGAAAGTGCATTATATTAAGATTGTTTTTTATTATTATTAATTAATGATTATTATATTTACTATTATTATTATTATTATTTGTAATTCCCTTTGGATTATTTTAAGATTTTCATTTGTATAATAATTATAATTTTGATTATAAATAATCATTGTTCTCTTGTGACGTATGTTGACAGATATTGACGGCAGAAGACTCTGACAAACCTGTAGAACTCCATGAGGGTTCAGATAGCTCTTCCTCTGAGCTGAACACAGAAGAGGTTGTGAAGTTAATTGGCGTCTTCGAGCCCAGTTTCTCCTTCCTGTTGCTGCAACTGATTAAACTCAGCACTGCAAGCAAACGTAAACTCAGGTGAGGGATACAAAAATATACATACTCCAGCAATATACCATATTCCATCTCAATTTATGCTACAGATCAGTGTTGTTTTATTATCATTACTATCTGTATCATTACTATATCATTACTATCTTAGTTCTGTTGTGTATGAGGTATTTATGTTCTGCAGAACAGGAACCTGCTGAAAATCAGTTTTATACTGAGTCAGGCCCGATTGTCTTTAATTTTTTCCTGTCTAAATAAAAATAAATAAATCTTAGTATCTGTTAATATTTTGAATTAGTTTTTATTTTAACATTACTCATTTTAATTTTAGTATTTTTTTGTGTTTAGTCGTTTTTATTAGTTTTTTTATGTCTGTTTAATTTTTTTTATTTTTTTTATTTTTTTCAGTTTTAGTCATTTTAGTACTTTAACTTTGAATGAAAACTTTTCCCTTTGGAACTAACTGGAATAAAATAAGTTTAACATTTTTAAATATTTAATTTCTGATCATTTAATTTATTCCAAGTAATGTAAATTATTATTATTTGTTTTAATTATTTTTTTTTACAAATTTTTTTTTTTGTCAATGCTAAAATCACTGCAACAGATCATACAGAAATAAATAGCATTTGTAGTGTTTAATTCTGTGTGTGATGGTTTTGTGTTTTCATATGCAGTGGTAAAGAAGAGGAGCAGGTGAAGATCTACAAGAACGTCTATTCTTGCCTTCTACGGGCTGAAAAGTCCGTCCCGCTCACCCAGCGGGTTTCCCTTTTCCTGGAGCTGCTGGATCAGCTAAACCCTCCCACAGGAAGCGATGAAGCAAGATCGTCATCTTGAAAATCAAATCCAACTGGTTTGAGCAAGAACTCTTTAGCTTCCTGACCTCATTAATGCAAAGCATGCGGCAGTTTGGAGTAAAACAAATCAGGCTTTTACACAGTGATATAAAAAAGGTTTCAGGTAGTTTTGGAAAGTGACCTGGTATAAAAATGTGAACTATAACCCTCACCAGCAGTGCCTTTCTTATGCTCAAATTATGCTGGACTTCCTACAAGAGTTGACAGACTCTAACTAGATGATTTCTTTTTTTCTTTAATCAAAAGAAATCATTATGAGAATAAACAAACTGTACAGTTGTTTGTAGAGCTGATATTTATTGCTGATGGGTGATATGTACAAAATGTGAACATGTGGTTTTGTTTTACACACTTTTTATTGGAAAGTACACTCACAGGCTTTTCTGTTTCTGGTGCATAAATAAGTTTATGATTTTTATTTAAATAAAAAAAAAATGCAGGTTTTCAATTTAAACAAAAGTGCAATAATTTAGCTAATGTCAATGCAACAGGTGATTATCCAGATACAGTATTGTGAACATTTGGGATGGCTTGGCTTTTAAAAGTCTTCAATAAATTTCAAATCTGTTCAAAGTCTGTGTTATGATTTTTCGTAACTGTTTACAAAGTGATGTCCTAGGAAAATTGTCTGCTGCTTTAAATATTTTCTATTCATGTTGTAAAGTTGTGCCTGGAGTGTAAAACTAATGTATACACTCCACATTCAAATTGTATCATTGTTATGAGGCAATGAAACACCGAATTGAGTGGACGTCATTTATGGCCAAATGGTTTTACCAATCTTGCTCTCATTATTCCCAGCCTATAATTCAATAAATCACTATGTGGGAGGTATTAGCTATATTAAAATCTAATTGTAATCTAACCAAATATTGGAGATCAAATGTGTATTTTCCAACTTTATAACGATCTCAAACAAAGCTGCACGCAATGAAAGTGTCCATGCTCAGCATTTTGAAGTCTTCAGTCTCCTGGCCTTGAAGCCATTGAAAACCTATTAGGAAATTACAAAGCTGAATTGTGATAAGTCATGCAGGTCTTTTAATGAAGCTCAACTTTGGGAAGAACTTAAAGGGTTAGTTCACCCAAAAAAATTCTGTCAGTAAATACTCACCCTCATGTTGTTCCAACCCCGTAACACTTTCGTTCATCTTCGGAACACAAATTAAGATATGTTTGATTAAATCTGAGAGCTGTCTCACTCCTCCATAGGCTTCTATTGTAATTGAAACTTGCCGGCCCAGAAAGTTAGTAAAAACATTGTTAAAATAGTCTTTATTCAACTATTCATTTTCTTCTGTGTGGGCCTCTGAGTAAGTTCATGTAGTGTAACAGCGCAGCGCTTCTGTGTTGTGCGTCAGAACGTAGGCTCACTATTGGCCGACGCTGGTGATGTGTGTGATGCGTGTGATGCTGGCCAGCCAACTATATTGTAGTCAATGCTTCCCCCCACTGTGAGCTTTTTGTTTTTCTATGCCTTTTTTGCATAATTCAATAAAACCCATATTTATGCTGTTAGCCTTTCTTGTCAAATAATTTTGTCATTTTAATACCTTAACCTTAAGTTTAGTGTATTCTTCTTCCCAATAACATACTCCTCATATTTTGATTATTTAATAGAGCCTGAAGTGTCATTAAAAGCCAATATTGTGCAAATATTCCCTCCGGACATCACCTTTGAACACTATTGTACTTGTAACGTTAGGCCTAGAACTGGTATAATTTCGCAAGCCCTGTGTAATTTTATTTGTAATTTAAATACGTTTAATATAAATAATGTTTCCCCCAAATTTAACCCCAAAACTATAAGCTTAAAAAACATGATTTTATAATCATAAAAACACTTTTAAGAAGAAGGAAAATGAAATACATGAGTATCGACACTTTAGTCCCATCAATTGATAAACCTGTTACTCTCAAATAAACTTGGTTTAAGTATTTCATAATATTCAATAAATATTGTTGAAACTACTTGTAATCAAAATAAAAGGAAAGAACAGATTTCTTACCTTATACGAGTAATTCATCGCCATAAATGGCTTTTTAATAAACATTTAACTGAAAAAAAAAGAATGACAATGTCCTTATCAAGATGGCCTCTCGGTATGGACATTTTCAGAAAGAGAATTGTGGGAGACTCCTGACGTCACTTGCAGTAGCCAATCAGCGTCTCTCAATGTTTCCTTACCGTGAACTTTGGCGCGCCGCTTTGAAAGAATCAACACATTAATGAAAATAGACGATCATAAGTATTGATCTGCTTTATACCCGATTTAAAGCAATCAATGAGGACGTGGTTTATAGTATTACAGCTGTTCGCGCGCGGGTAGTGTTGGTTATTCATTAGATGCGCGTAAGTTTGTAGTAATCCGCTGTGAGGTCCTGGTAAATGGACAGGATGACGTCTAACCTTACAAAAGAAATCAAGCGTAAGTTATTACCTTTAAAATCATCAATAATATATTTTCTGTCCATTGTTTTAAGATCTGTGATTTATTGTCATATGTAAGAATAAAAATTTGTAAATTTGTATTTTAATGTAAACCACACCATCCACGTATTTATTAGTTTGCTTTTTTGTTTGTTTACATATGTAGCCTACATGTCAGTTAGAAATGTGTAACGTTATGTATATATACAATTTATACATATATTTCTTTAATGTAATGACTTATATTTTATATATTTGTGTGTGTGTGTTTGTGCGTGCATGTATATAAATTTACTATAATATATAGTTATTTATTATGTATTTGTTTATTTGAATAATTACGGTTTAGTATGTTAGTTTAATATATGATATATAATACAAGATGCATATATACACACACACACACACATGTATATTTAGTTATTTATTTAAACTTATGAATTAAACTTAAATTATGATCTAGTATAGACTGTTATTACACATACACAGTACACACATGCCTATAATACAGAATGCTTATAATAAACTATCATTATTCATTTCATGTGTTTGCAGTACTACAGAAGGCCAAGAGTAAAGCCCAGAGCAGCAATAACCTGAAAGAGGAAGCCAGTCTGTGCAATCAGCTGGGGGAAGTTTACGCTA
This sequence comes from Rhinichthys klamathensis goyatoka, assembly GCF_029890125.1. Lineage (NCBI taxonomy): Eukaryota > Metazoa > Chordata > Actinopteri > Cypriniformes > Leuciscidae > Rhinichthys > Rhinichthys klamathensis. Next base: position 7,946,491 of record NW_026606660.1, read on the forward strand.
AAACAGGTAAAACAGACAATGAAGAAAATTATGAATTATGAAAATTATAATAAAAGTGGCTTAGTCTGGACTCAAAGCTGTATGGTTTGAACCATAGAAGGTTGAGCTGTCATCATCATGATTATGATGACCATTATTTCGACAGATGTTCGTTGAATGAATGTATTATGTGATGATCAGTCTGGCACATGTTTCTTCTAGGTGACTATCGAGCTGCTATTGAGGAGCATCGGCAGGAATTGGCGCTGTCTGAGATTTTGCATGATGTGATTGGATCTGCTGTAGCCAATAGGAAGATTGGAGAGTGCTATGCAGAACTGGGGAACATTGAAGCTGCTCTGAAGGTTTGCAAATACATACTAGCTAGAAGGGAAGTCAGTGCATTAAGTGCAGTCACTCACACATCTCTCTCTCTCTCTCTCTCTCTCTCTCTCTCTCTCTCTCTCTCTCTCTCTCTCTCTCTCTCTCTCTCTCTCTCTCTCTCTCTCTCTCTCTCTCTCTCTCACACTCTCTCACACTCTCTCTCTCTCTCTCTCTCTCTCTCTCTCTCTCTCTCTCTCTCTCTCTCTCTCTCTCACAGCACCAGAGGCTTCATCTGAATCTGGCTCGATCTGTGCATGATGCAGCAGAGGAGCAGAGGGCACTGGCCACTATTGGAAGAACATACCTCTTCCTCTTTGACTCGGACCATTCACGGGACAGCTTGAAGCATGCTGAAGATGCGTTCATGAAGAGTTTGGCCATTGTAGATGAGCGCCTAGAAGGTTAAATCATGATTTTATACATTTAAAATGACATGGTTAACCTGCTCAGAATGACATACTACTAGAAATGTGATAATCTGTGTAGATAGTTTCCTAAAAAAGAAAACATTGCATGTATACTGTATAACCTGTTGTTTTTGTCCATGCGTTTGATGTTTTTGTCTGTGTTTCTGCAGGTACAGTGTCGTCGCGAGAGCTCAGTGAGATGAAGGCCCGTCTCCTGCTGAATCTGGGATGTGTGTATGATGGCATGAAGGAACCGCAACGCTGCAGTGACCTCATACGACAGAGCATCTACATCGCAGAGTAAGAAAACTTTTGTCTATAAACGAATTAAAAGGTTTGGAAATATTAAAGTTAATATTTTTTTATGTTTTTGAAAGAAGTCTCTTATGATCAGTAAAGCTGCATTTATTTTAAAAAACAGTAAAAAAAAAAAAAAAGTAGGATTGTGAAATATTATTACAATTTAAAATAACTGTTTTCTATTTGAGTATATTAAAATGTAATTTATTCCTGTGATGCAAAGCTGAATTTTCAGCATCATTACTCCAGTCTTCAGTGTCACATGATCCTTCAGAAATCATTCTAATATGCTGATTTGCTGCTCAAGAAACATTTATTATTATTATTATCAATGCTTTGTGGTTTTTTTATGGAAACCGTGATACACAAAATACTTTTATTCAGCAAGAACACTAAATTGATCAAAAGTAAAGACATTTATAATGTTACAAAATTTCAAATAAATGTTGTTCATTTTATTTCAGAAGCTTTACCAATTCTCTCTTTTTACTAAGCAACAACAGATTTAGTTTTAGATTATTTTTTTTGTGAAGATAAATGCTTTTTTTGTTGTTGCTACAATTTAACCGGTTTCTTCCCATGAAAAAGCCATGGTAGCTGGCATGGCGTTAAATTATAAACCAACAAACAAACTAAGTAACAAGTTGTATGATGAAATGTTGTGTTTGTCAAATCACTGAATCTCAAAATAATTTAAATTTAGCGTTTATAAAAAATAAAAATAAAAAGTTATTTTAAAGGGAAAATCAAGCTTTTAATGTTGTTTATATGTCTATGTGGTGTTTTTTAATATGCTTTAAGACAAACCATGTGCAAATTCATAAAGCACCATTGCTGAGTATTTTCTCTTTAAAACTGCAAAGACAGTCTCAAAAACGCAGTTTGAAATCATCAGTGTTTCTGACGTCACAAACTACCTTGTAACCAATCACGTCAACGTGCCGGCGGGCTTTAGCATATCATTAACCGCGATCTAGCAGGGGAGTCTAGAGAGATGTTATCCCAGGTTATAGGATATTTTTCTGTTGATATGAAAAATCGGGTAGATTTAGCAATGATGTATATTACGATGTTTTGGTGAACTATATGCCTTTCTCCACTGATGTTCTGAGTTGTTCAAAGCGTTTCTAAGGATACTCATTTTTAGAAGGCAGTGAAACTCTGAGATGGCGTACGGGAACATGGTTTGTGTAACATTAGCAAAACATTATTAGCTGTTTGATAACGTAGTCAAGCAAAAGGCTAATCATATTAATTACCGTTGTGTCCGACGTTGTATAAAGAGCGAGACCATTGTGCAGCGAGTGTACCTCTGAGCTGGAGTGAGTGAGTGAGTGGAGGCGGGGCTAATTAGCATATTCATAGATATGCGTATACTAAATGAAGCACGGGTGTAGAGTTAAATTCAAGCTATTTAAAGGCATGAGGAAGAATTTTTTTTCACAGTAAAAAACGTTTAAATATGTCATTTTGGTGATCAAAGATGAGTTTAAAATATATAATTACTGACTACCGGGTGACTTATAATGTTGCATGTAAATATTTAAAGGGAAACCTTGTTTTTTAGGCTAAGAATGTTATAAAACTTTTTATTATTATTTTTTTTCAAATGAATACAATACTGAGTTTCACCACTTAACAAAATATTGTAGTTGAGAGAGAGAACTCATTACGTCCGTCTTGGTACAAAACCATTTTGTGGATATCTGACGTCTTTTCTTCTAGGAAAAACAACCTCCTAGAGGATCTGTATCGTGCCAACTTCAACCTGGGCAGCATTCACTTCCGAAACGGGCAGCACTCGCGCGCCATGCGCTGTTTTGAGCAGTCTAAAGAATGTGCCCGCAAAATGAAGGACAAGTTCTGTGAGAGCGAGTGCTTCCACAGTATCGGCAAGGTGATGATCCCATACTAATCCCATTGGATAATCTCCAAACAGCAATGTGATCAACATGTACCTGCATGGTTTGTTATTTCCTGTCCCTTCTAATGATTTTTGACAGGTATATTTATTTTTTGCTGTGCACCTTTTCAGATATTGCTTCATCTTGGTGACTTTGCGGCGGCGCGGCGTTCTCTAAAGAAAGCGTTCTGTCTGGGCTCCCAGCAGCCTTCTGAACGTGAGGCCGTCAAGAAAGATTTCAAACATGGTGAGATTAAGCCAGATCAAGAGATCTAACAGCGGTTTGTCTCTTAAAGCTGCACAGCTTATGGCTGAATGCTGATTTTTCAGTTAGACGATGCTAAGTTAAAGCTCTGTGGCTTCTCATGACAGTATTAGCATAGCGTTTGACTGAATATGTGTCTGATGCAGCGATCCGGGGCTGTCAGCTGGAGCAGACGGCAGCAGAAGTGACGGATAAGTTTTCCCATGAGGCCATGGATCTGTCAGAGCAGTTGGGAGATCTTTACTGTAAAGTGGGCTGCTATAACAAAGCTCTGGAAGCTTATCAAACACAAGTAAGAATATGTACAATACACCCAAAAACAATTAAAGTGCCCCCTTTATGCTATTTTATAGGCTCCAAATTTAGTTTTGAAGGTCTCCTACAATATTTACATGCATCCACGGTCAAAAATATACATTGCAGCATCACCGCTTTTCTCACAGTGTCTGAAACGGTTCGATCAAAGGATCCTCACCTCTCCGAGAGCTACTCTGCTCTGATTGGTCAGAATTCCCAGTCTGTTGTGATTGGTCTACCGCTTACAGCGCGTGTTGAAAACAAAACGGCCATATATATCCGAATTCCAGCTCCGGATCTTCCTCAGCACTTGTTGTTACGCAGTGATATGAACAGTAATGATGGTGTCGGTTTTACTGTATCAATTCCAGCGTGAGTCCTCATTCTTTAGAAGTGCATGTAAAGTCGACAACACAAACCAAACTCTTCCAGGCCTCAGCTACAACTATACATACAGTCGGCAACTAGTCATAGTTGGGGGGCGTGGTCGGCGTGGGGGAAAACACCGCGAACGTTGTGTGTATTTGAATGACAAAAATGTCTTATTGCAAGGCATTGACGCCTGCCGACCGATATGATTGCCCTTATTAATTAAAAACTGGGTCAATGACCTCAACCAAATGGCCGGAGGTGTCGTTTCCAGATACATTCTGTTATCTATCTGGTTGAATCTCCAGGTAAGACATCGCGGTAGCTAACTTATCGGTAACATTAGCCTATAACTCAATCATATGTTGCACACTATAACTCCATAAAACCTTGTCACTTACCAATTGTACGTATGCTTCACTCCAAACTATAATGCGTTTGTAAAACGTGATCAGTCAGTAGTATGAAGTTGCAGAGGGACTGAGCTGACAGGTTCGGCTACAGCGATTGGCCTATCAAGCCAATCTTCAGCTGATAACGCTAATATGAATGAGACATCCCTTATGAAAAACAACCATTGGAATCTTGTAGTATTTTAGGATAAAATATTATAGTAATCCTATAGGAATACTATAGTATTTTGGGACAAACTATAGAAGTACTAGTATTACAGAACATCACAGAATAATACAAATCTTATAGGAATTATTAAGTATTATAATACAAATCTTATAGGATTACTAAAGTTATTTTTCGTAAAGGAAGTAGACAAATCTGTTTTTTTTTGTGAGTTTAACACCCACTACTATATCACACAGGGATCTACTCAGACAATAATCTCAAAAATTACAAACACCTTTTTTACCAACGTGTTTGTTGTTTGTAGAACTTCAATTTATAATTTTTGTTTATATTGGCAGTACAGAAAACGACACAACAACTCTTCTGCATGATTGTCGCGTGTATTTCAATGAGCGCCAAGGCAATGTTTTCCCCCACGGGGTAAATTCACATCACGTGACGGGGCGTTCCCGGGGGCGTTCCCAGACCAACCGTCTGTATCTATAGTGTTTGTGGGCGGGTCAGAGTAAATGTTGTTCAGGGGGAGCCAATGAAGACCATAGGCTGGCATTATGCAAATGTGTTACAAATCTACGTAGGTTTTGTGCAGGGAGCGAGACTGGATTTACGCACGACTCGTTTCAGGCGGTTTAGAATCGCTTCTTTATTTTGGGAGACAATTACTCCATTTATCGTGCACTTTGATCTTTAAAACTTTGCCAACACTTTACATTCACAAACTGCTATATTACACACTGCATGAAAGGGAATATCCGAAAAGGCTTAATAGGGGCACTCTAATATAGCAGTTTCTTTATAGTTGAAATGAAATGTTTTATTTGCTTTTACAGTAATTGAATGTATTTATGAATTTTCAGTATATGACTATAACCTGTATTTAAAGTTCTTCATGTGTTTGTGTATTAGCTGGCGTGTGCAGAGACTTTAGGGAAGCCTGATCGTGAGTTAGCCGTCATTTACGTGTCGCTGGCGGCCACATACACAGATTTGCGACTGCACCACAAGGCCGTGGAACATTACAGACAAGAGTTAAAGCTGAGGCAGGGCAACCCTAAAGAGGTAACATCCCCACAGATGAGGAACTCCTCACAAACTGCTAAGTTGCCTACTAATTAACTACCAGACACTTAGAGTTTCGTGAAAAATCTGTTTTGTACGTCATCCTGAGAGTGACTTTGCACAAACATCCTCACTTTTCAATATGTTTATCTTGTTATTGTGTTTTTCAGGAGTGTGAGACATGGTTAAATATAACTAGTTGTCAGGAGGAGATCGGACAGCCAATGGAGAGCATTGATCAAAGTTTTAGTGCTGCTCTGAGCTGTGCTGAGAGATCAGGACTAAACAAACTACAGGTTTGTTCAAATAACTTGTTCACACACTGGTTTCATGAGCAGGAGACGCACTGTTTTCATGATTTCATGAAGAGGTGTACTTTCTGAAAATGTTTAGTTTGTCAGTGGTCCTGGCTAATAGCTAATACAAAATATTAAGAAGCACAACTGTTTCCAACATTGATAACTATCAAATCAGCACATTCCACATTTCTGAAGGATCATGTGACACTGAAGACTGGAGTAACGGTGCTGTAAATTCAGCTTTGCATCACAGGAATAAATTATAATTTAAAGTATATTAAAATAGAAAACCATTATTTTAAATTGTAATAGTATTTTTCTATATTTTTTTTTATCAAATACATGCAGGCTTGATGAGCATAAGACTCTTCTTTCAAAAACATTAAAAATAGTAATTTATGTTTGTTTACTTTTACATTTTTATTTATTTTTGCTACTACTTTACAATAGGGTCCTATTAGTTTATGCTAGTTAATGCATTAACTAACACTAAGCAATACATTTGCTACAGTATTTATTAATCTTTGTTAACAATAATAAAAATACAACTGTTCATTGTTAGTTAATGTTAGCTCAGGTCTGTTAAACAACTTTTGATTTTAATTACGTATTTGTAAATGTTAAAATGTAACTAAATAAATGCATTAGAAATAATTGTATTGTTAATAACTAATGGAACTTTATTGTAAAGTGTTAAAAGTGTTTTTTAAGTGCATTTATTTAAATATATACATTCATTTATTATAATTTATTTAAAAATACAATTAAAAAAACATTTATTCTTTAACTCTTTGATTCTGTTCTGTAAACCTATTAAAAATATTTTTGTTCACAAATTAATAAATAAATAAATAAGTGTTTGAGTAAAAAGAAAGTAACAAACACTGCTTTTGATTACTAGATTTGGTTATGTGATTGTGATTTTTAAAAATCGTATTGATAGTATCTCCATGGCATGGTTGACTGTTGGCGGTACCCGTGGCGGCAAAAAACACATTCTGGTTGAGTATCGTCTATGTGCCCTGGGAATCACATTCTCTCAAATAAAGACCAGATAAAGCTAATTTTACATATCATATGCACTGGAATCTGGCATTAATATGAAATAGTGAGTTGGATATAGTGCACCAAAGTTTGAAATGTAGGATTAAATGCTTTACGATGTAGGATATTCTTTTGTACGTGTCCAGTGACTGCAGACAATTGCATTCATAAATCCGAGATGAACAGATTACTCTGGACTGCTGAGCCAAAGTTGGAGGTTCGAACCCCAGAAGGGTCGGTTCATGAATTCTAACCATAGTGCCCTTGAGGAAGACACTTAACTCCGTTACTGAACCTTTCATCAAATATGAAATGTCACTTTGGATAAGAGAGATGTAATTCCATCTGTGATGTGATTCCAGAGGCGTGTTTTGAGAGCGTGGGTTCAGGCCCAGCGGCGCTGCGGTTCCTCGCAGTGTGACGACACAGAGGGCCGGCTGATGGAGCTGTGTGAGCGGGACGGCCTGAGACTGGAAGATAGTGAAGAGGAGGATGAAGACGACGAGGTGGAGAATAGTGAACCACTGGAGGACAGTGACATTCAATACTCTGACTCCGGTAATACACGCATAACACACAGAGGTTTATAGAATCTAATACCTACCAACAATGAATTTTATGAGGTTTATTGCAATGCAGATAAGATACATAGAGTACTGTAGAGGTATCAGTCTTAATGAAGTATTTTATATACTATTATAGTATTTATTAATATTTTGAGTTGGCTTTGATTTTTATACAGTATAATAATTTTTAATTTTAATTTGACTCATTTTGATGGGTGTTTTTGTCATTTTCATTAGCTTTTTAATATTTCTATTTAGCTTTATTTTATTTATTTGAGTTTTAGTAATTTTAGTACTTGACATTTTATTGAAGTTTGTGGCCAAGGCAACATTTCTGATTTTCGTTGATGTTTTTTAAGTCTAATTTTTATATTTTATTTTATTTCAGCTTTTCTTTTATTAGCAAAATCAATTTTTAATAGTTTGTTTTGTTAACAATAACAACACTGAGTGCTACCATAGTACAGTGATGGCATCAGATGGTAATACCATTTTGATATGTTAACTTTCTATGCATATACAGTTACTTGATTTTACATATATCACAGGCAAGACCATTGAAGTACCTTGGCATAAATATCATGATATGTGCCATATTATATATCAATGTACCATGGTATCACATTATTGGACCCAATATTTACTTTGTAATTCTTACTATGTTTTATGTTCAATTAACAAAATGTGCAATGTGTTTTTTTTTTTTGTTTTTTTTTTAAATGATGCAAAATATAAATCAGGATGTTCATTTATATCTGAGTGAGTGAATAATCTGTTTGTGCAGATGATGATCTGGAGGGTTATGATAAGATGGTCACGGGCAGGAGGAAGACGCAGAGGGTGAGATCTGACAGACTGTGGTTTATGGTGTGCTTCATCCTCGTGTGTTTTATTGTTTGTTCATCTTGTTCTGTGTTGCTTGTGCAGTGGAACCGAAGGAATGAGAAGGGCGAGACGGTTCTCCACAGGGCCTGTATAGAGGGAAACGTAAAGCAGGTTCAGTGTTTGATTGATCAGGTGGGTTTGGCTTTTTGCAGTGTTGGTACTTCACTTTTTAAGAGTGAAATGGCTTTGACCTTCTTGAGGAAGTATTTGATGATGGATAAAATGGACCATTCTCTGTTATGTTTGTTTGTTGTTCTCTGACAGGGTCACCCTGTTAACTTGAGGGATTACTGCGGGTGGACTCCTCTGCATGAAGCCTGTAACTACGGTCATCAAGGTACTGTATTCTGCAGGTTTACATTCATAATAGTTATATAGCTCATCAGAGAGACTGAAATCTAAAAAAAAAAATTTTTTCAGAGATTGTAGCTTTGCTGCTGGACCGTGGAGCAAATATAAATGACCCCGGGGGTCGAGACTGTGATGGTGTCACACCCCTGCATGACACGCTGAACTGCGGCCACTTCCATGTAGCACGACTGCTGGTGCAGAAAGGGGCGTCAGTCACTGTTCGCAATGGCAAGGTCAGGAAAACACGAATGGACCTTTCTGAATGTTGACTATTAACAAATAGACACAAATGTGAAACATTTCAAATTGCAAGCATTTATATAAATATGGTAAATATATTATATATACTTTCTTGTTTAGCTTTTTAAAAACTTTTATTTAGAAAAGATGCATTAAATTGGTCAAAAGTAACAATAAAGATTACAAAAGATTTCTATTTCAAATAAGTGCTGTTCTTTTAAACTTTCTCTTTATCAAAGAATCCTGATTTTTTTTATTATGGTTTCCACAGAAATATTAAGCAGCACAACTGTTTTCATCATTGATAATAATAAGAAATGTTTCTTGAGCAGAAAATCTGCATTTTAGAATGATTTCTGAAGGATCATGTGACACTGAAGACTGGAGTAATGATGCTGAAAATTCAGTTTTTGCCATCACGGGAAGAAATTACATTTTAAAATATATTCAAATAGAAAACTGTTATTTAAATGTGTCATAGAATTACTGTTTTTACTGTATATGATCAATTAAATGCTTTTTGAGCATATATAAGGCTACTTACACTAGTATTTTCATCCTCCTTTCAGGAACAAAACCGATTGATTCATCATCTGTCTTTGCTGATTCTGTCCACATTTGTCTTATGTACATATTTATTTATGTATAGGGACTTACTCCTCTGGACACTCTCCGTCAGTGGTTTAAGACTTACAGCCGACAGCTGGACCAAGAGACAAAGCAGGATTGTTTGGAGACTGAGAAACTCATCAAGAGAGCACTGTCAGGAGACGGTGAGGAGATCAAAGATACTCATGTATTATGCAACCTAGGTTTTTTTTTTGAATGGCTTACCGATGATTTATAGCTGATTCTATGCATAATGTGTTTTAAAGGGGTCATGACATGAGAAATCATATTTGCCTTGATCTTTGTAGCATTAAAACATCTTGCTGGTTTCATAGCTCAAAATGTCCTCATTATAAACATAGTAATTGATTAATCGAAATGAAACCGCATGCGATTTGGCAAAGGCTGCGATTATTTTATGCGCAGCTTTTTCAAATGCACGTTATAAGTAACTCAAACTCCCAGTGCTTTCAAATGGAGAAGCATTTACAACGGATCACAGAGCTGTACGTTACTGACAAGCTGCACATAAAGATAATCGCAGCCTTTGCCAAATCGCGTGCGGTTTCATTTCGATTAATCAATTATTTTGTTTATAATGAGGACATTTTGAGCAATGAAACCCTAAAACAAAGCATTTATTTAATCAAGCTCCAAAAACGGCCTGTTTTGATATTGCGGGATCTGTGACGTCACATAGTTAAACACATGTGACTGCCTCCAGAGCAAGACATCAACTAATAGTTATACATCACCGCACCATAGGCCCGCTTAACGGCTGACATTTGCCTACTCTGGATGTGAGCGTTGAGTCGAAAGCAAATAGAACCCATTATAATCAGTGACGCTTTCTACACTTTGTGTCTACACTTACAACAGTTGCTGTTGTTTCTGGCGTACTCTACACACGTGAGTCTGCCGAGAACAGGACAAATGGAAGAGTGAAAGAACGTTTGCTTTGACTCGTCCAGTTTAAACACCTCATTTGCGTCTCTAGAGACTTCAGAAGGGTCCCAGCATCGGACACAAGTGGTTTATTTTAATGGCGTCCCGGATCATGCCGGAGGATTAAATGTTTGCTCTGAGCATTTTGTTTAGTCAGGGAGGCAGAGTGTAATAAAGAGAGTTCCCAAAGAAACATTTGTTGACAACTGTATTGGATCTGAATGCAGCTGCGTTACAAACTGTAAGTAAATGATTTCATAATGCTTTGTCTGTTAATTCTGGTTTTATATGAATAATGTTTATGTCCCTAAAAACTGCATCAATTCAGACAGAGGGTCAGAATGAAGGATGAAAATAATCGTTTATATATATATAAAGGAACATTATATATATATATATATATATATGTTTTAATATGTTCCTCAAGGAACATATTAAAATAATGAAATCCATGTCATGACCCGTTTAATAATAACAAATGAGGCATACATGAAATTACTGAAATTAAATAAGCTTTTATTTAAAATTCACTACAGTGCTTGATTTATTGACCTAAATTAGATTGACAGAAAGTTCAAGAGCACTTGATTTAAGGAAGATGAATTGGAAGTGTTGGTACTTCAAAAAGGAAATCGCAGCAGTACTTAAAAATCATTTTCTTATTCTGCTGTAGTCTCAGTTATATCGACGGCTTCACGGCAGCAGAAGGAGCTTCAGGACAGTCAGCTGTTTGATGCAGAGTATTCAGAAGCACTGTTGCAGGAGTCCCCGCCGTCACCCCAGCACATCCTTCCACGTCCCGCTCCGACTGTCCCTACTCCAAAAGACTCGGGTCCCAGACGCAGGGGCACCTCCGGTTCAGCCCGCCGGCCACGAGGGATGGAAGTAGATGTTCTGTATGGGGTAAAGTTGCTTTTCTGAACAGTTTTTCCTAAGGCTGCAAAATATATCAAAATAAAATCGATATCGTGATATGACTTGGGCGCTGGCTGCTATTTAAATCAATATATGCACTACTGATTTTAATGAAGCAAGCCTTTAACACTTAAACACAGTTCAATCATTTCAAAATGGCTCTGCTTATTTACTGTAAATTGTGACCCAAAACCCAAAGGCCGTGACACAACAAGCCGACGTCAAAGAACTAGCGGTGATGAATGCTGACTGTTGTCGCCTTGCGTCGGCTTCATCTGGGCCAAAGAACTGCGCTTGAAAATATTTAAGACTACTGCTGACTGTCAACTAGCATGTGTGTTTTGCGCCTGTGTTCAAGGAAATAACTGTCTATATTAGCTGGTATCAATCGTCTACACTCACCTAAAGGATTATTAGGAACACCTGTTGAATTTCTCATTGATGCAATTATCTAATCAACCAATCACATGGCAGTTGCTTCAATGCATTTAGGGGTGTGGTCCTGGTCAAGACAATCTCCTGAACTCCAAACTGAATGTCAGAATGGGAAAGAAAGGTGATTTAAGCAATTTTGAGCGTGGCATGGTTGTTGGTGCCAGACGGGGCGGTCTGAGTATTTCACAATCTGCTCAGTTTCTGGGATTTTCACGCACAACCATTTCTAGGGTTTACAAAGAATGGTGTGAAAAGGCAAAAACATCCAGTATGCGGCAGTCCTGTGGGCGAAAATGCCTTGTTGATGCTAGAGGTCAGAGGAGAATGGGCCGACTGATTCAAGCTGATAGAAGAGCAACTTTGACTGAAATAACCACTCGTTACAACCGAGGTATGCAGAAAAGCATTTGTGAAGCCACAACACGCACAACCTTGAGGCGGATGGGCTACAACAGCAGAAGACCCCACCGGGTACCACTCATCTCCACTACAAATAGGAAAAGGAGGCTACAATTTGCAAGAGCTCACCAAAATTGGACAGTTGAAGACTGGAAAAATGTTGCCTGGTCTGATGAGTCTCGATTTCTGTTGAGACATTCAGATGGTAGAGTCAGAATTTGGCTTGAACAGAATGAGAACATGGATCCATCATGCCTTGTTACCACTGTGCAGGCTAGTGGTGGTGGTGTAATGGTGTGGGGGATGTTTTCTTGGCACACTTTAGGCCCCTTAGTGCCAATTGGGCATCGTTTAAATGCCACGGCCTACCTGAGCAGTTTCTGACCATGTCCATCCCTTTATGGCCACCATGTACCCATCCTCTGATGGCTACTTCCAGCAGGATAATGCACCATGTCACAAAGCTCGAATCATTTCAAATTGGTTTCTTGAACATGACAATGAGTTCACTGTACTAAAATGGCCCCCAGTCACCAGATCTCAACCCAATAGAGCATCTTCGTGCCCTGGATGTGCATCCCACAAATCTCCATCAACTGCAAGATGCTATCCTATATCAGAATGCTAAAGAATGCTTTCAGCACCTTGTTGAATCAATGCCACGTAGAATTAAGGCAGTTCTGAAGGCGAAAGGGGGTCAAACACAGTATTAGTATGGTGTTCCTAATAATCCTTTAGGTGAGTGCATATTTGTCATTCAAAAGGAGAAACCAAAACACTGCAGACATACAAACCGTAAACCATTACCATTTTCAATATCAATCATTCTGATCACTTTCTTAATTTCAGGCGGCTCATGTTGTTATGAAAATATTTGCATATTGGAATGCTCAGTAAGATGTAAAAGATGTAAAAATAGCCTGCCACCTATCAAAATAAAAGATCGATGGGTTACCGTTTGAAAATGAAAAAATTAAGACATAAATATTGTTATTGTGATTTTATAATAAAAATTAGAGTAATAATCATTTTATTGTAATAAGTGAAATAGTGTTAATTACAATGTATTTATTATTGTTAAATAAAAAATAATAATAATCACAATAATAATTTTATAGTCTATTATATTGGTTAAAGACAGTGGGAATTTGGGTTATGAAAACCCAAGTGTAAAGATATTTTTTAAAACGCATTTTTTCATCACTAGAAAAAACATTGGTGTAGGGTTTACTTTGAAAACTATTTTCACAAATTGCTAGTACATTTCAAAAATAGTTACAAAGAAACGGCAAGCGACATTTTATTTACAACTTCAAAATACATTTTATTGCAGTGAAACTTTACCTAAATCCTAAATTAAACCATTTCTCTGTTTTGAGATCCTAATCATTAGGGATTTGCCCGAAGCCGAATACGATGTTCGGAAAGGAAATGACTCTACGGTGCCCCTAAAGGGACATGGTGATGGGGAAAAAATATGAGATCTCTTTCAGTTATATATATATATATAATAGTTGTGTGATTATATTGTATATAATTTGCGTGAATCAGGGAGCCACTATCAATATGCGGGGTATTGAAATCACTTTTGAATGCGTGCTCGCTTTTTACTTTCACTTTCCTATTCGCGATCACGCGTACTCTGTATAGAGAGGGGTGGTACTGACCACACATTTTACAAGATAAGATATTTGTCAATGATGCTCAAGATCTGGATGACTGACATCAACCTGTCCTTTAACTCATGTTTTTTGGGGTTTTTTTTGGTGTTGCTTTAGAACAAAAGCAGTTCTTCGGGTGATTCTGACTCTGATTGCTCGTTCAGTCCTCTTCGTCCTGTTCGGTCAAGACCGCGTTCCCCAGCGGCCCAATCCTCGCAGGAATTCCCACCCAGTCAGGATCTTCCCTCTGTATACGCCGTCAGAGAGACCGCGTTGCCCCCGCAGTCAGACTCGGGCAGACTGCAGTACCAGAAGGCCATGCAGAACCTGGGCAGTGCCAAATCCCGCCTCCTCACTCAGAGCCTATCAGAGCCGGCCTTTACCAGCACGCCAGCGGTGTCGGCCAATAGCAGATCAGCTTTGGTCCCAGAGGAGCAGTATGTGGCAGATGATTGGCTGGAGGATGACCTGAGTGATGTGCAGCCTAAGAAGAAGCGGAGAGTTTCTGAGCATAACGTCCCACGGGAAACAACTTTCAGAAATCAGAATGATTTCTCAGTCTCTGCTGAAGCTTCTCCTAGAGGTGTGTGATGCTTCTCCATACCGGTGCAATCATATCCAGTCATTAGTTTCATGAGGATTACAATGTACACACAATAATGTATTCAGAATATTAGATTTTAGAGATTAGATTAGATTTTTTATTAATTGAATTGGGGCTTCACTTTTAGTTCTTCTATTCTTGCATCCATTATATACAATGTGAATGAGTTAAATCCTGCATTTAATGTCCAACAACTGATATTTTTATATTTTTTTGCACTCCCTTACATTTATTTAATGGCTTAAGTAATGCAACACTTTAATAAAGTAATGCAAAAGTAACTACAACATTAGTTTCCTAAAAATAGTGATAACACAATAATGTAACATTTCAAGAAACACTTTTAAAAATAATTCCCATACATAATCCCCAACACTAAAGTTTACATATAATAAGTGGCTTCTGAAATACTTGACTCTGATTGGTCAGTTGCTGTTGTCTGCACTCAAATATTTTTGAATGATATATATATATATATATATAGTGTTATTTGATGTAATACACTAATATAATTAATAGATGGATATTAATGACACTAAACTTTTTTTTTTTTTTTTTTTGCCCGTTGTCAAATCTCTCACTATTTAGCAGTTTCTTTCTTATCACATTTTCAGATCAGTATTTTTGAGGTCCTGATCAACATATCGACATTTATTCTGTAATAATGGGCAGCTTAATATATGTTATAATATAATATATTTGTATGTTTTTAATAATTTAATATTAACATAATATATATAAAAATATACAGATATTAATAATGCTAAAATATATTTGGTTCCCTTTTGTTAATTAGTTTTTTGTCTCTCACTCTTCTGCAGTTTATTTCTTTTCATCACAATTGAATTGTATTGATTCATTTTGGGGTCCTAATCACCATGTTGGCAATTATTTTGTGATAAAGGTCAGCTGACTCTTAGATTTTCCTCATTGCAGTTCAGAGTTCCTCCAGTAGGGGTCTGTCTCTGAAGAAGGGCACTAATAAGTCTCGGCAGGTGAAGATGAATCAACTGCCCGGGATGGTGATGTTGGGCAGGAGAGAGGTCAGCAGGTCACATAGTCCCATCATGAACGAAGAATCTGACCCCGATCATGACCCTGCACCTCCGACCCATCAGTCAATGGTAATAGACCTCACTGTATCATTGGATGTGTTTGGAATGCAACACATACTGTACTCTAGTGTTTCTGCTCTCGAGAATTTTTTGAAGGTCTCGACGGCATTTGTACTCAGTCTCAGTCTTAAACTAAGACGACTCGGGATTTTAAGACCAGTCAAGACCACAACTGCACTAAATTGTCAGAATTATGTGTTAACATCATTAATGTGATTGGATGTAAAACGTCCTGCTTCAAATGCAGTCAATAACTTAAGTCTAATTTGATTTCTTTTGTTACTGTTGTGCCGGGTCAGAAATGAATGAGTAATTGTCAAAAATGTCACTACAGAATTAATACAAATGTCCACAAAATTGTATTTTTAAAACATTAATCTCAACATTATTTATGCAGTTTCTGTGCCACCTCTGCAGTGCAAAGACAGATTTAGTTGTTAGTGATTTCATTTGATTGATAACAGCTATTATTCTAATATTATTCATTGATTAGACATTTCTGAGGCAGTAAATGTGGATCTTTTAGATGAATTTAAGATCGTCTGGTCTTGGTCTTGACTTGGTTTTATATTTTATAGTGCTTGCCATGTTTCTTTATGATATGTGAAATGGTGTGCAGTTGCAGTATAAAAGTTATCATTTTGGAAATAAATGCAGTTATTCTACATCTTTATCCAAATTTGATCTAACAATTACTAAATAAATCTGTTAAAATGGAGGTTAGAAATCCAATACTTCTATTTCTACACTACAATGCCTGCTCATTGTTTTTGATACTTACAGACTGCTATGATTAATAAATGCATTATTAATTGGCTGAACAATGATTAGAATTTTTTTTTTAAGTCTTCAGCATCATTCCAGAACCGAACAGCCCATGTGCCTGCACCAATCAGGATGAGGGTCAGAGTTCAGGACAATGTCTTCCTGATTCCAGTTCCTCACAGGTCTGATGCTAGTTTTGTATGTATCAGATAGTGTGTGGTGTGTTCTGAGTGTATGTTATTGTAGATGTTGTGTTTGCAGTGAGGCAGACTGCTGTACGGTGGCGTGGTTGTGTGAGCAGGCCTCTCAGCGCTACTATCAGATGTGTGGATTACTGCCACGTCTGTCCCTGCAGAAAGAGGGCGCTATGCTCTTACCCACAGATCCACTGCTGGCTGTGCTGCACACCAATGAAGAGGTCAGAGGTCGTGTGAAAACTTCTGTGGACTGTTTTCTGTTGTTTGTGTGTTATTGTCTTTTAAGAACATAAGTCTTTTTTTTTTTTTACGAATAAAAAAGATTTTTATTTGGGATTGTAGCAAAAGAAATCATACTGTCACAGTTGAGATTAAAAGAATTTCCAGGAAAATAAATTAATAATTAAGTAATAATAATAATAATAAACAATAAATAAGAATATTTTTTTTCGTTTGGGTGGTATGATCAAAATCATAATGTAATATACAATATAATATAATATAATATAATATAATATAATATAATATAATAGACAGATATTAACTGAACTAATTTATTGTCTCTCACTATTCTGAAGTTTCTTTCTTACCACATTTTCAGAGCAATATTTTCATTTTGAGGTCCTGATGGTCCACCATGTCACAATAAAACTAAATAAATATTTTATGGCCGAAATAGGGAAGCCTGTTTTCCGCCAGGGTATAAAAAAAAAAAAAGGTAATTGCGACTTTTTATCTCACTATTCTGACTTTTTTTTTCTTCTAATTGCATTTTATAGTTTATATTTTGCACGATTCGCAATTGCAAATTTATAACTCACAATTATGAGGAAAAAAGTCAAAATTGTGATATATAAAATCAGTATATAAAGTCGCAATTCTGAGTTACTTTTTTCCTCAGAATTTATCTCACAATTGTGAGATATAATGTCCGAATTGTGAGACATAAACCTGCGATTCTGAAAAAATAAGTCAGAATTGTGAGATAAAAAGTTGCAATTAATTTTTTTCATTTTTGTATTCCACGGCGGAAACAAGCTTACATACCAAAATCATGATGATATAGTCTAGTAATTTAAATACTTTACTTCATTGTACTTAATCTCATTTGGTTTTCTTATTTATTTGAAAAGTTCATGGACCCAAAACCAAAATATAATATTATTCACAACATATGATTTAGTCTGGTAGTGAAGTTTCACCATCATATTAAAAACAAAAGACTCAAAAGAAGAAAGTCTCAGTAATGCATTATTAATATTACTGGATGCGTTTGAAGTGTGAAAGGGCCTGGCTGCTCTCTTTTTCTTTTTCTTTTTTTTATTATTGATCTATGGTATATATTAACAGTATTGCCCAGGCTGATTTTCACCTTTGAACAAAAGTGAGCCAAGATCCAAAATTTAAAATTAAAATTCCACAAAAGTAGTCCATACAACTAGAGTGCTTTATTATAAGTCTTCTGAATCCATACAGTAGCTTTGTGTGGTAAACAGGCTAAAAGTAGGCTAATTTTCACCCCAAGCTTTTCTTTTTTCATCTTTGGGTCAATGTACCTGCTGCAGGTTCTTGCTGAGGTGTGTTCATGGGATCTTCCTCCTCTCCCTGAGCGCTACAGGAAAGCCTGCCAGAGTCTGGGAGTGGGTGAGTGACTCTCTGTGTTCCTAAACTTCTTCTCAGCCTCAAAGAAGTCAGGGATCTTTCTTACAAAACACGCTTGTCTGATATTTTTCATGTTATGTGTGTTTCAGAGGAGAACCGGCGTGTGTCCCGGCTGTGTGAGGTGCAGGACAGCAGCTCCTGTGTGAACGTCTGTGGACTCAGTTTGCCTCCAGCGTCTCTGACTCCTCTCCTCCGAGCGCTGAAGCTGCAGGCCACCCTCACGGAGCTGCGCATCACCGCCAACCGTCTGAACGACGACCTGCTTCCAGAACTGATGTCTGCTGCTGCCACTATGCCCAGACTCAGGATTTTAGACATATCAGCCAATCAGATCACTGGCGAGGGGCTCAAAAAAGCATCGGACACATTGGAAACGAAGAGTCAAACTGCTTTCCCTGTAAGTATTCTTTCATTTATTCAGTAATATAAGATCTGTTATCAAGCTGCATTCACACTGCCAGTGGTTTTGTTGATGTTTGTTGTCAGTGGCTGGCTGTGAGGTCGCTAGTGGGCGTTACCACTACTGGTTGCCTTGTAATGTTTATGAATGACATTTATTTATCCCATGTTGTAGATACTGAACCAATTATAAAATGAATATATTTCTCACACTGTATATTATAATATTGTAATGTCTACTTTCAATTGTAGTATTTAAAATTGTAATAAAAATGAAGTATGAGTATAATAAAGTAATAATATTTTAGTATCTAGTAAGTTATCGACCATAACATACACATGCATATATTGTGTGTGTGTTACAGGATGCGATAAATTGGATCAAAAATGTATTTTACATTAAGAGAATTAGTGACTGTTTCCACAAAATTATAAAGCAGCACAACAGTTTTAACATTGATAATAACTAATAAATGTTTCTTGAGCAGAAAATCAGCATATTAGAAGAATGATTTCTGAAGGATCATGTGACTCTGAAGACTGGCTGCTGTTTTTTTTATTTAAAATAATGTTTTTATTGTATTAATATTTCGTGATAATACTGGGTGAGCAGACTTTAATCAAAAACTAAAAACAATAGTTAAATGGTTTTATATAGTGATTAATTAATGGCAATTAATTAATCACGCACCAGATTTGGCTGAGAGAAATTATCCCCGAAAGATCATTTAAAATCGTTATTGTGTTAATGGAGAAAAGCATCAAATAGACATTACAAAAAGTAGCTTTAGAAATTGAACATGGAACTTCTTACACATAAACTTTTAGGCTACAACAATATATATCGATATGTATTTAGATATATTTACAGCCCAAAACAGTTTGGTTACCAACATTCTGCAAAAGAAAGTCATGCAGGTTTGAAACGACATGTGGGTGAGTAAATGTAAAAAAAACTGAATTTTTTCAAAATAATCTCCAAAATACGAAATTATTTTTATTTTATTTATTAAATGATACTCAAGAAGCTCAAACTGCCAGTAGTTTGTGGTAAATGTCTAAATGAGTAAGTCATTCATTCCTTTGATTAATTCAAACTGCTGATTCATTCAGGAATTAAGTAAACGGCTCTCTTTATGAATGGGCCATTGAATCATTGGTTCACCTGACTGATTCAGATTTATTCACAATTAAGCAAAAACAGACAAAATCGTATCTAAAATTTAACATTATAACGTGTGATTATTGCTTAACTATATCATATGATAAAAACTCATACAGGGGCACTTTTGCTCTTATATCTTGAATTTTAGGGCCATTCTAATGGCATTCTATAGGCTCTAATTTAACCTATGTAAATCAACAGCCCTAATAAATGTATGTATGTATGTATGTATGTATGTATATATATATATATATATATATATATATATATATATATATATATATATATATATATTAGGGCTGTTGATTTATGTAGGTCCTCTTATATTTCATACAATTGATGTTATATATATATATATATATATAATCAACTGTATAAAATATAAGAGGACCTACGTAAATATATATATGATTTTTTTCCTGTATATTAATATTACATGATATATTATTGTATTCACCATTCACTGATGAACTGCACTTTGACATCCAACAAAGTGCTTCATATATAATGTGACGAGTGTAAGTTTTTTCACACACCCTATATGATGTTGGATGGACGTGTTGGAGGGGATGAGTAAGTGACATCTGGGGTGAGTTTCCCAAAAGCATCATTGGCCAACTATAAACGCAATTTCCATTGAACTCTATTGGTAAACACACCCCTGGTTAGTCACCGGTTCTGCCATTCAGAGAGAACAAAATGTGTATGTGTATGTAATCTTTAAATAGCTTTTATAAAAAAATCGTTTTTCTATGCGGTCTTACTATATTAATCTAATCAAAATGTCATTCAAATGTATTCATTCATATTCAACAGTTCCTGAGCTTATATCCATATGTCATGATGATGCAGTTTTGCTCCTGGGAAACCTTGAATATCCTAGCTAGCTCAATTCCCAGAGAAATGCCTAAATTTCAAAAGTGTTATTTCCAGGCATGGTAAAATAATGAAATCATGTAGTTAAATTGTATAGTCAGTTGAGGGAAGGTGTTTCTATGGCTAAAATATTAATGGTGTGATCTTTTATACAATTTAAAAGATCTTAGGTCAAGTCACCTTTATTTATCTAAAGCTTTATACGATTCATTTCAAAGCAGCTTCACAGTAGAAAACAGGACAATGCCGATCAATGATGCAAACTTCATCAAATATGAGAGGAGTTCAAATTCTGCTGTAAAGCTATTATTCAGCTTAGGTCAGTTCAGTGTTGGTTCAGTTCATTAACTGTTCAGTGACAATTATGTAATGAGTTCAATTCAGCTATAAAGCAGCTTTACAGAAGACAATTGTTTCATTATTCACACGTTGAAAAAAAATGTATCCGTTATAAAACCTTATCCAGTCATATCAAACCGCTTTTTATCATACAATCATTGAACAGGAAGATGCTTTTTGGTTTTTTTGGTTTTGTGTGGGAAGTGTTTATGGTGAAGTCTAAAAGAACAGAGGTGTGAAATTCACACTTCATGAATTTTATACTGACAGAATATAGAGAACTTGTTGATCATTTCCTTATTTCAAGAGTTTTGTGGTGGTACCATTGTACAATGATGGTATCAGATGGTTGTAAAATTGATATAAAACTTTGTTTCAATCCACTTTAGACATTCTACTTACAGTAAGTAACTTTGCAACTACACGTCAACTAGCAGTCATTAGAGTATTAGAAAAATATCAGCTTAACATCTGCTAATGCTTTATTTTGATGCTCCCCAAAAGAAATTCTGTACTGACTATAAGTGACTTTGCAACTACAATTCAACTTATTCTACTAACACCTAATCTAACAGTCTACTAATACTCCAATGAGAGTCAGTGACTTGTAGTTGCAAAGTTACTTGTAGTTAGTAGAATGTCAGAAGTGGGCTGTCAAAATAAAGTGTATCCATTGGGGTATTGATACATACATTGATACATAGTTTTGTTTTTTCATAATTTTCTATTTATTTATTTTTATATTCATTTTCACTCTCTTATTCTAATCACATTTTTGTCTCTGTAGTGTCTAGAGGAGTTGAATTTAAGCATGAATCCTCTGGGTGATGGCTGGACACAAGCACTAGCAAGTCTTCTGTCCGCTTGTCCCCTGCTCTCCACTCTTTCCCTACAAGCCTGTGGCCTCTCTGCACGTTTCCTCCAGCAACACCGTCTCCTATTAGCCAATGCCATGGCCAGTAAGTGCACTGTCAGAAACATCTGATCTGAAGTGGTTAGACCTCTGTTTAACAACCAAATGAAAGCAAAGTGGTTTTATGTTGTTTCTGTAATGCTGTTATTGTGCTCTCCAGGCACCGGGAATATGCGGTCGGTGTGCCTCTCCCATAATGCACTGGGCTCCACTGGTTTTGAGCTTGTGTTGAAGACTTTACCGATGCAGTTTCTTACGCACCTTCAGCTTTCTGCGGTCTGTAGAGGTCCATCCGACCAGCCTGCCATGGAGATCTTTACTAAACTCCTTACACAGGTACACTGACTCCTTGTCCAAAGTTTTTCAAAAATGTATAAAGGTTTCCACAAATATTAAGCGGCTCAATCTTTTTCAACATTGATAATAATAGCCCTTTTCACACATACAGTCATTACTGATAAATAACCGTTAAGAGATCGAGTGTGAACAGGACCTTTTCAAAAAATACCTGTAAATCGGTTTTAACAATTTACCAGTAAGTATGAGAAGTTGTAACATTACAGTATATTCCTGGTATGATGCTATGTGTGAACCAAGAATGAAGATTACTGGTATGAGCAAGTAAGAAGACTGCTTTGGGCCAATCATAAAGTTCTTATCGAGATGACGCTATTACTCCACGCTATTTACAGTAAGCTTTGCTGCTTTTTATTAGTTTTTCCTATTTAAATATGCGCTAGATGGACATCTTTGACCATTATGCCGCGTCTTGCAGCTTTTCAAGTGTGTCACGTTTGTTTTAGACACGGTCTTCTTTTATGGCAAGCCAAAAGAGTCACAATTACGCTATAGATTAATCGCGGTTACATCCAAAACTCTGTATTTAATGGCGTTTAAGACAAATATGCCATCTTCATTCCAAACTCTGTAAAAAGAAACATGCACAAATCCACGCAAATAAATAACTGGACACTAAATACTGGGTAAAACTGATGTAATTTAATAAACTTTAAGTTTAAGCTACAAATAATCATTATATTATTCCATTTTAGACCTATGGGTTGGTAATACAGTTGGAACAGAGGGACAAGTTGGACGTTAAAGGGTTAATTAAACCAAAAATGAAAAAGATATTTTGAAGAAAAAGCAAATGGTTGATGGGCATAGTATACACATACTATGGAAGTCAATGGGGTCCATCAATATATTCTTCAAAATATCATCTTTTGTGTTCAGCAGAAGAAATAAATTCATATAGGTTTGGATGATGACAGAGTTTTTATTTTTGGGTGAACTAACCCTTTAAATAACTGCATGTGCATCAAACCTCCACCCATGCATCATTCATTTTGCTACACACATGCATAGTAGCGTCCGGCAAAAAAAAAAAAAAAAGAATATAGTCTGTTTTATACGGGTATTTCACTTCACTATCTTCCTGTAACATTGTATAGCTATGTAAATAAAATTGACTAAATGTTTGTGTTTGGCTTCCAGGGTGACTGTCCACTCACACACGTAAATCTGGCTGGAAATGGCCTTACGGACCACAGCGTCCTTTTGCTTGCTAGGTGAATATTTCAACTCTTCTATTACTATACCGAAATGTCAATGCATCATTTATATCCTTATTTTAGTTTTCAGCCCCTTTTCAATAATGATTATTATTATTGTAAATATTACATATTTATAATATATTATCAATAATGATCATTGGTTGTTTTTAGGTGTCTTCCTGTTTGTCCTTCCCTGGTGTCTTTAGACCTGTCTGCCAACCCTTCAGTGACCTCAGCCGGTCTTCAAAGTCTCCTTAACGCTTTAATGGAGGCCCAGCGACCTTTGACCCATCTCAACCTTCAAGGTATTTTCTTTTCCCCTGGTGCTTTTTAGGGATATTCAGGTTTGATTGCCATTATTTTGTCTGCTCGGAGGCATAATGTAGCAAAGTTTGTTTACAAAGGAAGGCAGAGCCCTGGAATTGGCGAACATTTAACATGAAACTTTAATTATAGAAATATAGCTGCAAGCAGCAATTAATGGGGTTCAAGCACTTTACGGCCTTTAAGCATGCGTGTATAAAGGTATTATCTTTTATTTAGCAAGCATGTAATCACTTAGATCATAAATGGAAAAGACCATTTATAGCCAATATAGGCAGTTTACTTTTTTCTCCTTTGTAACAGTTGCCCGATGTCCATAAAAGTTTCCATGCTTATTTAGAACCATGTGACACATGTGCAAATTTGCACCAAATTTCATGAAGTTCTAAGCAAATCAGGCAGAAAGAGGGCCATTTTCAGTTTCTGTAAAACAGAAATATTTGCCATAGAAATACAGCTTTTTAACAGTTATAGCCCCACCTATGGGCCAATCTCCATAAAAGTTGCTGCTTTTTATGCTTTTGTTTAGGAATGATAGGCTTTTGGTTAGACTTGGCCACGCCTATTTTCTAAATGGCCCTGCTATAGCTATCTTTGGGATACGCAAATGACCTCCAAGGCAGTCTTGGTACCTTGGACAGAGACACAGCATGGCGATTTTCAAGTCAATCATACTTAGGGTTGCGTAGTTATAGTCATTACGTTTTTATCCATGTTATAGCGCAACCAGTCTCTTTTCACGAGACCACAGAATGAACTCTTACATATGTGTGCCAACTTTGGTGAACATATCTCATTCCGCTCACGAGTTATAGCCATTTTAGTCAAAGTGGCTCCATGAACGTTTTGGCGGACCTTAAGCCCCGTACACACCGGGACGAATATCGGCGTGCGTTAATCGTCAGCGTTTTTCAATGCGTTTTTTGTGTTCACACCCAAACGATTTTCGCTGACGATGAGCCGAGTGAACATGCTAATTCATTCCCTAACATTAGATGGCGCTTAATGTAAAACAGAAATAGTCCTATTTTGTAGTCGCTGTCGCGTTTGTCATATAGTTCTTTATGTTCCGACACCAACGAGACCAGAAGCTCTACATTCATCTTGCCTCGCATCTTCCTCGTCTTATTTCTTCCCGGCAGTGTAGACCTTAGATATCCATAATAAAGGCCATATTTGGCCAGCAGCGCGGCCTTTATTATGGATATCTATGGTGTAGACGCTACTTGGCGCATCTTCTTCGCCGTTACGTATGTGTGCTCAGCAAGACCGTTTTGTGTTTGAGCGCCCCCAAGTTGTGTTTTACTGTAACTTCAGAAGCTCCAGACACGTGAGCAAAAGCGGCAATCTCATTGGTCGGATAGTTTTTGACGCGGCGCGTCAAACCAAAAAAACGAACCCGAGGCGTTTTTAAAAAAAATGACGCTTTTACGGGTGGCGTTTTTCGCGCCGGTGTGCACACTCACATTGGCGCCCTTTGTTTAGTCACGAGGCGTTAAACGTCGGCGAATATCGCGCGCGAAATTCGTCCCGGTGTGAACAGGCCTTTAGAGACCGTGAATGGAAATTTCAACTTTTTTTGATAATAATTCATTGACAATCAGACTCCAGAGAATCTTGCTGCACTGGTTTGGTTCTGATTGGGCCAAAAACCAAAGACTAGTTTGCAAAAGTAGGTTTTCAACAACAAAAAAAAACCCCAAATACCTGAAAATTTTGCCAGGGCGACAATCGAAACCGACACTTGAGCCTATGCCAAACGGTTTAGGAGTTATGAGCGATTTCGTACTTTTGACCGCTGTAGCGCCCTCATCAGGCCGATCGGAGCGAGCCTTGGTGACGTTGTAGACGTGCGAATACCGCCAGCCTTCAAAGTTTCAAGTCTCTACAACTAATGGTTTGGTCTTCACTTTTAGGGGAGAATGCTGATCCTTGGAAATTTTAACAATTACGATAGGGTTTCAGCGTCATTATATCTTTTTTTATTGTAATTGTTTGTATGGACCGTGAGTTTGTTTATACTTGCGACTCAAACCCATTTTATTCCATTTAGTCTTAATAAACAACTTTAATAAACAAACAACAAAACAAAAGTAAAGAGGCAGCCCCTCACGGACGAATGCCACTTAAACTAACACAAAACACAACGTAAAGTCCAGGCTTGTTTCACTCTCGTCCTTCACTGTCGTCACTCCTCCCTTTTATCCTTCCGAAGCTCCTCCGTGTGACTCAAGGTCTCATTAGCACTCGCTCCACCAGCCTCGCTCCGTTCCCATGGCTCTCGGTCCCGTCCTGCTTGCCACACATAAATTGTCCTTTTATTGTGAATTTTGCTTTTGAACCTGCCAGTGGTTTAGTGATTAAAGATCGAGGCTGATAACGTAAAGTTTGTAGGTTCAAACCCCAAAAACGTGACATGCACACAAGCAAGACGGTTAACCTCAAAGATGATTTAAGGGTACTGTGTAATAGGTTTACTGACAATTCAGACCTGTACTATTACTTTTTAAGCTTTCAAATCTGATCATAAATGTGAGGAATTGCTAGTTCAAATATGTAATCAAATTTATTACTGCTAAAAAGTAAATTGGGAAAGTGTTTGTAATGTGTGGATATATTTTTCTGCATCATATCATGAACAAGATATCAAATTCACTCAGAACGATGACAAGTCTTTGACACCGTTTCCCACGCATCATTTTTTTAATGATATTGCTGCATCTAGTCAGATCATAATCTTGCATCTTGCGGTATCTCAGGAAATACAGTTCGAGAAGCTTACAATCACCAACAATTTTAACAAACTTAAAATGATTGCTGTCGTTTGTAAATGTGGCTTTATTGTAGGGCTGCCCTCGACTAGAGATTTTTCCAGTCGACTAGTTCATTTAAGCGATTTCACACGTTTATATTAATAAGCCATAAATCATAATAACGAGCCTTTTATTGCCTTTTTTTTTTGCGACTAACCGACTAATAAAATGTTTGTCGACCAAACCTCTTCTAGTCGACTAACGGTTAGTCGACTATTAGGGGGCAGCCCTACTTTATTGTGTACTTTACAGTATGTGTCCTCTAACGTTTAAAGTTGGTTCTTCACGACAGGCTGTCAGGTGTCAGGACCACTGGGTGATGTTTATTTGGACGGTCTCTCTGATCACATCCGTGACCTGCGTTTGTGCTCCCAGAGTCTAAATAAGCTGGACCAGGATGCACTGCAGCAGAGCTGGAGACGGAGAACTGAACCTGTGCATGTCTTCTCTCGCAACTCCAAATGCATGCTGAGCGTCACTGCAGCCTCGCTGTAAACTGCATTAGTCTAAATATAACCTCTGCTAGTATTGTTTATGTACAAAGTTAACTGTTAATGGGTGAATGTTTGAAAACTTTCGTCTGTAAATATTGTCTAACTGTAGCGTGTATGAAATCATTATGTATTTTTTTTATTGTAACTATTTGTATGGACACTATTTGTATGTTTGTTTATACTTGTGACTCAAATCCATTTTATTCCATTTGGTCTTTCTGCAAATTGTCTTTATTGGTGATTAGTTTGTGAAATTCAAGAAATTATGAGTTTGAAATGGGCATGAGACATCAATGTATGTGGTGTGGTGCTAATGGACCAATAAAATACAAATTCAAGCATGCTCTGTTTGTAATTTCCAAAAATTTGAAAAGAGCAAAGACACCACAAAACATGAATGCTTTTCACACATTTATTTTCCGGTTGATTGCAGAAACAAAAACAGTGGTGTAAAGCTGGGTGTATGTGACAAATATGAAAAAAAAAAAACATGAAAACAAAACTGTGACATACAAAACCACAATAATCACACTATTAACTCCTAGTACACTGCAGAATTTCATCAACTTTTCCAGCTAAAGCAAATACAAAAATTACTTTACCATTAAATTTATAGTTCACCCAAAAATGAAAATTCAGTCATCATTTACTCACTCTCATGTCGGTCCAAACCCATAAGACTTTTGTTCATATTCGGAACACAAATCAGAGAGATTCCTGTCCCTCCGTTGGAAGTCTATTAACCCAAAACTGTGACGCGTCAAAACTTTAATAAAGAGATTGCAGAAGAAATCCATTCGAATTGAGCGGTTTAATCCAGTATTCTGAAGAGATGCGATCGCTTTATATGATGAACAGATTAAATGTTGGCTTTTATTTGCATATGAACAGAGAAGTCACACGTGTGATTTTCAATGAAGGGACAGAAATCTCTCAGATTTGTGTGTCAAAGATGAACGAAAGTCTTGAAACGACATGAGTGTGCGTAATTGATGACAGAATTAAAATTTTTGCACGAATGAACTAATTTCTCCATGCCTTTTTCTTGCAAATGCCAATGTTAGCACAGATGGTTCTGGCATCATCAGTAGTTGAAAGTTCTTCGACCAGAGTGTCCATGTACTTGTTCACGAACTTCCTACACAGTGACTTTAGGAACCCGATCTCATCACAGACCATCGACAGCTTCTTTTTAATTTCTTCCTGTAGGGAAGTGACAAGCACACTCTGGTAATCTTTTAGTACTCTCTAATACTGTAGTTTCTGTATTTGAATAACATCATTTTTTTCATGAAATCGTATAAAAGAGTACTTGTACCAACCGCAGTCGCGCCGTTGGAGAGCCGTCTTTTCAACTTCTTCATGGCCCACTTGCAAGCCCAGCACATTCCAGGGAGTTGTTCTGTTTGTATATCACCCTAACAAGACAATATACAGGATTTTAGAGTCAATAGTTTAAATAATGACAGTCTGAACCTAGCAGTTCAAATATAACATGACTAGCTTGACATCTGTCATCTTGCAAACACTTTTGGAGTTTAACTTGCATCGAACTTCACAACTACGTCAACTAACAGTTAGGTAGTTATACCATCTTATACAAAATATACCATCTTCATCATCACCATAAATAGATCATGTAGTTTTCCTGTTTTAAGATAAGTTGTGAATTTTGATGAAATGTGTAAAATGATCATTCAGCTAAATTAGTTAATTTTCATTTTTTTTGGTATTTATGGAATTATGGAAATCTCTCAAAAAATCTTGAAAAATAATTGAAAAGGTCAAGGAAGTGTCTATGAATGTACATTTTTTGACCACTACTGATAAACAATAATCTGGTGAAAGCAGTCCACTGTACAAATGAACACAAAATGACACAAACTCACAGAGCCTTCTTCTATTTCATTTCCATTAGACTCTTCTTTGTGCATTTCCCAGTGAAGAGCACAAACTGTGAGGGGAAAAAAATACATGATAAATTTAACACATACTAAACCTAGAAGACAATATGTGGGCACTTAATATAGCCTACTGTTAAACAGACAAAAAAAAATATGTAAATTTTGGGCACATTCGAGCTGGTTTTAGAATGACCAGCATTACAAATGTATAAACGTAAGCTGCTCCAAACTGGTAGGCACACGAAAGAAAGATGAATAGATTGATAAAGACAACTACTGATCTGCGATCTGATTTTACCTGAGGATATCAGCAGGGTGATCAGGATGATACTTCGCAGCATCTTGTTTGGCAAAAGAGTCTGAACGCAATGAAACTCACCCCTGGTTTGCTGCAGACATTTGGTGCCACTCTGTTTAAAACACCTATTTGTTCAACCAGAAACCACGGGACGTTGTGAAGTGAAACCAGTAACACCCCTCAACATGACAAGATGTGACTTTTTCATTTTCCTGTGTGTGATACTCATTTATCCTAAATTATATTACTTTGATTATATACTATATCTAATTATCATTCTTTAAATTTCAATGTCAATGCTAAAAGCAGAAATTAAACCCAAAATTAAGGCTATATGTTTATGCCATGGTTCACTCATGGTGTTAGATAGTTATACCATAGCACTGGAATTAAATGTGCCATCATTATCCAAGAATACTATGGTACTACCATGGAATATGTACAAAACACGTCAAAATCGACCATCATTTGTGGCAAATACAAACTTGTCTAGGCTAATGTTCTAGGCCTCAAATGCAACTGCTTTTTTCAAAACATCATCATAATGGTTAGGAAATGGCAGAAGCATATAAATCCCACGTCACTCAAACTCTGAAACATGATTGGGAAACTGATGAAGAATTTGCACTTTGTATCCGGACATCGCGGATCAGGCACGTGCACAGGTAGGGCTCAACCTGTGCAGAGCACATGCCCTTTTTGCCGAAGTGCCCTTTTTTTGGTGGTGGTGTTTTTTTTATTTTTTTTATAAATCAATGCTATTGGTCACCCTTTAAGTCTATCTGTCTGTTTTAAAAATATTTAGCCAATGGAAGTTCTTAAAAAGAGCTTGTGTAAATCTTGTTCGATCCTCAAACTGTCAGTAAAGCTGATAACTCCGCCCCCTCTATCGTGACTGAATGAACTGAAGCTCGGCAGCGGCCGCACAGCAGACATCAGCTGAACGAAGTTTTGCAAGGGTAAACACAGATCTTGTTGTTTGAATAAGTACTAAACACGTTGTCTATGTAAGCAATAAGGTACGAGAGGCTGTGCTGTATCGTGAATAAGTAACGGCTGGAGGGCGTTGTTAGGCACGACGCGAAGCGGAGTGCCTGCAACCCCTTCAGCCGTTACTTATTCACGATACAGCACTTGCCTCGAGTACCTTATTGCTTTTATAAAACGGTTGCCACACAATAAAAATATTAAAGCCGAAAAATATGTATCTATGCAACTTTCATGAAGTAAAATCACTAAAAGCCTGCCTTCCGCTGGAAAAAATAGTCACGGAACGTGAACAGCAACAGAAGTTACATATATTATTTCGCCAATAGATGGCGGCAAAGACTGTCTTTATGAGTGAGTGAGTGAGTGAGTCTGTAGAGAAGGCTTTTGAAAGGACTCGAACTTGTGATCACGGAGAAGACAGACGCAACTGACAGATGACTAACGTTATGCACGGAAAACCCCATGACTGTTAAAAGGACAAAATATGCAGCGGACATTCAAACGCATTTTTTTATTATGAATATAGGACTGACCTGAAGGAAAATGCTACGTCTACTGTAAATGCAGGTACACTCGCTTACTCGATCTCTCACAATGCTCTGCTCTAGCTTTAAATGAACAATATCAATGAGATGAAACATCTGTTTAAGTTGCTAAGAGTGGTTGCTAGGGGTGTTGTGTAGTGATACATAGAACCGTTGGGTGAAGCGGTCATAGCCGTGTTTTATCGTGAATAAAGCACAGCTATTGACCAATCAGAATCAAGGATTGTAACTAACCGTTTTATAAAAAAGCTCATATTTTATTTATTTGATGTCTGACTAAGATATGTGGGACCTGAGAGAGAGGGCTATGCTAGCATTTGCCATAGTCATAGCCAATACATAGCCTACACTTAAACAGCCTGTGCATTCAGTAGCATTTCATTTTTTATAAAATGCGATTTTGACCAAATGTATTTTACAACAGGAAAAACTGAGCACCTATATATAGCTATAAGTATAACAATCTAGTTGGTAAGCTGTTGATGAAAATGTAATGATGCCGCCGGCGCCGTTTCCATCGGAAAATCATAAGCACAGGCGCGCCCCCGCGCTGTTCGTACTGGAACTACAAAGTGATCCTCGTCGCCTAGGTAACATATATTTCTAAGAAATGTGTTCTTTGATTTATGATTGCTGATACACTTAATTTATTAACATTTAATCATGTTATGGTAATAATATTAAATTAAGGTTAATTCAAGGCTGTTAATATGCACATATTCGCAATGTAATTTTATATAGTAGGCTATTCTATACTCTCCGGTCGTCCTCACATGTATAAATGTAGTAAAACATGGTTTTACTACAGTAATATTGTAGTAGTAACTTTAAAAAAACATTACAGAAGATCACTGTTAAATCTTTATATTTTATCATGCAGAATGTAATTCATGATTTAATTCATTCCAAGGCTTAATTTGTTTGATCCAAAATACAGCAAAAACAGTAATATTGTGAAATATTTTTACAATTTAAAATAACTGTTTTTATATTTTAAAATGTAGCCTAATTTATTTATTTGGTCAAAGCTGAATTTTCAGCATCTTTACTCCAGGTCAGTACTCTTCAGTGTCACGTGATCCTTCAGAAATGCTTTTCACTGCAACTGTACTTTTCACATTATTTTATAATTTTTTTCATTGCTGGCTTACAATAAAAGAGACCTTCAAGAGACCAACATTGGTCCTCCGCAGTATCAAGTTTTTGCCATCAAATTCTTCTTTGCAATCAGATTCTTTTCAAAAATTAGGTTAATTAAAGAGACTGTTCACGCCACGTCTGTTCCTGAGCCGGTTAAGAACCAACTCCAAAGCCTTTGCTCAGAGGAGAGACTCTCAGACCTTCATGGCCACAGTGAAGTCATAAACATCTTCAAGCATGGCTCACAGAAGGTTGCTGTTGTAATTAGGTTTAAAGAAGCCCTAAAACCTTGTATATCTATATTATTATTATTATGGTTGTTATTAATAGTGAATAAATCTAAAGCTTTTGAGACTATTCTCTTTTTTTTTGATTTGTCATGAAGATGTGACCATTTCCTCCTTTTATGTAGGCTTACTAAATAATCTTGATATAAAAAAAAGGGAGGGGGGTGCCCTTTTTCAGTTTCAGCACATGCCCCTCAAAAGGTCTGTGCACGGCCCTGTCGCGGATAGACCTAAACCCAATCAGAGCGATGAAGGAGATGACGTATGCAGAGCGGAGGAGAAACATCTCCGAGTGTTGTTCTTTGCTCGGTTTTTAACAAAAAGGAAACGTTCAAATCGCTTAAAACACACGCGATAGCTGATTCGAACGAGTGATGTTCGACGGTGGCATCCATCTTTGTAATGTAGGCTACAAAATCTGCTTCAAAATCCCAGCGCTGTCGTCATCGTGTAAAGCCCGCCCCAACGTTTCTGATTGGTGCCTCGATTTCGACGGATTGGAGATGGGCTTGAATGAGCTCTTTGCCAGACTAACTTTCAGAGCAAATCTAAATTTGCCGGAAGTTGTCTGGGTTTTCCCAGGCTACTTTAATTATGCATTAAACAATAAAGCTAAAAGAATATGGTAACATTTAATTTAATTCATATTTATAAAATAATATAAACAACCAAATGTGTATCTAATAGACTACTACAATGTAAATGATTATGTGTGATTCACATAAAAGAACCCACACATTCATGAATGAATGATGCATTTATATAGCACTTTCATATGTACTAATGTACACCCAAAGCGCTATACAATCATATCAGGGGTTCTCTCCTCAACCAGCACCAGTGTGCAGCATCCACTTGGATGATGAAATGGCAGCCAGAGTACAACGGCGCCAGTGCGCTCACCACACACCAGCTATAGTTGGAGAGGAGAGAGAGTGATAGAGCCAATTCAGTGGATGGGGATTATTAGGAGGCCATGATTGGAGGGGCCAATGGGTGGAATGTGGCCAGGACACCGGGGTTACACCCCTACTCTTTACGAGAAGTGCCATGGGATTTTTAATGACCACAGAGAGTCAGGGCCTCGGTTTAACGTCTCATCCGAAGGACGGTGCTCTTTGACAGTATAATGTCCCCGTCACTATACTGGGGCATTAGGACCCACACAGACCACATGTGTGAGCGCCCCCTGCTGGCCTCACTAACACCTCTTCCAGCAGCAACCTGGTTTCTCAGGAGGTCTCCTATCCAGGTACTAACCAGGCTCAGCCCTGCTTAGCTTCAGTGGGCAACCAGTCTTAGGCTACAGGGTGATATGGCATTCTTGGGATTCACATTACACTGGATGCACTGTACTTTATGTTTTTGACTGGATCTGAATAAGAAATGGTTCTCTATTCCAACCCTGGTCACAATAAAATGCCTAGAAATTCATAGAAGTAAGAACGCCCTATAGTGAGGTAATGGAACGACATGAAGGGTGAGTAATGATGATTTTGTTGTGTGAACCTGATCTGCATTAGCGTTTTCACACCTTCAACAACCCGACAACTAAAAGCAACATTTGACAAACAACCCATGCTAACACACTTATTTTCAGTCACTTTAAAGCCTTCAGCCAAACATAATGAATTAAAATAATGTCATGTATCATGAAATGCAGGGCAGGTAGCTGTCATCATTTCCTTTGAACCAGTTTCAGAAGAGACGTACTCATGTTTTTCTCACACTTGGCATTGAGTAAGAAGAATTACAATAAATATACAGTAGCTTCTGTTGAATCTGTAATGGTGCATGGTCAGTTTTTAAAACTATTTTGAGATGCATCAGCAGGATTCAAGTGGATTTACAGATGCTCTGATGTTATCAGATATTTTATGGTATTTGAATGTATCAGTGACTGTGAGAAAGACATGACAGAGGAAATGGGTTGTGTGGTTGTGAGCTGTTGACTTGGAAGATTTCCCAGCTGGCCACATTTTGTCTTCAGTTATTCAGGTCTTTTGCATCTTAAGGAATCCTACTAACTTGTACCCGTTGAAATTGGTATACTTATATTTTGTACATATTTACTTTGATTTAAACTTAACTTAAATTCAACCACCATACTGTTACTGATCAATGAGTTTCCAAAACCCAGTAATGAATTAATTGAAAATAATGAATGCAAATATTTTTATTACCAACACCAATATGAAATCATTACCATCTTTAAAATGATTATATTAAAGTTAAAGTATATTTTAAAGTATACTTTATGAAGTTAGTATTCTAATATCAATGTACTAATAGTATACTTGTAAGTGTACTGTTTCGATACTACTGGGGACTAAATTGGCCCACTTTTAGTGTACACTACAGCGTATATATTTGTACTGCAACTACAAGTGAACTTGTAGGTACACTGATAGTTTACTAGTCAATTACTTGTGGCACATTTTTTAGTTAATTAAAGTACTTTTTAAAATATACTCTCCGTAAATTACTAGTTTAGTAGTTTTATAATGCAAGTATATAGGCCTACTTGTAAGTATTCTTTAAGTGATTTTAACATTATACTTATAGTTTAGTATTTAAATATTATTTTTGCCCTTTAAGTAGCCTACCAATATGTTCCTAGGTATACATTTTTATAGGCCTACTTGAAATACACCTTTAACTGTACTTTAACTCTTTCCCTGCCAGTGTTTTTTTTTTAAGTTGCCAGCCAACACCAGCGTTTTTGATCATTTTCACAAAACGTGCATGGCCCCTAGAATATTTTGTTGTATGAATATCTGAACATGCATATTTATTTTCTTATGCACTGCTGCCAATCTGTGGTTTTATTATAGTTAAAAGTGTAGTAACCATGTTTTTTTGGTGGATTGATTACTATCTGTATTAGCACAGTTTACTACAAAACCCATGGTTAAACTATGGTTATGTAGCAAAAACTACAATAACCATGTTTTTGTTGTTGTTCTTTTATTTGTAGTAAAACCCTGGTTAATTTCCATAAGGGTATCATGAATACTTTCTGGAAAATGTACAGCTTTTCCTCTCTGTCTTCTATAAAACATACTAACATTAACCCAAAACACAGGCAAAAAGGCTATTATATTGCATGCTAGTGTGCAGATACACAGAAAATAGGTATCCCCTTAAAGGAATGTAATTTATGCATGACATACCGATTTTTTGGTCTTTCACTTATTGATATTACAAAATGTTCATTAAAAAATGACCAAAATGGATGTACAATAATATTTTTTAAAAATTTATTGTATTTCTAAAATGAACTCACAGTGAAGCCTCGACTAACATGTGCTTATGGGCCTTTCCAAATACCCACACTTGCCACTTGAAAGCACGTGTACGTGACAAGAGGTGCGTGCGCAAGACTGTCCCATGTCTAAAAAATACCAAAGTGCAGTGCCCTAATGCACACTACACTATCTTGAATACCGCATTGGAGCGGTATTCGAGGCTAAGCATATCCCATCATGCATTAGATAGCGTGAGATAGCGAGGAAAACATTCCACTGTCAGTCACATTAATTATAAATTACATGTAATTTGGTAGTAAAACATATTGTTAAAGTGTCATTTTATGCAAAGATGAGTAGGCTACGTGTATTTTGAACAATATTTGCAACTGCTTTTTATCCTTTAATTAAAAGCACCACAATTTTAAATTGTGTTTTCTGTTACGTATTAGACGAACGAACATAGGACTACTGACCAGACATTTAGAAGTTTATTTTAAAATGCAAAGTATTGAAAATCCAAATAAAGCTCTGTTAACACTTGCATTTTTGCAACACTACAATTGTGTCCCATCGGGTAATCAAAAGTTCTTCACACACTTGCAGTCTTCACAACTACTTGAACAGTTGGGCCAAATACAGGAAATACGTCAGGTAAGTATAGCAAGTGGTCAAGTGCAAAGAAGTGTGGGTATTTGGAAAGGCCCTTCACCTACTTGTTGCCAAAAACGTCAAGCCCATTGGAGATAGATTTTTTTTAATTTTATTGGCTGAAGAGGATGTCATATAATAATACTAAAATAATTTTTTGGGGGGTTGAATATTATTATTGTATTTTAAATGCAATTTTCTTTGTGCCATTTATAAATGATGATGTCCCATAGAGGGTTAATATTTTATTTAAGTATACTTGACTTGTACGGACAAAAAAAAGTCTTTTTGGACTACATACTCAAATCTTAACTCTGTTTTTCTCTAATGCACATGTTCAGTATTTTTCTAAGGATTCTTTGATGAAGAGAAAGTTCAAAAGAACAGCGTTTATTCGAAATAGAAATATTTTGTAACAATAAAAATGTATTTACTGTCACTTATGATCAATTTAACGAGTCCTGGCTATATAATATTAATTAAATATATTATTGACCCCAAACTTACTTATTGCAAGCTACATCTAAACATCAAATATTACATTATGCTTTATCACTGCCTGATTCTGGGGCCCTTAAAAGCATGAAAATATATATTTTTTTCACAGGATTGTTGCTATAGTAAAAGGGTGTCCTCAGCCACTCATAAAGAAGTGCACTAGTGTAGTCACACAATGCAAGACATCATCTAATCGAGCATGGCACTTTAAATGATGTGACAGTGTGAGACAGTGATGGGAACTCTTGACTATGTCCTACTTTTGGAAGGAGTCTGGTGGTTAGCCACAAGAACACTTCATTCAACTGCAGATCCATCAAAAGCTCATGTAAACCTGTCATAATCACAGCAGACTGAACAAATATTTATTGTCAAAGAAGCAGTTGAGTCTTCTAAAACGTATATATACTTTTTGACTGAGCCATTTCATTGCAATGCTCTTATCCTACAAGCATCTGCATTCATTGTAGGAAACATGAGCTTTTAAAAAAGAATAATTAGGTTTTATTTAGACCTTCACTGGCAAACAATGCAATAGACACTAAACGGATCTGGTAAATATTGTTATACATTTAGTTTTTGAATATCATCACAAAGCCTTTTATTCTGTTAAATTTTATTAATGATGTATTGTAAACACTTTTGATTTAGCCTATTAGAAAAACATTTGGATTCAACCGAAATGAAAGAAAACAAACAGATAATTGATTGTTTGATTCATATAATTTTATTTTGCTTTCATTGTAATGCATTTAATGCTTTCACACAGTAATAATGTATTCTTTTTCAGAAATTGTTAGAAGCAGGATCATGAGAAAAAATTAACTTCTTTATGGGTGGTTTTGGCCTAGAACAAATAATAATAAAAAATAGTTATTTAAAATCTCCTCATGTTATGTATTACCATATTACCAGTGTTGGGGAAAGTTACTTTTAAAAGTAATGTATTGCAATATTGTGTTACTTCCTTAAAAAGTAACTAATTGCGTTTCTCAGTTTTCAAGTTACTTGTAATGAGTTACCCCCAACACTGCATATTACTGAGCCACTCACTTGCAGGCATGGACTTTAACACAGATGGTTCTTGGCCCGTCATCAGTCATCAGCTCATCAATCAAAGTTTTCAAATACTTCTCAACAAAGTGCTTGCACTTAGACTTCAGTGGCCCGGCTTTCTCACAGGTGTTGTTAAGCTTGTCTTTGATTGCATCCTGAGGGAAATGATGTCATTAGTAAAAGCTGTTGTGAAAAGCACATACAGTTAGATACTGCGACAGTAATCATGATACTCACCGGAGATGCCTTAGAGGAGATTCTTTTTTTCACCCTCTTCGTGATGTATTTACATATCGAGCACCTGGTAAAAATCTGTTGTTTCGTCAAGCTGTCAACCTGAAAACACAACAAAATAGGAAACCGATAATAAAGCAGATAAGAATTCTTTTCATCTCCAAATCTCTCTGCATTGACTCAATGAGACAATACAAAGTAACAAACTATTGGCATCAGGAGAAGCTTACAAGGATTTCTTCAAGATCCTCAAGTTCTTCCTCAGCAGAACCCACTTCACGATCCTCCCAGTGAACTGCGCAGACTAAAAATAAATGAACAATTAATGCCAAGTTAAGGCAAATGACTCTTCACGCATGTTTATTATACTGTAAGTTCTTGTGATTTCAGGCCACGTCCATTGACACACAAGCAGCAATGCCATAAGATATCCAAAATACAAGTCATTTTAGAACTGAAATAGTGATGATTTTACCTGCATATATGAGCAAGCTGACAAGAAAGACGTTCCGGAGCATCTTAGCAGATAATCTTTAACCAGCCTGATGAAGCAGCTTTCAGAATCTGAACCTCAGTGTTCCTCAGAAGCCCGTGAAGGAGTTCTTATATAGCTCTGCGTCAACCACAAGTGAGGGTTTCTTTCCAACCATAAACCACAGTTGTGTAGGTAATGTTAAAAAAAAAAAAGGGGGATTGTGAGTAATATTCAGATCAAATGCCAATATTACTCTATACTCTATGTTTGTTGTTTATAACTTTTTTGGCATTCTTTGTGAAAAGTTGCAATGTTACTAATTAACAGTTGGCAAACCAACTTTGACTGCACAAGTCATATCAAATAAAATGTATATATCAGACATAACTTCTATGTAACAAAGATCAGGGAAGCTCCATTAGCACTCATGCAACCGTCCTCGCTACGTTCTCACAGCTCTCGGCCTTGTCCTGCTTGCCACATTCCACACAAAAAAAAAAATGCTCAAGATGGCTATTTTAATGACCAGCAGGCTGGTTTTGTCAGGACCGCACAGAACAATGATCCACCACCACATGCGGGGTTTAAACTTACGACCTTTCAGTTACCAGCCCAGACCGTGAAGCTACATCACCAATATTATCTCTCAAGAACAGGAGAGACTACAGTTCAAAATACCACACATACAACAAAATTACAAATTTTAATGGCAAAAATTTGTACGGACACAAATCACGATGCACACGAGAAGCAACACCTTAAAAGTCACTTTTGGGGGTTGTCCGCATCACCAACTATTCCAGATAGAGGACATCTTTCTGGGATTGTGTTGAGTGGCTCTGGGTGCCCGGCGGGTGCTGACGAACACATTTTCTTGGATGGAGGTGTGTAGGAAAGGTTAAGGATGTCATCATGGGCAGTGTGTCGCCTCAAATCTTCTAAAAGATTTGTAAGGCGATCAGTTACTGAATCTAGAAATGTCCCATCATGTATGTGGCATGTCAAATCAGATATCTCCTTTAACAAGGTACCGCATTTCTCCCTTTTTTCTGCTTGAACACTAGGGGTGATCAGGATGCTCTCTGAGGGAGCAGCAGGAGACGGACTTCTCTCTGGACTGGAAGTGCAGCCGTCTCCCTCTGGACTATCATCGTTCTCCTGATTCTTCTTCAGAGGCTCTTCACCTTGAAGATCACCAGAAGTAAGAGGAAGTGTTCTAGATTGTCCAAGGCAAACCTCGTCAAACGTGAAGAGGGGGTTCTTACTGTACGCAGAGCTGAGATTCTCCCAACTCCATCCAGGAACTAAGGTAAAAACAGCACAGAAATGCTGGCATGGGAGAAGATGTCTCCTCCAGTCCATGCATGTACATGAAGGCATCTCATCGCCTTTTCCAAAGTTCACCAGATGTTCTTCCTGTGAAGTCTGACTCTGAACACGGAAGACGTTCTCCCCAGCAGACGTTATGTCTCTTGCATTGAAGAGCAGCGACTCTTGGTGCCTTTTCATGATGTGTTGAGCCATTATTCTTGGTCTGTCTCTTAGAAAACAAGGCACATTTCCGCTGTATTTACGTGAGCATTTGATATTCAATTCAATGTATCTGTATATGGAAACAGAGATTTTTAGTCAGCCAAATTCATGTTTAGTTTCAAAATCATTGGATGAATCTCACAAAGTCTTAAGAATTTTTTTGAATGGGTTAAGGTAAAATATGACAGGTGTCAGATGACTTTCCACAATAATCCAGTTCTTACTTTTGATAGGATCTCGGCAGGAAGTCTCTCATAATGACTATTAGAGTTTCGCTCAGGCTGCAGTTTCTGTGACCTTTAAGGTAGGAATGCTTCAGGACTTCCTTTTGTCTTTCAACACCTTTATTTGTGAAGACGGCTTCATTCAGGTTTTCATTTCTGAACACATTTACCCATTTCTAGTTCAGGAAACCAAAAAGCATAATATGCGTCACTAGTTTTCACGCCATCATCATTACTGATTATTAATAGAACTTCCACAGAAATAATATACTCGCCTCTGCATGACAAAGCCATTTTCTGAAAAAACTTCTCAGTTTTTCATTCGACTGCCAGTCTGGATGTTGCTGAAGGGTAAAAGTGCTGTTCTCGAAGTCCTCATTCGTCTGAGAATCTGCAATAGCCTGTAGAAGTTTAAGAACCGTTTCCTGACATGTCACATCATTTTCCTTTTTTCCTGTCCACTCCATCCATGCCTTTTCTCTGTGAAAATCACAGAGGAGGACTTTAGAACCTATAATGACAAAGATGTTGTTCATTTGTCACATTTGTAGCATCTACCTTCTCAATCTCCTCAATCTCCTCAACTCAATGCGACAGCCTGCACGACTACAAGGAAGGGTGATTACAAAACAGTACTTTAACATTCAGATGTTAGGAAGTTCCCCTGAAATTGAAATATATTTTTTTTTAGCTTTTAGTAACCCTAAAATCAAGATATGAAATGTATACAATATTAATCACTCTTCCTCATATTACTCATATGACGCACAGGAATAATATTAACCGGTTTACTAACTTCACCTGACCACCAAAAGTTATGTTCAGAATTTAGAGGAAAATTGAAAATGGAACCGCATCTGAAGTGGTCCAAAATCTGAGAAGACATTTTTGATATTTCTCTTCTACTAACATCTAATCTACTAACAGCAATATTACAATCAAAATGATCTAATCATTAGCATCATGCTAGAAATGATGACACGTCTAATTAAATGGGGCATATTATGCCCCATTTTACAAGATATAAAATACGTCTTAAGCCTAGTTCACACTACATGATTTTAAGCCCGATTTAAGCCCGATTTGCAAATCGTTGAGCTCGCCGACAGGTCAGGGTGTTATCGCGTGCAAATCGCGGGAGATTAGCGGGCGATGAACGCTCGCCAATCTGTTAGTATGAAAGAGCCAACAACGCATCAAAGACGCTCGCAGACGCCTTGCAGACGCGTCGCCGAGCCCAGAAAAATATCTAGCATGTTAGATATCCAAAGCTGTCGCACGACTCAAGCTCACGTGATGTCATGAGCTACAGCCAATCAGAGCAAGGCATGTTCGCGTGTTGTGTTCTTCTTCGTCTTCTTCGCTGGGTATTGGCGCGCATGCTGTTTCGCGTCATTTCCGGTTCGTTTTATTGCGTGATTTTTCGTGACAAAACGTGGTTTGTAGACAAGATAGAATCGTTGGGTGACAGAGTTGTTGTCAACGCGTGTAGTGCGTTACCCCCTGTTGCGGATCAATCACGTTGTGTCGTGTGGTGTGAACTAGCTCAACAACTTGAACACTCCTGATTTCACAGAGAGCAAGTCATGTAGTGTGAACCGCACAGTTCAGCCCGACGTTTTTAAATCATGTAGTGTGAACTAGGCAGGTGTCCCCAGAATGTGTCTGTGAAGTTTCAGCTCAAAATACCCCACCTATCATTTATTATACCATGTTGTAAAGGCCCATTTTTGGAGATGGTCCTCACTGCAGAACACGAAATCCAGGGGGAGGAGTTGGATCCAGATTCACCCTAACTAACCCTAACCCCACCCCTAATCCTACCCATCTCCACCCCCTGATCCCTAACCCCACCCCTAATCCTACCCATCTCCACCCCCTGATCCCTAACCCCACCCCTAATCCTACCCATCTCCACACCCTGATCCCTAACCCCACCCCTAATCCTACCCATCTCCACCCCTGATCCCTAACCCCACCCCTAATCCTACCCATCTCCGCCCCCTGATCCCTAACCCCACCCCTAATCCTACCCATCTCCACCCCCTGATCCCTAACCCCACCCCTAATCCTACCCAACCCCACCCCCTGATCCCTAACCCCACCCCTAATCCTACCCATCTCCACCCCCTGATCCCTAACCCCACCCCTAATCCTACCCATCTCCACCCCCTGATCCCTAACCCCACCCCTAATCCTACCCATCTCCGCCCCCTGATCCCTAACCCCACCCCTAATCCTACCCATCTCCGCCCCCTGATCCCTAACCCCACCCCTAATCCTACCCATCTCCACCCCCTGATCCCTAACCCCACCCCTAATCCTACCCATCTCCGCCCCCTGATCCCTAACCCCACCCCTAATCCTACCCATCTCCACCCCCTGATCCCTAACCCCACCCCTAATCCTACCCATCTCCGCCCCCTGATCCCTAACCCCACCCCTAATCCTACCCATCTCCACCCCCTGATCCCTAACCCCACCCCTAATCCTACCCATCTCCGCCCCCTGATCCCTAACCCCACCCCTAATCCTACCCATCTCCACCCCCTGATCCCTAACCCCACCCCTAATCCTACCCATCTCCACCCCCTGATCCCTAACCCCACCCCTAATCCTACCCATCTCCGCCCCCTGATCCCTAACCCCACCCCTAATCCTACCCATCTCCACCCCCTGATCCCTAACCCCACCCCTAATCCTACCCATCTCCACCCCCTGATCCCTAACCCCACCCCTAATCCTACCCATCTCCGCCCCCTGATCCCTAACCCCACCCCTAATCCTACCCATCTCCACCCCCTGATCCCTAACCCCACCCCTAATCCTACCCATCTCCACCCCCTGATCCCTAACCCCACCCCTAATCCTACCCATCTCCACCCCTTAGATCTGGATCCAACTCCGCCCCCTGGATCTCGTGTACTGCAATGAGGTGCTACTGCATTTTTGAGTTGAAGGAAAAAACATGCTGTTTTCATGCATGTATCTTTAAATGATAAAATTGCAATTGTTTTATTACTAATTTTGAAGGTAAAAGCTAAGTTAAGTTAAGATCATTTTAATGTTTTCATTTGAATCATTTCATAATCAATCTCTTTTGCATCTCACCACTCTGTGTGCGCTACTGTTGTTAAAAGAACCGCGTCATCTGACTGAAGCTTAGTTATACAGTAACGCAGCGCTTTATGTCTTTATTGGGGGAGAGAAGCAACACGCATGGAGCTGAAAGGACGTAAAAGAAGCGCATCTGGAGCTAGATAAATATCTTAAAGGATTTAGTGCCGGAAGATCATTACCAAAAATGATCCTGAGCACTTGTGGTGTGTAGGCTACATGGTGTGGTGTGTTAAACTGTTGAAAGGATAAAATGATGCAACCATATAGAACCATCTGTCCACTAATTGTTTTTTTTTGTTTTTTATTCAAACGTCCAAAAGTACCTTTAAACACCTCCTCCAGAGCACCGATTTCCGCCTCACAGAAGCCCACCATGAAGTGTGATGGATTCCAGTCTGAATTCCACTTCTGAAACACCTTCAAGGCTTCTGCGATGACTTCTTTAGTCTCTGTCTGAGTTACAAACACTCCAACCGCAGCGTAGCTGACATTTGTCCTCACCCACAGAAAGAAAAGTGGCTGTGAATTTCTGTGAGGCAAAGGCAGAGATACCATTTTGAGGTTTTTATTTTTGTGCACTATGTACAGAGGTTTTCAATCTTTTTGATGCCATGGACCCACAAATATGATCATACTCAAGCGAGGCACCCACGTCCTAAAGTTTAAAAGGCAGTTATATATTTTCAAGTATAAAAACCTAAATAATACATTAATATTATACATGTGTCAATTACTTTACATTGCAGTTTTTCTATTCTCTGCAAAATTAAAAATTGATTTATTTTTATAGTTATATTAGATAGAAAATATCAAATTTTAGTGTTTATTTATTTGGTAATTTAATTCAAGATTTTGTAGTTTATTCAACTTTATTTGTTTATTTGGTTAATTCATCTTTTTTATTATTTCTTTATTTTTTATATTTTTTACACTGCATTTATCTGAACTTTTCCAAGGGCCCCCTAGCACTCCCTTGTGGCCCTATGGGGGTCAAATCAAGTCAAGTCATATTTAATTATAGCGCTTTATACAATACAGATCGTTTCAAAGTGATAAACAGGACAATAATGATCTAATTCAATTCTGCTGTAAAGCTGCTCATTATTATTACTCAGCTTGAACAAACACACCTGCCCGCTCGATAGGTCTCATCCAGTAAGCACATATGCTGTCCATACAGCAACATAAGCCTCCTCTGCCATGGCGTCTGCAAGCACAGCAACATCTTCCCCACGGTACCATCCTCTTCCTCCTGAGAGGGTCTGTACTCAATGGCACAGCCCTCTTCCTTCCATGTGTTTACCAAGGCCTACAACATATAAACTCTCAATTAATCTCTGTGAATTAGTTTTGAATGTAATAAAATCATTCCTGCAACATAAAACATGATCAGTGTTCAAAAAGCGTCAACATGAAATCCAAATTGACTAGTTGCGTTCAAAATATCTCTGTTATGATCCAGCTAGGGATCGAGCTCGGGTCTCTGGTGTGGGCGTCCTTGATCTTGCTAAATGTCTGACTCA
The DNA here is from genome assembly GCF_029890125.1 of Rhinichthys klamathensis goyatoka. Lineage (NCBI taxonomy): Eukaryota > Metazoa > Chordata > Actinopteri > Cypriniformes > Leuciscidae > Rhinichthys > Rhinichthys klamathensis. The sequence goes on from NW_026606660.1 coordinate 7,991,333, forward strand.
GTCAGAGAATTATCACCGGCTGTCTTTGGTCGCGAGACCTTGACAATGGCCGTCTTTGAACCTCTCTCACTGTACGACGTTGGACCACCGTTTAGGAGCCACGACCACAGAAATCACCATGATTGGTCATCTTTCGCCTGGGGCAGCCCAAAATTGTATGATGTGTACAGGGCATTAAATAGGGTTGACAATTAAGAGTAATTCAACACAGGTGAGAGTGTTAAAACCATTTAACAAAAGAGGAGTAATGCAGGGTTGAAATGACGCTATCTAGTGGTGAAATCAAGGACCTTCAGCCAAAACACTACTCAAGCTTCTCCACCTCTGGTACAACGACGCGTCACCATTCCAATTCCTGGGGGATAAACTCAGATCCCATCCTACATTTTTCGTGCATTATGTTGGTAACGCTCCTTTTTACAGTACAGTACTTACGTGTACTTACAGTGTACTTACCTAGAAAGTACTGTCTAATATAAGGTAAGTACATGGGTTAGGGGTGGGTTCGGGGTTAGTACCTAGTTATTACCCAGTAATTATAATTACTATAATAAGTACATAGTAAGTACATGTTTAACTTGGAAATACATCATATTACGAAGCAAAACTAGTTTTGAATGTGGTTTCATGTTGACTTTGCCTATCACAGTTTATTTGTAACAACACCTCAATCTTGTGACTTTACCTGTAGATTATGATGGTCCACACTGGACTTCCTGTTTCCTGCTTTGACTTTTTTTATGATGTTCCAAATGTCTCTTGATTCCTGCAAGTTAAAGCAGAACAAAATGAAATTACCCATCAATTTCCCAGCATACACTACCATTCAAAAGTTTGGGGTCAGTACGATATGCTGTTTAATGTTTTTTTAAATAAGTCTCTTATGCTCACTAAGGCTGCAGTTATTTGATCAAAAATACAGTAAAACTAAACATTTTAAAATGTAATTTATTCCCGGGATACAAAGGTGAATTTTCTGAATAATTACTCTCATCTTCAGTGTCACATAATACTTCAGTGCTGCTTAATATTTTTGTGGAAACCATGATAGATGTTTTTCAGGGTTCTTTGATGAATAGAAAGTTCAAAAGTACAGCATTTATTTGAAACAGAAATCGTCTGTAACATTACAAATGTCTTTACTGTCACTTTAGATCCTTGCATCTTTGCTGAATAAAAATATATATTTTTAAAAACTTCTGAACAGTACTGTATTATTTGAAAACATTTTTGTTAAAGAGCAAAAATCATTTCATTTTTGTTAAAGAGAGCAAATAATAATTAATATTATTAATATACAAACTAATTGGGACAATTGAATAATCAACGGCCAAGTAAATCTGTCATGACTTGAGAACAATACTTACGGCACAAACCTTTCCATTAATGGGGTGGTTTTGATGCTCCTTAATATCTGGGAAACTGGCTGCAAACATTTCTTCTGTTCGCACACGCTTTGGATCAAGTCTTAGCGCTTCTCTAACAGCTGATGACTTTTCTCGTTTCTGGTAAGGGTTATCTTCAGTTATCTGGCAACACAAACACAAACAAGAAAGTAGAAAGTCATATAAACCTAGGATGGCGTTAGGGTGAGCAAATTATGGGATAATTTTCATTTTGGGTGAACTAACACTGTAAGTTTTTACCTTATACTCAGGAAACCTCACAATATGAATCACATTTATGGTCGCAGGACAACCCATTTTTTTAGTTGGTTGCATCAAGCGTCTTGTTTTCAGGCATGGATATTCATGACCTTCTGCCTGAAACAGAAGACGAGACGGAGCATAAATGTCAATGTCATGAGGTCAGTCAAAAAAATGATCAGACATTTGTGCGAGAAGCTCGTACTTTACTCTCCTGACGTCTTTGTTTGGCTTTGGCGTGCTTGTCTCTTCCTTGGTGACATACATATGTCTTTTTCCCAAGAATCTTAAAAGGCACGCCATTGAACGGAACAATCTTCACTTCCCACTGCAGCTGTTTTTCCACTGTCAAATCTACATTGGGAATAAAACATAGGGAAGAAGAAATTTGAGTGGAGCTGTATTATGGATAGTTGCCAAACGTATGTTAAAGTGGTTGCTAGGGCAATGCAATGAGGTTGCTAAGGTGTTCTGAGTGGTTGTTAGAGCATTGGGCAAGATAACTGACGACCAAAAAAACAAACAATTCAACAAACAAATCAATTATCAAGATAGTTTATAGTTGCAGTCAAGGTTCCAAGAAGGTTTGTGGGGTTGCTAGGGCGTTGCTAGTGTGTTCTGTTTGTTGCTAGGTGATTTGTGCAGCAATACAACTCAAACCACCAACAAATCTTCATGATATTCATAAGTTATGTCAATATATGGTCCATGTTCTTAATTCAATGTAACGTTAGGTCTAAAGGGGGTTTGCCTGTGGTTTCAACCCAATCGTTTAGAAAAACTCTAAATGTGCAGGCCAAGTTACGCCCTAAAAATATCTAGAGTTGGCAGCAACTCTGACTATGATCAACATATTAAAGATCATTCATTAAAACATAAAACCTGAGATGGCATCGCTTTTTAAACATACCACTTTTTCCAAATGCACGATCGCTCTTCAAAACGATAAATTTTGTGTTCGTGTCCTCCTCATACTGCTGAAGACATGTATTAAAATCTTCAAGACACTCAAAGGTTTCAACGCTTCCCATTACTTTATTCGGGTTCATAAATACATTAGTGATCGGGATCGCAGCAAGATGGTAACCACCAAGGATTGGTAACCTTCATACTGTGAAAGTCTCGCGAGACCCTAACCAAATAGCTTGTTTGTGAACAGCGTACTCTCGCGATAATTTCTGGGTCTAGCTCTCTTATAGCGTCAAATCGTTGATAATAGAAGCTTATAAACTTAATAACCAACTAGTTAAATATTTAGAAACAATATGAACTAATTCGCTCCCATATGTGACATCACGAACAAGTACTGAGGACCTCATTGCTCCCTCCTCTCCAGAAGGTGGCGAAGAGGGCACAATTGACTTGATCTACCAGAGCAGAAGAAGACACAGAGAAACAGACATCAAGCGACAATGGTGAGACAGCATATTTCCCTTTTCTTTTTTAAAAGGTTTATTTTATCTTTAAAATATATGTATTTCTGGTCTAGAAATGAACAATGCATATTTAGAACTCTTGAGCATTTGTCTCAATTTTGTAGTGTGTGATAGACAGTAAAGCGGGACGTTAGCTTTTAGTGTTAGCTTAATCAATGTATTATATAAAAAGAGAACAAATGAATGATTAATATAACGTCAGCTCGTTATTGTTATTATATTCACATATCATTACACATTGGTACTGGTATTAAGGCAAAAATGGATAAACGCACGAGTCAAAGACATACAACATAAAGCCAAATATAAATTTCAGCCTAATGTGTGTATGTATGTATGTGTGTGTATTTTTGTATGTATATATATATAACATAACATATATTTAAAGATAACATAATATATATATATATATATATATATATTTAAAGATAACATAACATAAGATATATATATGATAAATCTAATATGAGTCATTGTAGATGATAGACATAAATTAAATGAATGTTTAATTTCACAGGGTCAAAGTCAGAGTGGAGGACAAGGACCTGGTGGAGGGAAGAAAGATGACAAGGTGAGAATTTATTTCACAAATACCCATACTACTATTAAGTGGTTAAAAGAAATGACATGAAAAGAGTCTGAAGAGATTCGTATTGGAGAAATCTAGCCATTTAGAACATTAGGAATTTGTTTGAGGAATTTAATCATCAAACCAATTTCCTGTGCATTGAATTTTAGGATAAGAAAAAGAAATACGAGCCTCCCATTCCTACAAGAGTTGGGAAAAGGAAGAAGAGAGTGAAGGGACCAGATGCTGCTAGCAAACTGCCTTTGGGTAAAATAAACATCATTATACCTTGACCAAACCTGATGAGAGGCTCATACATGAATAGTTGTAGTGATCCATAAAATCATGAGATGTAACTATCATTTTTTTCCTCAGTCACTCCACACACACAGTGCAGACTGAAACTCCTCAAACAAGAGAGAATTAAAGACTATCTGCTGATGGAGGAGGAGTTCATCAGAAACCAGGAGCAGATGAAACCTCTGGAGGAGAAGCAGGAGGTGAACATGCCTATTATTGTGTCTTTTATGTTATATATTCCATAACATAAAAGACAATATATTCCATTATACTCAGTATATATGCTTTAAAAGAACCATAATTTGGCCCAAATAGGCATTACAAAGTAGAATACAAATATTTAATGAAAGGTCTTAAAGGGATAGTTCACTCAAAAATGAAAATTCTGTCATCATTTACTCGCCCTCATGTTGTTTCAAACCTGTATGAATTTCTTTCTTCTGCTGAACACAAAAGAAGATATTTTAAATAAAAAAAATAGAGATTTATGTCCCTCCTTCGAAAGTCTATTCACCCAAAACTTGATTAAAAAATAAATCCTAAAATAAATCCATATCAATCAAGCTGTTTTTTCCAAATCTTCTGAAGAGACACAATTGCTTTATATGATGAACAGATAGAATTTAGGCTTTTATTCACATATAAACATTGATCAGCAAACAAACAAGCTCAAATGGACTTGCTTGGTGTGCAAGATCAAACCTCATTGGTTCTTCGAAAAATCATCATGTCTCTTCAGAAGACTTGGATTAAACCACTCGATTCATATGGATTTATTCTACAATCTTTTAATTAACATTTTGAAGCGTCAGAGTTTTGGGTCAATAGACTTTCAATAGAGGAACAGAAAACTCTCATATTTCATTCAAGAATGCCCGAATTTATTATTGATTTGGAACAACATGAGAGTGATTCATTGACGGCAGAATTTTCAACTTTGGGTGAACTAACCCTTTACAAACACAAATGAAGATAAAACCATGCCATCCCTTGACATAATGTTTTGTTTTGTAGGAGGAGAGATCTAAAGTGGATGATCTCCGAGGGACGCCCATGTCAGTGGGAACTCTGGAGGAGATCATTGATGATAATCATGCCATTGTTTCGACTTCAGTGGGCTCTGAACATTATGTCAGTATTCTGTCATTTGTAGATAAAGACCTCCTTGAGCCCGGCTGCTCTGTGTTACTGAACCACAAGGTTAGTAAAAGTCTTTCAAATCAATAAATAGACAAAAATATTGACTCACAGAAATCAATTTTATTACCAAATATTTATTATGCCGTATTGTTATTATTATGCATTCATTGTAGTAGTTCCGTAATGAAATTTGAGTGATGTAAATGTTTGCAGGTTCATGCAGTAATCGGGGTGCTGATGGATGACACGGACCCTCTGGTGACTGTAATGAAAGTAGAAAAGGCCCCACAGGAGACGTACGCAGACATTGGAGGTCTGGACAACCAGATTCAAGAGATCAAGGTAATAGATCAGACTTAAAACTGATTATTTATTTATGGTTTATTTGAGTAGGGACGGATTCAATGTACATAGATAAAACTGAAACTACAGCCATCCTATACAAGACAAGTATCATAATGCTTAAAGCAAAGCAACACGCATCCCTAGAAATGCCTTCATAAACCTTAAAAAAAACTATATATATATATAAAATAAAGTTTGTTGCTGAATTAACCAAGATCTGGTAGCTCTCTTAAAATATTAAAGTTAGCATTAGATTTTAAATAAACAGGTTCCAAAATGTTGCAGTCTGAGCAAATACAGTTGCAACTAGAAGCCACTCTGGTGGATCTGCTTCACCAATCAAAATAATTGCATAAAGGCTGAGGAGCAAGACCATTTAAACATTTGAACACAAGATTCACATAGTGAATATAAACAAAATGAGCAAAGCTTACCATCTTATATGTACTTAAGATATAAAAATGATGACGCCTTATTAGCTTCCTATCCAACATTTTCAAGGTCTGGTTATAAAGACATTTCTATTCGTCTAATTTTTGTCTGGTTAGTCTACTCTAAACCAAATTGTCAATAAGTTAGGGATATGTGAAAGGTATCTTTACATTTTTAAAAGCAACAAAGGATGATCAAATATTAAGCAATTTCTTATCATCTTGAAACTAAGATTGATTAAGAAACTAAGAACTAATTAATTTCAAAGTGGCTAAGAACGGCAAAAAGTTTTTTTTTTTTATCTTTGATTGGATTAAAAAAAAGGGTCATATAAGGGTGCAATATAATTTTTTTTGCCAATTTTTCTCTGCCCACGTGAGCTTATGTTAGCAGAAAATTTCAGAAGCAGAGATTGAATATTTTGATGAAATGTCTGTTTTTTTTTCATAACATTTTCTTCCTTAGAACAACATCATGTACTGATGAGTCATGTACAAGAACACTAGAAAAAAAATTATCAGCAAATTATATGAAATCAAAATTAATTCCAAGGCATGTTTGACCTTCTAGGAGTCTGTGGAGCTTCCCCTCACACATCCAGAGTATTATGAAGAGATGGGAATAAAGCCACCCAAAGGAGTTATTCTGTACGGTGCACCGGGAACAGGTCAGTCTGATGGGTCTCAAAACCCAATATCGCATTCATGTGACAGATTTCTGTGTTGATATTACATATTCTGGGTGTGCAGGCAAGACTCTTCTGGCAAAAGCAGTGGCGAACCAGACGTCTGCCACCTTCCTGAGGGTGGTGGGCTCAGAGCTTATTCAGAAATACCTGGGAGATGGTCCAAAACTTGTGCGAGAGCTCTTCAGAGTGGCTGAGGAACACGCTCCATCAATCGTTTTCATAGACGAGATCGACGCTATAGGCACAAAGAGGTGAGTCTGGGGATTTTAAAGCTCATGTTTAAGTTTGGGGTTGGTAAGGTTTTTTTCTTAATGTTTTTTTAATGAAGTCTCTTACGCCCACCAAGGCTGCATTTATTTGATCAAAAATACTGCAAAACCATGCCCAACACAATATTTACTCATAATTCACAAAAAAATGAAAAACAATTTGTATTATTCTTTGACGAGATGGGACAATTCTTTGTATTGGTGGATTTTGCAACTGACACTGAAAACATCTATCCTATGTTGTATTTATATAGAATATACCATTGAATAGAAAACTCATGTGCGACCACGTGTGTGTATATCAGGTGCAGATTAGACTGTATAAACACTGATGTTTGCTGTTGTTCCTTTGCACTGCAGGTATGACTCAAATTCCGGAGGAGAGCGGGAGATCCAGAGAACAATGTTGGAGCTGCTAAACCAACTGGACGGATTTGACTCCCGTGGGGACGTCAAAGTCATCATGGCTACTAATAGGATAGAGACACTTGACCCAGCTCTCATTAGACCAGGTGAATGAGTCAGCTTAACATGTTTATTTCTGGTGTGGGTTTCACATGATAATTAAATCAAAGTGGACTCACTGGCCAGAGACAAACATCTGATGTCAAACTTTAGTGTGGAGATTTTCATCGGGTTTAAAGTGCACATAACTACATTACATATAGACTAAACGTAGGTGTTCCCTTTGTGTGATTCCACAGGTAGAATTGATCGTAAAATTGAGTTCCCACTGCCGGATGAGAAGACCAAGCGCAGAATCTTTCAGATCCACACCAGCAGGATGACCGTAGCAGATGACGTGACTTTGGATGAACTCATCCTGGCTAAAGAAGACCTCTCGGGTGCTGACATCAAGGTAGCGTCAAAGGCTTTTTTAATTAAATTACATGCTAAAACAATCGCTGCATCCGAAACCACATACTGCAGTGCACAGTAGGTACTACATTTGCTTTGAAACTTGCTTTGAAACCATTAAAAAGTACGTTTTAAATAGTTTATGAATTTGTGTAGTATGAAATTCGGCATGACAGCTACTACTAGAAGTTACTACTCAAAAGACAAAAACTGAAATTTTAAAAATGTGATTAGCTCTCTAGCATTTTGAGCACTGTTGAACAGATTCTTAAACACCTCTGATTGGCCATTGTGTTGACGCGCCCAACATATGTCTGTGATTGGCTACAATGATCAACAATGACATCTTTGACGCTCTTCACCGAGTGCGTCAACAGTGGCCAATCAGAAACATATATGTTGAGCGCGTCAACACAATGGCCAATCAGAGGTGAGGTGTTTAAGAATCCGTTCAACTGAGCTCAAAATGCATACAGTGTCCATTGAATTCATGATGTTCATAATACTTGTTTTACACACAGTTTTTCACCTACTATATAGTTGAATTAGGCATATTCAGACACAGAACAAGACGATGAAGTTGATCTCGCCTTGTCCGACTAATTAACACATTTTAATTTAGGCCTAAAATGAACTACAACTTGAACAAAGACCACCAATGATTGTGAACAAATGTTTATGCACTCCGTTGTACTTAATAGTGATTTAATGTTGTTGTTTTTTTCAGGCCATTTGCACAGAGGCAGGGCTAATGGCTCTGAGGGAACGGAGAATGAAAGTTACTAATGAAGACTTCAAGAAGTCTAAAGAGAACGTCCTGTACAAGAAGCAGGAGGGAACACCGGAGGGCCTCTACCTTTAAGATGTCATTATCCAGTCATACACCTTTTTATATTAAGACTTATTCCTGATGTAACCATCTGTTGTCATCTGTGCTCAATGCCAATTAAATATTTCAGTTCACCCAGGTTTCACTGAATTCATTGTCTCACGATTATATCCAGCTGTCATTGGCTAGGGAATGGGGTTTTGGGATGACCGAAAATAAATTTTGGAGGTCCGCAAACCGCAATCATTGACCAAAATGGTGACGTTTAATTATTTAATTACTTCTCTGATAGCACATTTTCTCTGTCTATTTCTATTTCATAAGCTAATACAGGTAAACATGTCAGCTGTGTGAACACTAGGGCTGGGTTGATGATATCGATTTAATCACCGAGATCTTTTAATCAATGCTGTTTTCAGTTGGTACATAAACAAAATTCCACTATTCATTATATAGCACCTGCTATTCAATACTTGGAAAAAGTTAATGCTGTGTTCATTTTGATATGAAACCAAGTCTGAGCTTTCAAATTGTAAGTTTTGTAACAAAATTCAAACTGTCGTTTTGACGCTCTTTATTGTGGCCTGATGGCACTGTAGGTCTCACGATAACCTCTTCCTCTTCTCTAAAGTGAAAAAGGGAAGTGATGTGAAGGCCAAGTATGGTGACCCATTCTCAGAATTTGTCCTCTGCATTTAAGTTCGAAATAAACATGAATGAACATCAGAATGTATGTTGAAAGATACAGTACAACTTACTGAAATGTATCAGGTCTTATGTAATGGCTCAATCAGTGTTTCAACAATAGAACGACATAACTAAAACGGCTTGTAAACAATGTCACACAACGTTACATTTACTTCAGGAAAGCCATTCAATGACCATAACTTGACTAGCATTTGGCTAAATATATGCACTGTTAATACAGTCGTCATGTTTTGTACTTCACCTGTTGGCTTCAATATGTTTGTCGTTAAAGCCACCATTTCAATGTTTACAGCAGTGGTTCTTCTCAACATTATTGAGACCACAACACTAAGACCCCATATTATCCGCAACGATATTCGAAGGAATCATGTCGTTTGTGAACGGCATGAAAAAAAAGAGAGCTTATTTTTAAGCTTATTTTAATGCTTGTTTTAGATTATTTTAAATCATCTCGAGTCCCCTTTGGAAGATTGCGGAGTCCCCCTAGCCCTGGTTGAGAATCACTGGTTTCCAGGGTTTCCTGTTTTACACAATGTAAAAAAATAAAAAATAAATAGTTGCCAGGTTTTGAGATTTTACACTATAAATTTGTAAATCCAGGCTAATGATTTATTTAGTATGTTGTCCAACATATTCTCTTAAGGTACAGTCACTTTTAGCTATATGTTTAAATTTTTTAAGAGTTTTTAATGCAAATTTGCCACACTGAACAACAGAAAGCTGCTTGTTTTGAAAGTGACTTTGTGTTAGAGGTAGGCCTACGTGAGGTTTAGCATAGCTGCCAACTCTCACGCATTGGCCGTGAGACACCCGCATTTGATTGGTTTCACACGCTCACACGCCACACTCCCGATTTCTCACGCTGAAGTGTCAACCCGGGCGGTCAAATGCCTGGAAGATGAGTTTATCTATATATCTACCTGTTGAGCCACTCGTGATCGACTAGTTATACCTCAAATGCGTTAAAAATCTCCCGTTATCTAGAGCGAGCGTGCATGCGAGACAGAGATTGTGCTCCAAACTGCGTAGAGCGAGCGAGAGACCTTGCGCGAGCGAGACCCCCCCCCCCCCGTCAACAAATCTCACTCGTCTCTACCCCCCCGCCCCGTCAACAAATCTCACGCCGAGCGAAACTCAAAAGTTGGCAGGTATGGGTTTAGTGATGCGAGATCACTAGGCCTATACCAAAATGTCGCTAATGTGACTGCACCTTTACACTGACTGAAACAAAGGGTTCCCACAGTCATGGAAAATCATAAGAGCTTTAAAATATGAGTTCAGACCAGGGAAAATCATGGAAAACTCATGGACATTTTTATAGTGAATGTACACTTTTCTAGTTCTCCAGTGCTCTGCTGTAAAACATTTCACTGGCAAGATATTGCTCTTTTAACCATTGTGCCCATTCAAATATCTTTGGCCATATAGTCCATATTCGTACACTATACAACCACAAAATATACAACTATAAATCTAATTGGTAACTCACATATAAAAATTTAAATCTGTCCCTGCTAATATGTAAAAAAATGCACATCCACTGAAAAATACATTGGTAGAAACCCAGTAAAAAGAGATTATTTAATGAAGCATGCATGCATTGTTTAAGCAGGCTCTTTGTTGCTAAACAATCACCATAATATTCTAGCACCACACTGTTTGACGTGTAATTCTTTGGCATACCCCGTTTTGGTTTTTCAAAATAACCTCTTTCAGGATTAGTGTTCTGCACACACTGTGAAAGTAAATCGTTTAAAACATTACACTTTACATAGCAAGTATATAAGGTAATAGCAATGAATTTGCTATTGCAACAACAAAATCAAATAGCTTCAATGAGCATAGGCTACATCTCATTATGGTTAATTGTTTGTATGTAGAAAATCACACTTTTTGTTTTGTTTCAAAGTTTTATAATAGTTTCATAGTTGGACATTCAAAACACTTAGGTCTTCAATATCACCAAATTTGGTCTCCACCTTATTTATCAAATATACCATAGTGTAGCAGAAGTATCACATAATTTAAAAAATAAAATTAAACATGAGGATGTGAGAAGGACTGGACACAAATACAGGAGGAGATGAGAACGGGAAAACAAAGCCAGTTAACCGGTTATATTAGCACTGCAAAAAACACTCCACAGATCTCTCTGAATGTTCACTTTGGTTTACATCAAGTCTTTGAATGTGATGACGAAGGGTTTGGAAACCCAAGTGGAAAAAAACGTGCACTGAAAACCTGTGGCCAGACATTTCACAGAAGACAAACGTCACACAAATACACAACTGAAAGAGTGAACGGACCACATTTAAAGAAGAGCTGAAATAATGTTACCTTCGGGAAATGGCATGAAATCTCATCCAATGGACACGGTAAACTGAAACATGCCTCTTCTTTCCTCGCAGCGCTCACGTTTGCAGTACAGTTCAAAGATGTGAGTGGAAAAGCATTCATTTCTATGGCTCACAAACTATTATACAGATAAATACAGAAAATCTGTTAGAAATCGAGTTGAAATGTCCACTTGCGTTCTCCTCGTAACGTTCGGGTGAGGAACGGAGAACCGACAGTTTATTTAGAAAAGCGCAATCGTGACAGTCGTGCATGTGATTCATAGATAACGTTTGTTAAACATGTGTAGTGAATAATGTTTTAGTAATCTCAGTCTAGAGTCACACTACACAAATAAAAGACATCTGCGTCAGTTCCGTTACAAACAGAACCAGACATTTAAAAAACAAAACAAAAAAGGCTGCTTCAATTGCTGCAATTTTCTTTCCTATTTCTTCCACTTCTTTTTCCTTAAATCACTACAAGCATTGCAACGGCAAATTAAAAACAAAACACAAACGAAAGCAAAGAACATACTCTGTAAAGACAAATACAATCATGATTGCATTCCTTTATTTTGCAACAAACCCAAATCATTTGCCGCATTAGTGACAAGAACCGAAAAGGAAACCTCGGGTTTGTCGTTCGGCTGGGGCTAAATGTGTGTGTTTGTGTGTTTGAGTATGTGGGGGAACGCAAAAGGGCTGTGTTGTAGTGTCAAGTGATGCCAACTGTTCGTTTGTTCACTCGTCTTCGTCCTCCTCTTCTTCCTCTCCGTCAGAAAGAGTTGGACAAGCGGCAAGCTGCCGATAACCGTCCAGCCACTTCTCGACCATTTGAGTGACAAGCGGGTGGTTCCGCCTCCTCGAGCTCTTCTGCATGGCCACCAAAACCCCCCCCTCCGTCACACAGCAGTCCATCCACTGCCTCAACATGCGCTCCTGCTGCTCCTCTGTCCCCATCTGGCGGACACACACAGTAACCAATCAGAGAGCTTGTCAAGGTATATCAGCAGCTTTTAAACAGGTTCCCCATAGAGTGGTGCAGGTCACTTTGTAGGCCAATCGGCAGTTAGCATCACGCTGGTTCCCTCAACAAAAACCCAATAGGATTTTTCCATAGGCTTTTGGATAATCACTAAAAACAAGCTCTGTGAACAACAAAAGTTTATGATACTTAGATGTTTTGTTAATGGGACTACAGAGGCTGTCAAGGAGATTAAACGTCATCACGCCGAACTTTTACAGCATCGTTATACTCTAAACTAGTCTAACTCAAACTTTCTGGGAAAATGTTTTTAGATGAAAACTGAAAGAGTTGTCGGAAGCTTATTGATGGAGACGTCGAAGTCATGGGACCGTGGTGTAGTTCATTTATAGCCTAGCTTTAGCTTTTTACTTCTGGCGACTGCATTTAGGCTTCAAACTTCATAAAAGTTGTGTGTTATCTGTTAAAATTATCTTGATGGATATAACATGCAAGTATCATAAACTTTTGTTGTTCACAGAGCTTGTTTTAAGCGATAATCCAAAAGCCTATGGAAAAATCCTATTGGGTTTTTCTCGAGGGAACCAGCGTGATGCTAACTGCCGATTGGCCTACAAAGTGATGTCACACCAGCACCGCTCTATAAGAGGGCAACAGTCAGGTTCCGGAAGTAAAAACGCCATTCATTTTCTCCATAGGGAAACTGATTTTTAACAATGACTTATAAACAGTGAGCTACGAGGTTGTTAATCAATGGTATTTGCTTCCATTGAAGCCATCAGCCCACATTATTTCAACTTATTTTTTTAAATATTGTGTTTAACAGTGGAATTTGTGGTGAAAAAATACATTACCCATGATGCTTAAATTCACATTATTTTATTTCGTTCTAATAAAAGTGCTGTGGAGTAACGCAGCGCTGTTTCACTTGGGCAAAATGATAAATAAATCTTATAAATCAAATAATAGATTTGAGTGTGTTGAAAGTTATAACGTTACTCAGTGCGTTCGCTCAGTGGCTGCTATGAAACACTTGTTGCACATTGCAGAAAGCTAGAACGATTTTAGAATACCATATTAATAAAAGCTGGATGACTTGTGTTGCTAAATGGCATGAAATCAACTTTAAAATATATTGTACGGTGGAGAAAATGCTGTGTTACTGTTACTACAAATAAAGCTCTTTCTGATTATGCGATGTTAGCCACTTGTAGGGTTGGGTATCGTTTGGGTTTTATCCGATACCAGTACCTACTCGGTATTTTTTAAACGGTTCCGGTGCTTAAACGGTTCTTAAATCGGTACTTAAGAAAATGAAACCGCACACACTTTATCAAAAAATAATACCCTTTAATTTACAGGGCCAAACTGGACACAATATTAACTTAAATCTTTAAACCATATAAATACAAGTAGCATATGGTAATAATAAAACCAATATAAAATAAAAATTAATATTTACATAATATCAAATGAAACAATATTGTATCAAACAATGTAATAATACTGGAGATTAATAGAGATTACTAGCAGGCAGAGCTGCCAACTCTCACGCATTGACCGTGAGACTCACGCAAATGACCCTTTTCACACAGAAAAATCGCGGACAAAGAGGACACTGACACCGACAGATAAGACAGAGAAGGTTACTTTTGATATGGAACAAATCCACAGCTGTCAGATTCTGTCAATATTTTTACGAGATTCACACAATAAATAACGTTTTGGCTCTTTGAAATGTGACAGATCGCTGTAGCGCGTCAGTTCAAACGGCACGTGATACGGCAGCCTACAAATCCACTGCTTCTTAGCTACGCAGCGTTGAGTAAACCTATGAAAGAGAACATCTCTGGTTACTGGTGTAACATATCTCTCAAAAGGGAACGGGACGCCGCCAAGCTCCTCGCGCTGCCGACCAGCTTCCTTTTTCGGCAGAGAAATCTGCGTCGATGCGGCGCCCGCGCCATCAGCCAATGAATTGGCTTGATTCTATATGGGATTCGGACTATCGGCACACCCAGAGGGCGTTCTGACACGTAATTTTACACGTGAAATGCAGCCAAACCTTGCGAGAAAGAGCGCGCATGCGAGGAAGAGGAAACTGTGCTCCAAACTGTGTAGCACACGCACGGCGGAGAGGGAGAGAGCGAGAGAGCGAGAGACCTTGTGTGTGTGTGTGTGTGTGTGCGTGTGTGCATAATGAAGTTAGGCACCGAAATCAGGCACCGAAATTTTCGTTCTTATTCGGTCTGGTTACTACCGTTTACGTCGGAACCGGTTCCCTATTGGCACCGAGTTTCGGTACCCAACCCTAGCCACTTGACAGAATAGTGTTGAGGTGGAGGAACAAGGTACAAACATGTGACTCACGGCGAATCCAGAACACGAGATACAAACAATTAGACTAACCGTGTTGAGCTATATAACAATGATTACTTTTCTGCCGATAAAGGTATCCAAACAGCTCACCTGCCAATTGTATTTAGGCTTCAAAATTCATAAAAACATGATGAATGTGTCAGAATCATAATCTTTTGTTAGTCACAGAGCTTATTTTCTGCAATAATCCAAAAGCCAATGGAAAAATCCGCTTTCTGTCCCTCCATTGAAAATGTATGTACGGTATACTGTCCTTGTCCAGAAAGGAAATAAAGACATCATCAAAGTAGTCCATGTGACATCAGTGGGTTAGTTAGAATGTTTTGAAGCATCGAAAATACATTTTGGTCCAAAAATAACAAAAACTACGACTTTATTAAACATTGTATTGTCTTCCGGTTCTGCGTTCACAAGTCCGCAGTGACGCTGGTGACGTGTTATCTGGTTACTGCGGACAGAACCGGAAGACAATACAATGTTTAATAAAGTCGTAGTTTTTGTTATTTTTGTACCAAAATGTATTTTCGATGCTTCAAAACATTCTAACTAACCCACTGATGTCACATGGACTACTTTGATGATGTCTTTATTTCTTTTCTGGACAAGGACAGCACACCGTACATACATTTTCAATGGAGGGACAGAAAGCTCTCGGACTAAATCTAAAATATCTTAAACTGTGTTCCGAAGATGAACGGAGGTCTTACGGGCTTGGAACGACATGAGGGTGAGTCATTAATGACGTCATTTTCATTTTTGGGTGAACTAACCCTTTAAATATTCATGATCTAGAGTGTTTTCATGTCAGCAGAGCGGTTCTCACCTCTTGTGCAGACAGAAAATGGATGTGCAACAGCTTTCGCTCGCTGTCAACCAACGGCAGGAAAGTGACAGTGACATCATCGTCGGTGTTCAGGTTGGCGCCCGCACCTCGATTATCGTAGCCATCGTTCTCCATGGCAACCAAGGCAGAAAAGTGTCCGCGCGTGTAACCCAGGGCGATAGGGCTCTTCCAGCAGAAACTCTGCTCCCATAACAGAGGCAGATACACACCTACAAGAAAACAGTAATTACACAAACTCTGTGTGACTGACCCCGAACACAAACACTGTGTTTGAAGTCAGCCGAGTGTTGACAGAGATATATTGATTGTTTCTGCTGGCAGTTTTATCATTATAGTAGCAATAACAGCCTGCCAGTGGCTGATATAATATATCACACAATTCTTGGCCGGTGTAGTCAAACAGCCCACAGAAAAATGCTAATGCGCTCACACTAATCATTACTGTGAGCACTGAAAAAATTTATATAATCCTTAGACATGTGCGGTGACAGGATCTTTATAACTAGAACAACACCACACATCAACCAAGTCAATTATGCAGATGAGATTCGGCCATTTGTAGAGTTTTTAAATTAGTTTAACACACACGCACACACACCTTTATGTTAGATACTGTTTATTGCGATTAAACGATTTGACAGCTCTAATTATATATACATTTAAATCTACACAATGTCGGTTATATTTTTTCATGTTTTTTTCTCACAAAAGCTGCTTTTATTTAATCAAATAAGCAGTAAATTATTACAATTTAAAATAATTGTTTTCTATTTGAATATGAGATATATTCCTGTGATCAAAGCTGAATTTACAGCATCATTACTCCAGTCTTAAGCGTCACATGACCCTTCAGAAATCATTCTAATATGCTGATTTGCTGATCAAGAAACATTTACCGTATTATTATTATTATCAATATTGAAATGAGTTGTGCTGCTTAATATTTTTGTGGAAAACATTTTTTTTTTTTCAGGATTCTTTGATAACCAGAAAGTTTAATTATATTGGTCATAAATATGAGAAATAGCTATTGAAAACCGGGCAAACCACATTGTAATATCTACACGCTATAGTAACATGCTTAAAGACAGCTCACCCTGAAAGCGTGTGTATCCAAGCGTCTCTCCTCTGAAGCTCTTGTAATATTTCACACCGTACACTATGATGGGTCTCCGAAGGATGTGTGCCAAAACAAACACGTGCGTCTGCTCTAAACTCGCACCCGGCTGCAGGCAGAAGAAACAAGACAGAGAAAGACTGTAACAACAATAAAATGTGAAAAAAACTTATTTGCTTTACTAGGGAAACCTCAATCCTATGTTTCATTATGAAAAATATAAATCAACGTGAAACGCCATTTGCAAATAATGCTAATTATTTTCGTCATGTGCACGAATAGTCGAATATTCCATTTGTAATAATTATTCAAAAACATGCTACATGTTGCTTTGCTGGCCGTAAATGCAGTAAGTCCATGATAAATCCTAAGCATGCAAACTAAAACTCACAGTTATTAGCAAATGCATTGAGTGGCAATGTGGAGTGTGTAAACAAGATTGTATTTGATCACAAAATGTTTTCGTCTGCCTCTAAGTGTAGCGAAGTTTGGAATTATTTTACTAAATCATCTTACAAAAGGGAATCAACATGTCGTGTGCAAACATTGTTGGGTGAAACTGAGTTATAATACCGGTAATCACCACCACAATGAGAAATCCAAACACAGAATCATCGTTATTGACCAGTTAAATGAGGAAAGACAGCTGTCCATCACTGCATTCACGACTACAGGTAAGCGCAGCTGTACAGAGAACTTATCTAATAGCAAAATGATCTTAAGGCATATGCTTCCATTAAGTTTCATCGAGGGAGACGGTGTAAGAACAGAAAATACAAACTTCGCTTGGCACAACGTTATCTTTGTGTCCCTGCAATGTCTGACTGTGTCTGCGGAGCGCGTTTTCTCTGCAGCCGGCCTTATTGCTATCAGACTGAGGAGTCAACTTTCACCCAAACAAGTGGATATTCTTGTTTTTCTCAACATGTGAAACAATATAAACACAGTAACAATACATTCCCTACTGTGCTTGATGGACGCGTCACTACCAAGGACTGCCGAACCATTCTGGAGGACCATGTGCAACTAATGATTCAAACATTGTACCCTGAAGGGGGTGCTGTGTTTCAGTGTGATAATGCACCAATACACACAGCAAGACTTGTGACAGAATGGTTTGATGAAGATGGAAGTGAAGTTGAACATCTCCCATGACCTCTACAGTCACTAAATCTTAATATCTTTGAGCCACTTTGAGGCGTTTTGGAGGAGCGAGTCAGAAAACGTTTCCCTCCACCAGCATCACAGTGACCTGACCGCTGTTCTGGAAGAGGAATGGCTCAAAATCCCTCTGGCCACTGTGAAGGACTTCTATCTGTCATTCCCAAGACGAACTGATGCTGTTTGGCCGCAAAAGGAGGCCCTACACCATAATAATCAATTATTGTGGTCTAAAACCAGTTTCAGTTTCAATGTCCAACATCTGTATGTTCTGTATGATAAATGGCGCATGCTGCTTCATTAATGGGTTTTTTCGTTCTCTCTGCTTGAGCTTAAATGATTTTGTTCTGTATTTTTTTTGTTTGCACACATTGTTTAATGTTTTCAACTAAAAGAAAACCTCAAGATATAATGTAAGCTTGTAGTGTATATTGCCTAATCATAAGCTTGTTCAGAAATGTTGACAAAAACGTAATGATTAAAAAAATAACGTCTTTCTCGTTTAACTTCATTTAAATAATCGATTTTTTATTTATTTATGATATTTTTGAAAAATGTCCATCCCTGTTTTGCAGCCCATTTTGTTGTCACTATTTGGCATATTTCCCAGTGAAAAAGGATATTCAATGATCCATTTAAAGCAGCCAAAAAGAACAATTGTTTAGAGCTGGAGAGGGTTTTTACATCTCGATGAAAGCTTACAAAGAAAAACTTTCTGTTCCTTCAGAATAACATGCACTGATGAATCGGTCACATTAAAACCACAAATGTGTATTACCAAAGTAAATAGGGTGAGTTCTGATTTCATGTTGGCTTCAAGCACAATGAAACTGTACAAAAAGCTGTATGGAAATGACAAACTAATGGAAAAATCCAGCCCTCATCCTCTCGGTGTGGGATGTGTGTCTGTATGTGTGTTTCTGCATGAGTCGACTGCAGGTTTCTCAGTAGGTGGTGAACAATTAATGTTTTTCCTGAATCTATCAGCAGCAGTAAATCTGGTTGTTTACCTGACTAGCTAATGATAGTATAAACGCCCAGTCCTCCTGCCACTGCTCCTCCCGCAGAGAGAAATGCAAACCAAAGCTCTGGGAATACCAGGATTCCCACTCTTTCCAGCGCGTATAGAACCTGGAATACACACACATTATGCACAGATGCAATTACACCGGTCTGAATAAACACCATTGCAATTCAACAAGGATTACAACAATGACAAGATTTGCTGATGAAAACATGCATGATGCTGCCCATGCAAAAAAATACTAGGGTGTTCTGGGTAGTTAAAGGTGCAGTAAGCAATTTCTGAGAAACTCTGTTGAGAGTGGATCAAACCGAGCAGCACAACACACTTGTAGCCAATCAGAGGTAGGGGGCGTGTCCACTCATGATGGGGGAGGAAATTGTAAGCCAATCAGCAGTAGGGGCGTGTCCACTCATGATGGGGGAGGAGAAAGTGAGCCAATCAGAGGTAGGGGGCATGTCCACTCATGATGGGGAGGAGAGAGAGTGAGCCAATCAGATGTAGGGTGCGTGTCCACTCATGATGGGGGAGGAAAAAGTGAGCCAATCAGCAGCAGGGGGCGTGTCCATTCATGATGGGGGAGGAAATAGTGAGCCAATCAGCAGCAGGGGGCGTGTCCATTCATGATGGGGGAGGAAATAGTGAGCCAATCAGCAGCAGGGGGTGTGTTCACTCATGATGGGGAAGGAGAGAAAGTGAGCAAGAGGAAGATTTGAAGAATGACTGAGAATTTCGCTTTATTTCTCAACATTATTTTGCTTCGCTTCAGCTATGATGAAGAGACATCCATTTTGGGGGAGGAGAAATGAAGGGAGGGGTGTGTTTGTTTGGGTGGATTTGAAATATCAACAGTGTTTACTGAACCTTTAATGTGAACCCAGCCTACTAATTTCCTGTCTTACCAGTGAGAGCAGTCGTGTAAGCTATCGTTGAGGCTCTTTCTCAGGACTGAGTCTTTGTCGTAAATTCCCCATGTGGCCTGTAACACAGAATCCAAAAGGCAATCTCCCGCGGTTCGGTTCCACAGAGCATACAGCCTGCTGTCCAGACGTGTGCCCAGCTCCAGAGACCAGTTAATGATGGGAGACTCCTCTTCCAGCTCTGAACACAGAATACATCATTTTCTCAACCCGTTTCTTTGCACATCCAGAGCTAAATTTCGTTTCTGCTAGCTGTCTGCAGATCTTCAGGGATGCAACAGAAATAGACCAGCTAAGGCATTTTCTAGATCAGTTTATTCTCAACTGGTGGGTCGCAACCCAAAAACAGGATGCAGGTCTTTTTCTGATCTGGAACAATACTAAATTGCAAATAATAAAATTCAACTAACTGTATAATTGTGGATCATTAGGACAGCAAATAGGCGGATTAAAAAAAAAAAAAAAAAAAAACCTTCCATATCTTTTGATGTTAATGTCTAAAAGGTTGTACACCCAAACTTTACAATATCTTGGCACACTGTTAACTTGGTAGAAGCTAGTTAAATTAGATAAGTTACATCTTCAATAAATATAAGCAAAAAATATGCATGGTAAAAGAACATATGACCCTAATAGTATTAAATACAGGTTTACTTGCAAACAAGGCCGATGTTATGCCGACCAGAGTGTACAATAATTGAATTTCAACACAAGGTCCTGAAGTAAAACTAGTTGAGAAGCACTGATCTAGATTTTCTCTTGAGCAACACATATCAGACTCAAAAGTTGTATTTGTTGCCCATTATTTATTTAAGTGCCCATTTTTAAAGTATAAAATATATGCAAATTTAATCACTTTACCTTTTTGCACATCTCGATCCAGAACCTCATCGAACAGTTTTTCTTGAACATTTGGGGGAAGGTCTTCAATATCTTAAAAAAAAAAAAAAAAAAAAAAAAAAAAAACGTTTTCAGTTACAACCCTACTGTTTGTAAAATGGGACATATTGTGGATTTTTATTCCACTTTTTAAACATACTTTTAAATAGGTTTCCTTTCAATCAGTGGTGTAAATTATTTGAGTAAATATAATTAGATAGATAATAGGAACTTTTACTCTACTTGACTACATTTTGAAATAAGCATAGGCCTATGCACACTTTACACCATTATATTTGTGATGAGTAATGCAATTACTCGATGCATTTTGCCAAAGCCACTTATAACTCATATATTATGCAGCTTATAACATAACACAGCACAACGCCTGCTAAAGCTGTGGTAAGGAGGAGACCATAGGAAGTTTTTTTAATGGATGTCTATGGAGGAGATGCTTCACTATGCGGAATAAACTTCTTTTGTGGGGAAAATGGCTTATTATTTAATGAATCGACAGCAAATCGGCTAACCTTCAACATGTTTGCTCTTAAACATTCATTTTGATTGATCTAATTTTAGTTTACACCAAAAAAATTCTGTTTTATAAGAGAAGTCAAGGACAATTGCGCGACAGATATGATTCAGTTCACGGGACTTCTCATTAATTTCTATGGTATCTGCAAACTGTGAATGACTGTTGCACAACTCTGAACGAAATTCAATGATGTCAAGGCTGTAATAGGATTGGTTATCAAGGCACACGTGATCCAAGTTGGCGTTACGCTTTCTCCAATAGTAGAGCCACGGACCCACATATCTCCCAATAATTAGACCATTTCTGATTTTGCGTGGCACCCAACTTTTTATGCAGCTGTTTATTTCAGCTACAAAAGAAGGTGGGCATTGAAGGTAATATATCTTGTGCGTTTTGCCCTGACTCACACAAACTTGTCAACAAGGCAACTTGCACAAAAATGAGTGCATTAGCAGGTAGTTGGTGAATCGCAGGTGTTTCATATGAGACGAGGACATGACTGCAGTCGAAACCAGTGTCCAGTGCAAGCAGACTTGGACTATTTAATTTTACATAACATTATTTTATTTATCCATCATACTGAAGAGACCTTTTTGAAGGCTATTGGTTAACTTATGCCCTTTTTGAGCACTTGAGCTAAACTGAGAATGAGTGTTGTAGACGTTTACGAAGCTGTCGACCTTGATTTATTGCAATATTGGAATGCTCAGTTCTCTTACGAGAGTATCTCTCGTACTGCGTAATAGCTTACGCTAGGGGGAAAAACTCTTTTCCGCGAGATATTGAAGCCAAAAATTATCCTTAATTTTTTATTAATGTAAAACGCTTTGCAGCAGCAAGCAGACATAGGCGAAACAGCTCGCGCGCCTATTGGTTGCTCTGCAGCAAATGCAGCAGCCTATCGAGAGAGACTCTGCGTGACGTAATGACCAATGGGGGCAATTCGCGCCCATATCGTCACGTCCCGCCAGAAGGGGCGTGGTCTCACCCTATAAATATGCTCGTTAGGCTGATACAAGCTGATTTTTACCTCTTCAGCGAAGCACACGCATCGCTGGATCCGGAGTGAGAAGCCGCACCGTCGAAGCAAGCCTTTCAGCGGGACGAGCTCTGGAGTCGCTGGCCTCGCCGCCTTCAACTGCCGTACCTGCTGCGCTTTCCGGCGTTCTATATCCTTTCATACTCTGTGTGTATTTACTCTGTTGAGAGTGTTTGCTCGCTTACTTGACGCGACTCACACTTCTCTCACAAAAAGAGCTGCGTCTTTTTAAAGATGCCTTCCTGTGGCTCGTGCCGCGCCCGCTCAGCGATGGAGACCGGCACGTCATCTGTGTTTCCTGCCTGGGTGAGGATCACGCGGCTCTCGCGCTCGCTGACGGCGGATGCCCTCATTGCGAGTTTTTGCCCATGGTGACTCTGAGGACTCGCCTGGCATCATTCTCCGAGCCTTCACCGCAGCCCGCCGTGGTGCCGCGCCGCAAGAAGCGCCGCGCCCAGCGCGCTCCCGAGCTTTCTCCAGCCCGCCAAAGCTCGCCGGTTCGCCCGCCACCTTCGCCGGCTTCGCTCGAGTCGCTCACTGACGGACAACGGCCGCCGCCTGCCGCCGCGCCCATCCACGAGTTTGACGAACCCACCGAGGCGTGTTCTCTTCTGGCATCCGATAGTGAGGATTGGGCGAGCTCCGTGGATCTCCCCTCTGCTAGCGTTTCCCGCCAGACCACTGGTAAGAGAGCCGGCATTGAGACTGAGCTGATGCGTCTGCTCTCTCAGGCCGTGGGAAGCATCGGCCTCGATTGGGAGGCGCCCGCGCAACCGCCGCGCAACAGGCGAGCTCTGTGGACCTCCGCCTTCTGTCCGCGAGTCGTCAAGGAAACGGGCCAGCATCAAGACCGCGAGCCCCGCCCCCCATGGGCGTGCGTCACCGGCAAATGAGAAAAGAGTGTGTTTTAGTCCCCGCCGAGGCCGGACTAATCTCCATTTCTCAAACATTTCTCAGCTCCTAGTTTAAGCGGCTGAAAATGTCATTATTGCAGCAAATGAGCCTGTTGTATAACACGCACACCTGCATACAAACGCCGACACACACAAAACTGTGATGACGCTCTCTTATCTGCTTGCGCTAGTGTAGTTCTCCCTGTGGCCCAGTGGCAGAACCTGAAGCTTTCACGCGAGAGACCCGTGTTCGATCCCGGCTCTCGCAGCAGATAAAAATTTAGTCTCGCCGCGGCCAGACTTCCACCGAAACTTTTCGCTCGTTCAGTTCCAGAAAATGCGACTGTTCCAGTGTATTTTGCAGTAAACAAGCTGGTACCACGGCCCGCTTGCCTGCACATAAAGGCCGTTTCCATGGCGACCCAGAAAAATCATGTAATCTTTGTATTTCTGGTTTTCCGGCCACAGCCGATGGTGTTATAAGTGTAATAAAATGCTCACAGCCCAGTGTTCATTTCTACACACAAACACAGCCCGCCACGGTACAGGGCTCGCACAAATGAAATCGACGCATGTCAATTGTGCATTAAATGTAGTGAATGTGCCCACAACCCAGTGTCCACAAACACTACCACGGTTTCTGTAAAACGAAACCAACACAAGTCTTCCTAGCCTCCTAGGAAATCAGTGTTTCAGTCTCGCCGTGGCCAGACTTCCACTGAAATTTTCGCTCGTTCAGTTCCAGAAAATGTGACTGTTCCAGTGTATTTTGCAGTAAGCAAGCCAGTACCATGCCCGCTTGCCTGCACACAAATGCTGTTCCCACGGCGACCCAGATAAATCACATAAATGGTGTATTTTCTGGTATTCCGGCCACAGCCGATGGTGTTATGAGTGTATTGAAAATGCCTACAACCCAGGGCTCATTTCTACACACAAACACAGCCCGCAAAAATGCAGGGCTCGCACAAACAATCCGGCCACGGCCGATGGTGTTATGAGTGTTGTAAGAATGCCCACCCAGTGCCCATTCCCACACCCAGACACAGCCCGCCACGGTGCAGGGCTAGCACAAATGAAATCGACTCAGGTCGATTGTGCAAACAATGTAGTAAACGCGCCCATGTCACCATGCCCGCTCACACTACATGCTGCGTGTCCCTTGGTTTCTGTAAAAACGAAACCAACACACATTCAGTCGGCCATGAACGACAATGTTTTCAGTGTAATAAATGTGCCCGCAGCCCCGCGCCCACATTTTCTCACAGACACGCCGATTCCTACGGGATCTCCCCCGCTCGCTTTTTCTGCACAATCTGCCATAAAAAAGCTGAGCGCGGCCAGGCCGCCCGCTGTGATCAGCGCGCCCCCCGCCTTGAACGCTGTAAACACGGTGTTGTGTTCCCAGTATGCCCGGGCTCTCGAGCTGCCGTTTTGTCGCAGCCGGAGCCCGGATTTCATTCTGCCTCTAGCTATTCACGCAGATGCGTGGTCAAAGCTTCCCGGGGTATCAGAATGGGTGCTGAACACTATAAAGAGAGGCTATTCGCTACAATTCGCTCGACGCCCGCGCCGTTATACGGCGCGTGTCGAAACTACGGTGAAAAACGAAGTGTCTCATCTACTTCGTGCCAAGATAGCGAAACTACTGAGCAAAGGGGCTATAGAACCTTTATCTCAGGCTCAGAGCGAAGGGGGCCTATACAGCAGATATTTTCTGGTACCGAAAAAGGATGGGGGTCTCAGACCCATTTTAGATCTGCGACAGCTGAACAGAGTGCTTGTGAAACGCCAGTTCAGAATGCTTACGACCAGGAATATCCTCGCGCAAGTGCGCCACGGGGACTGGTTTATGTCGATAGATCTGAAAGACGCCTATTTCCAAATACAAATAGCGTCCCATCACAGGCGATTCTTGAGATTCGCCTTCGAGGGCCAGGCATATCAATACACAGTCCTGCCGTTCGGCCTGTCCCTAGCACCTCGTACATTTACGAAGTGCATGGACGCGGCGCTCGCACCCCTGAGACTTCAGGGCATGCGAGTCCTGAACTACTTGGACGATTGGCTGATTCTAGCTCGATCACGATCGGAGCTCATAGAACACAGGGCCGCATTACTCGAGCACCTCGAGGAGCTGGGCCTCACAGTCAATTGGGCGAAGAGCTCACTGTCTCCCAGTCAGCAAATTTCCTTTCTGGGAACCGTGTTGGACTCGCTGTCCATGACAGCACGCCTGTCACCAGAGCGCGGGCTAAATATTCAGCGCGGCGCGAAATCCTTCCGCCACGGCGCGATAGTTCCGCTCAAAAGGTTTCAGAAAATGCTGGGGCTGATGGCCTCAGCAGCCTCTGTACTCCAGTTGGGCTTGCTCCGCATGCGCCCACTGCAGATGTGGCTGAAAGCGCGGGTTCCACCCAGGGCATGGACAGCGGGTCTGTTTCGCCTCAGGGTCGACCTTCAGTGTGTTTCAGCTCTGGAACCTTGGAAAATAACCGACTGGTATCAGTCAGGTGTGAGTCTGGGGACCGCTTCGAGTGTGAAGGTGGTGTCTACGGACGCCTCCACCTCGGGGTGGGGAGCGCTGCTCGAGGGCAGACCGCTAGCTGGCCTGTGGTCAGAACGGGAAAAGCTCCTTCACATAAACTGCTTGGAGATGATAGCAGTTGACAAAGCGCTACGGCGTTTTTGTCCCCAGGTAACAGGCCACCACGTCTTGGTCCGGTCGGACAACATGTCAGTGGTGGCATACATATATCGTCAGGGCGGCGTCAGGTCACGAAACCTTCACAGGCTGACGGAACGCCTCCTGGTCTGGGCTCAGCACAACCTGCTCTCACTGAGAGCAGCGCACGTGCCTGGTCACCTGAATGTGGGACCAGACAGACTGTCCAGGAACAATGTTCCAGCAGGGGAATGGTCGCTGCACCCGCAGACGGTCCAGCTGCTGTGGAAAACGTTCTGCAGAGTACAGGTGGACCTATTCGCGTCCCACGAAAACGCTCATTGCCCGGAGTTTTTCTCGAAAAGCAAGGACGCGCTGGCTCATGTTTGGCCCCGCTGCCCCCTATATGCTTTTCCTCCTGTCTCGCTCCTGCCTCAGGTGTTGGAAGGAATCAGGGAGAACGGATGCCCAGTGCTGCTCGTAGCTCCGCTCTGGACAAACCAGACGTGGTTCCCTGCCCTGATGCAGCTGACCAGCACTGCCCCATGGCCTGTACCATTGAGGAGAGACCTCCTCTCTCAGGCGGAGGGCTCGATTTGGCACCCTCGCCCGGAGTTGTGGTCCCTGCACGCATGGGCCATCAACGGGTACCCGCTAGCCTCCCAGAAGGAGTGTTAAACACGATCGCGCAGGCTAGAGCTCCGTCTACCAGGCGGCTCTACTCCTCGAAATGGTCTGTTTTCTCTGCATGGTGTCAAGCCCAGAGCTTTTCACCTGTGGAATGCGGGGTTTCGGAAGTACTTTCCTTCCTTCAAGAGCTACTGGATAAGGGCAGGACCCCATCCATGCTCAAAGTATATGTGGCGGCCATAGCAACGTTTACAAAACCGGTGTCTGGCCAGTCGCTGGGGAAAAACGACTTAGTCGTGCGTTTCCTTAGGGGAGCTCGGAGGCTGAACCCTCCCAGGCCCCCTTCAGTCCCGACGTGGGACCTTTCCACGGTCCTGGAGGCCATGAAAGGCGCCCCGTTCGAGCCAATCCAGCTGGTGGACATGAAACACCTGTCGTTCAAAACAGTGTTTCTCATGGCTCTCGCTTCAGTGAAGCGCATAGGGGACTTACAGGCGCTTTCAGTAAGCGCGTCGTGTATGGAGTTTGGGCCTAATGACTCGAAGGTCATTCTCAAACCAAAGCACGGGTATGTCCCGAAATCCCTCAATACACCGTTCAGGGCCCAGGTAATTTCCCTGTCCGCCCTTCCGGTTCTCAGTGAGGAGGAGGATGCGAGTCTCCTTTGCCCCGTCAGGGCATTGAGAGCTTATGTGTCACGCTCGTCTGTTTTCAGACAGACGGAGCAGCTTTTTGTTTTGTTTGGCGGGCGTTCCAAGGGACTCGCCGCCTCAAAACAGAGCCTATCCAGATGGATAGTGGATGCCATTGCGCTCGCTTACTCTGCGAAGGGCCTACAGTGCCCCTTGGGTGTCAGGGCGCACTCCACGAGAGGCGTGGCCTCTTCGTGGGCATGGTCGAGCGGGGTTTCCCTGCAAGATATCTGTACGGCCGCGGGCTGGGCCTCGCCGTCTACATTTATAAAATACTATAACCTGGAGGTACCCGCCTTACAAGCTAAGCTTTTGGCGGTCTAAAATTCAGTGCTATCTGCCCCGCTGTGCGGCCCAGATGCTGAGTTTACTGCAGCCCCATGAGTGTTGACACACGTATGGCCACCCAGATCAGGCTGAAAGCTTTCACCCTGGCTGCGCGTTTTATTGTCATATGATAGCCCCGCTGGGTGCTTTTTTATAGGCTATGACGCTTCCAGCCTCTCTTCCTCCACTCTATGTGAGTTTATGGTGATTATGCACTACATGAGCCCTGGGCTTCGGCCCCCGGGACTTTGGTGTTGGATCCCTGTACGCACGGCGTGTTGCATTGTGTTCCCCTAGCGTAAGCTATTACGCAGTACGAGAGATACTCTCGTAAGAGAACGTACTCGGTTACTAACGTAACCTCGGTTCTCTCTAGAGAGGGAACGAGTACTGCGTATCTTGCCGTGCTTGGAATACGCTCTGGTTCGCTTCAGCGATAAAAACCAGCTTGTATCAGCCTAACGAGCATATTTATAGGGTGAGACCACGCCCCTTCTGGCGGGACGTGACGATATGGGCTCGAATTGCCCCCATTGGTCATTACGTCACGCAGAGTCTCTCTCGATAGGGTGCTGCATTTGCTGCAGAGCAACCAATAGGCGCGCGAGCTGTTTCGCCTATGTCTGCTTGCTGCTGCAAAGCGTTTTACATTAATAAAAAATTAAGGATAATTTTTGGCTTCAATATCTCGCGGAAAAGAGTTTTTCCCCCTAGCGTAAGCTATTACGCAGTACTCGTTCCCTCTCTAGAGAGAACCGAGGTTACGTTAGTAACCGAGTACGTTTTATTTTGATTTTAGAAAATAAACATGTTATTGCTCTCCTCACAAATCAACTGTTTCTTGTTTTTCCCTGGCATGTCTCTTAGGTGTTGAGCACTAGTGCATCTTTAATACAAGTAAAATAATTAGTACTGTTAAAATAAGATACTCTAAGGCTTTTACTCAAGTCAAGTCGTATTGTAATAGGCTTTATGCACAGCTTCACTACTTCCTGAACTTCAGCCAGCTCCTTTGTTTCCTGTCTGCCATTATTGGACAAACTGATTAATCCAGGTGAGCCTGATTATTGTTACTTGAGGCCAGGCACACCTGGATTGATCAGTTTGTCCAATAATGGCAGACAGGAAACAAAGGAGCTGGCTGAAGTTCAGGAAGTAGTGCAGCTGTGCATAAAGCCTATTAATGACTTGTAAATTGTAATGGAGTCATTTTCATACTTTAACTATGTTCGTTATTCTTTCTAATGTTATATAAGGGGAATGTCTTTAAAGCAATTAAAAATGAAAATTCTGTCATCATATACTCACCCTCAAGTTGTCTCAAAACTGTATGAATTTCTTTCTTCTGCTGAACGCAAAGGAAGATATTTTGAAGAATCTCGATAATCAGACAGTTGATGGACCCCATTGACTTCCATAGTAGGGAAAAAAAATACCATGGAAGTCAATGGGGTCCATCAACTGTTTGGTTACCGACATTCTTCAAAATATCTTCCTTTGTGTTCAGCAGAAGAAAGAAATTCATAGTTTTGAAACTTGAGGGTGAGTAAATGATGACAGAATTTTCATTTGAACACCCTGAACTATTCCTTTGAACACTCTTGGCCATTTTGAACAGCGCAAAAAATGACGAAAGCTTGATTGACCGTTTTGATACTTATATTTCATTATACTTTTATTTACTACAGCATTCTATGATTAATTTAATAATTTCATTATACATTGATTTATTAAATCCATCCATAGTGCACAATAAAATTGTGATATTTTTGGTAGCAAGAATCATTGCAAGTGTTTTTTAGTGTAAAAGTTCAAATCGGCCCACTCTAAATAGGTCTCTGTGACCCATGTGGTCTAAGAGTGAGATCCCAGGGCGGGAGGTTTGTGAGTGATCACCTGCTGGTAATGTGAAGGTGACGAGGTCAGTGAAGAAGTAACAGGGGAATTCTCCTTTACGCCTGTGAAGTGCTGCCGCCACCTCTCTGCGGATCTGTTCTGTCAACTCGGGACACACCAGAGCTGGTATACACTTTGCCGTCTGCTGAGACACCTGGAATACATTTGCAAACAAACAATCATTTGTAAGACTAATTCTGTTCTGACCTCACTTGACCCCCACATACCACGCATGTAAAACTCTGACCTCAGTGAGCAGCACCGCGAGCATGTCCTGTCTTTGGAAACGGATGGCCAGATGCACCAGTGTGAAACCAGCGTCAAACGCAGACGGGCGGTTGAGAATCCGCACCTCGTCTGAGGTCAGCTGACGTGCAATATCACCGCTTGATGACTTGTACGCCTCCACAGCGGCCAGATCTCCCTCGACTACACCTGATGAAAGTGTGCGTTACATATGAGCGAGTTGATTTCCGCTTTCACAACTCTTTCATGTTCAATTCCCATCAGATCTATAGGAGCAATAGGAATTTCCCAGAAGACAATGATGATGCTTTAGAGATCAATGATTTCATACTTTGATGCAAGAGAGCAGACAGAAGTAGCAGAGTCCACGAGAGGGAAAAAAAAAGTCAGCTTGTATCAAACCAGTGATGATAATAAAGGTTTGATACCAGTTGATATCAAAAGATTCAGCTTTTAATTTCCACTTCACATCACAGTTAAGCCACACTTAAAAAAAATCCATAACACTTTACATTGTGCTCTCATTTGTTAACACTAGAAGCTGTATTTAAGTAATTGTATGTAATGCAATAATTCTGTCATTTAGTTAACATCAACTAATAATGAACAATGCTTCTAGACCAGAGCATTAATTAGTCAATGTTAATTTTGAACATTTACTACTTTTTAAAATCAAAAGTTGTATCTGTTAATGCACTAACATGAACAATGGACAATCATATTACAATTAACAGATTAATAAATGCTGTAAAAACATACAACTCATTATTAGTTGTCAGCTAATGCATTACTGTTAAAATTAGATCATATTGTAAAAGTGTTACCATATCTTAAAAAAAAAAAAAAAAAAAAAAAAAATTCACCAAAACACCAGCTGATTAAAAGACATTAAGCAAGATAGTGAGTGAAGAGAAAAGATCCTGCAGCATTTGAGTGCTGATACAGACACTCAATCTAACGCAATGACTTTCAGACACTTTTAAAATGTGGCTAAATACATTTTGGGGAAACTGTATCTGCCACTAATGGGGCTCATTTCTCACCAGCGCAGGCGTTCAGGAAGAGCCAGTCGCTTCTCCTCATCCTGTTCCGGATCTGTTTGAGTTTTTTAAAGTCTGCCTCCTGCTCATTATCGCTGCCCACCGCTCCGGACGCCAGCTCGATCTTCACCTCCGCTTGCCCTTTACACATAGGGGGAGAGAGTTTCCTCTGCCTGCCCCGGAGACCCCCGCTCACCCCGCCTCCCCCCGCTGTCCTTACGTTATCCCGCTCCTGCTCGTTTACTATCGACGGGGATGTGGCGCTCTCCGCCTCTGAATCTTGCTGGGGCGGCTCGGGCGTACTGCTGGGTTTAGGGTGGTCGCACACCACACACCTGAGACTCTTTGGCCAGTTCTCGTAGGTGCAAACTGAGCACGGCCAACGCTGCGTGTGCATGTTGAGCCGATTCCGGTCGTTGTACTCCTCGCAGGGGTCCGAGGTGACCGGGGAGGGTCTGGAGCCCGAGTCTGAAGTCTGGGGGGCTTCCGACGGACTGAGCGGACCCTGTTTTGAGCCCTGCTGCCTCTGACTGAGGCACTGCGTGCAGCGGATGGCGCGGGGCCAGTTCAGGTAGGTGCACATGCGGCAGGACCATTTGCTGCTGGTCTCGGGAAGCTCATCTGCGATCCGTACCCGGGGTCGGGCGCTCGAGTCGGGGCAGATGAGCAGAGTGGAGCCCCCCTGGGTGGTGCAGAGCTGGGGGTCCAGGCTGGAGCTGCTCTTGAAGGGTTCCTCGGTGATGATGGGCGCGTTGTGCCTTTGGGCCCGACACATGGTGCATTTGATGGCGGACGGCCAGTTCTCGTAGGTGCAGTACTCGCAGCTCCACTTCAAGCCAAAATCTGTCATCCTCGCTCGCGCCGGTCACACCAGCTGATCGCCCCCCCTCCCTCCCCTCCGCCCGCCGGTCCTCCGTTCTTCACCTGCTTTCACTCGCTCACAGTCACAGCGCCTCCAGCTTCTCCTGCTATAATCACAGACAGGCAAAGTTTTAGTTCTTGCTGGGAAAAGGAACTATGCTGATCAACAATAATAGGAAAATATTTGATATACATTGGGCTCCAAAAGAGCCGAGATCTTGAATGAAATTATTCAAAAATTTATATTTTCAGCATAAGTCATTTATCAACAACAACAGCAGCAATATATATATATAGTTGAGGTCAGCAAGTATTTTTAAAGGAATTAATAATTTTTATTCAGCAAGGATGCATTACATTTATCAAATGTAACAGTGAATACTTTTACTTTGTTACATACAAATTCTATTCCAATTCTATATTCAAAATATTAAGCAGCACAACCGTTTCCAGAGCTGATGATAATAATACAAAATGGTTCTTGAGCAAAAAATCAGCATATAAGAATGATTTCTGAAGGATCATGTGATACTGAAGACTGGAGGAAATTCAGCTTCGTCATTGCAGGAAAAAATAGATTTTAAAATATATTTAAATAGAAAATAGTTATTTTAAATTGCAATATTATTAAATTTTTTTTTTTTACTATACTTTTAAAATAAATGCAGCCTTGGTGAGATTTAAAAAAAAACATACCGACCCCAAACTTTAGTTAGAATACTATTTGGTTTGTCCCACTGGTTTTCCACTTTTGATACAATTTGATTAATCCACACGTTTAGAACAAAAACCCGAGTTGAGAATGTTCCAAGAGCATCTTGTGCTCCAATAGACCTTTTGAACAGATGATTTACATGGTCGATGTCACAAATTTGATTACATTTGATTAGTGACTGACCTAGTAGTAGAAATAGTGCATGATATTTCAACATTTAACCTTTCTTTATTATAAATTTGCCAAAATCATAAATCCCAGGTTTTCAATGTTGTCTTAAATTTTTGGACCCCATATAATACAGTTGTTAACAATTAAATATGTTTTTTTTTTTCAAAAGTCCTAAGTAAAGATGTTACCATGCAGTAACTTTTTGCATTTGTCCTAAAATATCCTTTTTTTACCGACTATTATAAGCTATGCACTTGATTTAAATAATGTATATCAGCATAAATCATGATGACATGCATGACAGTATGTACATTCTGTGCTTTTCTACATGTCTCTTTATATAGGCTAGAAACAGACACAAATCTGTCTGTCTTTTGTCTTTTCAGTCTCCCTCTATGTAAGCGACCTTAATCTTTCCATTTGCTGCTGTAATAAAAACGACCACAATACATTTATTCTGAAAGGCTTTTTAGACCGGAAAGTTGTTCAGGACTCTGGATTATTCCTGACAGTCCAAACAGGTGGGTTACGACAGAGATGAATCCAGCTCACTGGGGCAAACGGTCACATCCTTTGACCTACATTCCTACACTCTCATTTGGTTATTGGACTAGATTTTGGTTATTAACATTTGCTTAAAAAAAGGGGGAAAAAATGTCATGATGACCTAGATTTCCATGACAAATTTGTCCTATGGTGGTAACATGGTACAGTGATATTATGAAGATGGTATATTTGATCAAAAAAAAAACAAAAAAAAAACAGTAATATTGTGAAATATTATTACAATTTAAAATAATGGTTTTCTATTTTTATATACTTTAAAAATGTAATTTATTCCTGTGATGCAAAGTTGAATTTTCAGCATAATATCTCCAGTCTTCAGTGTCACATGATCCTTCAGAAATCATTCTAATATGTTGATTTAATATCAATGTTGGAAACCGTTGTGCTGCTTAAATATTTTTTGATACTTTTTTCAGGATTCATTGATGAATAAAAAGTTAAAATAGAACAACATTGATTTAAAATAGAAATCTTTTGTAACAATAGAAATCTTCTTTACAATCACTTTTGATCAATTTAACATATCCTTGCTAAATAATAATAAAAAATAATAAGTTAACTTGTTATTCATACGGTTATAAAAACTATTAAGCAACACAACTGTTTCCAACATCAATAATAAATCAGCATATTAGAATGATTTCTGAAGGATCACGTAACACTATACTTGAGTTAAGATGCTGAAAATTAAGCTTGGCATCACAGAAATAAATTATATTTTAAAGTATATTAAAATAGAAAACCATTAATTTAATATTTCACACTATTACTGTTTTTTTCTGTATTTTTTATCAATTAAATGCAGGCTTGATGAGCACAAGAGACTTCTTTCAAAAAACATTAAAAATAGTAATAGTTCCAAACTTTTGACCGGTAACGTTACTATGCCACAGAATTGACATGGAAGTCAAAGAAAACCAGGTTATCACCATGGCAGGTCCATAAAAACATGGTATTATCATCATACATCAAGTACAACTATATGGTAATTGCCACTTTTAGATTACATTTAACTCTACTTTTCATGCCCCACATTTGGTCAAAAACAAACATTTATAAGTTCACAACAATAGGCCTATTGGTTTGGAAGGGTGAGAATCTGTCAGACTGGATAGTGAGCTGTCAAAATGCTAGAGACGCAATACTGAAACCGTACACAAACTGTCTAACGTTAGATAGGCATATATCACATACCTCTTGTTGTTACACGACAGGAAATCTGGCTATAACGGTGAGAGGAAGTTTTTCTATAACGGGCGATGTAAATGGAATGTAAGAAGCATTTCCGCCACTACAATGTATCAAGTTCAAATGTATACATACATGTATATGAGCTATATGTATCAGTAGAAACTCCGCGCTGATGCATTGTAAACACTCTCGGCTCGCTTCGGAATTCCACACCGAGGTGTCGATTTTACCCGAACTACAACAACACCATAAAAAAGCTCTAGTGTTGCTATCGGCACTGTAAATAAACACATACAGCTGACTTCTACTCAGACTGTAGGCTACACTGTCCGTTGACATTTTCACTTCCTTAAAAATAAATCACCATAAATAAATAAATAATTATTTCTGTAGGCTAAATTATAGCAACCCGAGGATTAGGAAACTAAAACATAATATGCATGAATTTGCCCTGTTGCATACTGTTACTGTGATTTGATTTCCCCCTCCCACAGAAATATAAAGGCCCTTACCTGTCTTTGCACTCCACACTTCAGTTTGCCAACACTGCCGTTCCCGAGTTCGCCCTTCTGCAAACCGAACGACTGTCCTACCGAAACCCAATCCGATCGGGTCCAAATCCAGCTCAGCACCGACAATCTACCGCGACAGCAGAGGGATTCTGCGTCCGAACACCCATGTTATTCCTCTCCCTCCCTCTGAAACCCCAAACACCACCACGATCTTCGGATCAAAGCGGGTTTTAAAGGGTTTTCAACACCGGAATTCCCATATCTGTTGCCGATGTTACCAATACTAACTGGCTTTAATGGCGGCGGCACAGGAGCGGGGGGTAAACCAAAATAAACCTACACCGGAGATACTGGTAGGAGGGATATCACCTGGATCAGCGGGCACATATGATTGGCTCTCGCTCCGTAAACACCGTGGAAACCAATGAGGGCGCATTTCTTTCGTTAAAGGGCTTCACGGCATACTTCCTTCATAAGCAATAACAACTAGGAAACTGTAGCTCTTCGTCCGCCATGTTGGCTCTAAGAATACCAGGGGTGGAATATTAGGTTTCACTCTGGATTGGATCCAAAATGGAGTGTGTTTCGTGTGTTCGGCTCCACTGCCAAGGCCAGTGGGATGATGTCATCGTTTCAGAAAGATCTACCGCAGCATCATCTGCAGTGACATAAGGGCAGTTTGTCAATGAAAACAAAAATAAAATAGTTGACTATATAGCTCCAGGACCGTTAGATTGTTCTGCGTGAAGCTCTTTTATGTTAAAACAATAAATGTCGGGCACAGTTTTAGCTGAACAGTATGTTCCATTTACTAATTTATTTAGTATATGCTTTTGTCCATTATCAATGTATTCGTTATATGAAGTAAAGACTGTTAGCTTTAGAATACAAAATACAATAGTATAATTTATTCCTACATTTTTACATCTTCTGATTATTTGTGTCTATAACATTTCTTTAGAGTACATTATGTCTCTTATTAGTTAGGGTTAGGTTAGTCATAGTCAGTGAAACCACATGCTGCCCCCCCCCCCCCCCCCTGATTATTATGTTTCGATTTTAGAAGAATATTTCTATAGAATAATAATCTATTCTATAAATCTAAAGAAAAACAGTGTGTTGCATCAGTTGTAAAGCGTAATTTTGTCGCCATCCAATGGTTTCAATAAACTACTGCAACAAGAATCAAAATTCATCCCAGAATCAAAAGCGAGAAAAACAATGAGATGTATTATAATTATATTTATATTACACTTTATTACATATGATATATAAATATATATTTACGCAATATATCTATAATTATATTAATATATATTATAGGATATTTATATTGTAACATTTTTTCCATAACTAGTAACTATAAAATATATTTCCCCTCCAAATTTTCCTTACAATGACAATTTACTTTTTATTTTATGTCATAATCTTCTTCTCTGTTAATGCGTCGGTCACGTCACGTGACACGCGAGAACCAATGGCGTTTGGCGTCAATGTCAAACTTCTAGCGGCGCGTCTCGACTCCGCTCCACCGGTCCGATCTCGACCGCGAATGATAGACAGCAAAGGCAGACTGGAAGACGTTCTCAGCGGAAAACGCCAAAAATGTAGACGACAAGTCACGTGAAAGGAGGCAGTGCCTCCACGTCGCTGTGATTGGCTGGTGTTTGCGTTTAACAGGCGCAATGGGCCTGAAGGCGTTTAAAAAGTGGTGAAAATGTACGGATGATTTATGAAAGGTACAATTTATTCACTCAGACATCATCTCTATTGGTCATGTTCGAATCGAAATTAACTTTAAATGAATTGTAACTCGAAATGACCCGTGAATGTGCCGGTTGGTAGCAAGTAAATTGAGGCTGCACCTGCCCGCACCATCAATACACATCCACGATGCGGTGTTTACCAAGGATTTGGTGATTAATTATTCGAAAACAAGGTGAATAATACTAATAATAGTCCAACAGTTTATGGCAGTAAATAAAAAAAATTGTTTCTGTATGATTTCATGGTACTTTTATTTTGAATTAAGTGTTAAAATGTTAAACGCAACGTATCAAGATTTTAACATGAAACAAATAATATAAGCAGAAATATTAAAATATTGTTTTATAGTGCTGTTCTATGTGCCTTTATCTATTTTAATATACAATATTATCATCAGCTATCATTACTGTAACAATGGCACTGACATATTTTAAGATATCTTAGTGCAAGTTGCTTTCAGTTAAAACAGTTGAAACATGCATTCTTCTAGTCTGGGACTATCTTAAGCCTTTTTCTGTGAAACTGAGGGATAAAGTTACAATCTATAAAAACGGTGTGTAGCCTATATCACACTTATATAGTAAATAAATATGAGTGTGTCTTTGTCTGTGTGTGTTACTGCAAAAGGACAGCACACTCTCTCTGATGTTGTGCATCTGTGCTTTCACACAGTTCTGCTTCCTCTCTCATCTGAAGCCACACCCACCAGGGGCCCCACAGCGAAAGCACCAGCCAATGGGAGAGCAGCACGGCCACTCCATCACTCCTCAGTTTCCAAGGTAACTGGGCTGCTCTCCTGAAAGGCGCTACATCATCAGCATCCGTCCATGAGGCAGGCAGCCTGCAGTGGATCGTATAGCAGGCACCTCCCTCACACAACCGCACTGGATGGGAAAATGGAGTAGGTAGTGTTATGGTGAGTACCCGGCTTCTGTCTTCGGCTCGTATGGGCTGCTAGATTTATTCTTCTTTTGATTAAAAGCAGGGTAGATTTGAACATGGATGAGATATGATACTAGCTGGAGTTATAGGGAAATTGTGAAGAGAGAGAGAGAGAGAGAGAGAGAGCATTGTTAAAGTGGCCTGCATTGGAAGGACCTGACGCATGCACAAATAGTATCCACAAGGGGGGCCAAACATACATTGCCTTTTCTTTTTGCAGTATTTCTGTTTCTGTCTGTGTGGTCGGGAATGTGAGCTTGTCAGTGTGTGTGTTCTCCACCCGCCTTACACGGAAGCGTGGCCCAGTGTTTTCAGCTCAATAGCCCTGCTTGTTTGTTTGTGTTGAGCACGTTTCTAGGTCTCCGTTGCATGTCCGTCTTTATGGTGCTGCAGGGTAGGGATTAGGGAACGCAGGATTTAATGAGCAGTTGTGGTCACGCCTGTGTCATTGCTTGGTCATGGTTCTCTCTCCTTTAGATGCTGCCTCGTCACCTTGGGCCCAAACACTCCCTGCAAGGGTGGTGTTGCATTGCATGACACATGCTCTGAGATATTAGAATGGATTTGCTTGCTTCCTGATAAGGCCGCATGTGTGCGTGTCCTAAGGTGTGGTGTTGCACCACAGGCTTACAATTAGAATTCATGTTTAACTTGGCTAAGTTAACTTGGTGAAAAAAAAGGACATATGACTTGATGGTTTTCTTCAAAGGGCACAGTAAACATGCTACAGTTTATTATCAGCGCTCATCATATAATATTATGCACAGTGTACATAACAATATATACTGTAACTGTACACATATAATGCGCTATCAGGGGGACACCTCTGCATATAGTGAAATGCTTCAAATGTAATCTTTTTCATTATAAAATATTATCAGCATAACAGTTCAAAGCTGAAATGTTAATTTTGTAGTTTTTGGAAAGGAATGTCTTTTTACACTCTAGCTGGTATGGACTCCACAACCTGATGATCATGTTATCTAGGATCATTTAAATTACATTTCCAACGGGCATATTGTGCTCTTTTGGTGGAAGACATTATAAGTATCAGTGGGACATTAATATGCCACAAATTCGCTTGCTAGAAATATTCCGTACTCATATAATGTTATAATTTTTATGTCAGTTTCCAGTTTTTAATTCCAGGTTTAAATAAATAAATGATAAATATTTTAAATATGAATTAGATTCTACTATTATTTTTTAACATGTATAATTTCTTCTTTTTTTGTGTGTGTATATATATATATACTGTATATATAAAAGATGCATATATATGTGTATGTGTATATATATATATATATAATATAATGAGATATTGGCTATAACCCCAATTAATCCATAACTAAATAATTAGACTAAAATGGTTACAAATATGAATTATGATAATAATAATTTAGCTGATCATTTAGCTCAAATAATCGAAATGTTAAAATATGTAATTTATCCAAACAAAAGTGTATATTGGTCAAATCAATTACTGATTTCTATATTATAAATAATACAGTGCACTGTATTCCAGTTTATGTACTGTATCTAATGGTGTAGGTGAAGAGTAGGTAGTAATATACATTACAGTTAAGTGTGTAAACAATTGAATGAGAAATCATGTGATAAATGTACTAGATAAAATGGATCTGAGTCTGTTGAAGTATTCCGTTTTGTTTTAATTTTGTCCTTCCAGTGTGCTTGTGTGTGTCTAGAAGTTTCTTTAAATCTCCTGAGAAAGACAGTTATGTATTTCAGTCCTGTAGCTTTAGGCACTGTTGCAGTTGTTCACGGCCACCGTTCTGGGTTTTGGGAAGCGATTCCTCTGTGATCCGCCCCTCCCTCTCCCACGAGAGCCCTGTTTTATATGGTGATGAGGGTCTGTGTCTGTGTTTGAGCGTGGAAGAACAGACCCCTCTTTTCCACAGCATTGACCCCTGTTATATAAACCCAGAATATTCTGTGTAACTGGCTGCTTTTTTTGCATATCAAAGCCTGAACTCAAAACTGTTTTCTGAGCTTGTTATGACGGGGACCAGATGATCCAGAATACTGGGGTGTGATCTGTGCTCTTGAGAGATAAGGGCATTTCTAACGCATGTTGTGTGTGTAAACAGACTGAAATTAGCACAAGCATGCTGTGAAAATGTTGTAGTTTAGCAGACTTTTGCGCAGGGTAGCATGCTTTCATGGCAGATTTTGTGTCTTTCAGCATCTTGACATAGTAAAACTGTAAAATAAGTTTTTTAAGTGCCGAACCCAAACACAATTTAAGCCTGACATTAACTATGGTTTGTTTGCAGTTAAAAGCTGTTGTAAATAGTGATATATTTTTGGCTTTTTCCATCTCTTTGGTGGTGGTATCACATCTCAATTAATTTCCCATTTGGACACAAAGTGCAGTCAGTCTGTCTCTGTATCATTCTGTCATCATTCAAACATAATGAGAGCAGCTGTCATCTAACTTCACCACCCAGGGTGTGGCAGCAGTCGTTCGGGCAATTATGGAGTATTCTCAGCGAGCTTTGAAAAATATTGAATAATGCTTTAAAAATTAGAATTGATCACCTTCAGTGTTGTTAAATGTTTCAATCGAAAACTATATTGAATCTTTATCAACTATTAATCAAAATGTTTCCAATATACAGCGAAATTTGAATCACGTTTCAAAAATGCTGTGATGTTAGGAATAGTTGTATTTTATTTGATGTATATTTGAAATAGTCATTAGCTGATGCTCTTATCAGTCAGTGTTTGATAAGGCATTTTAGGAAACATTTACACGTCAATTATGTACTAAAAACGGAAAAGTTTTTCCTTTGCGTTTTACGCGTAAAGACGCAATGTTGTCAAAATGATTCCCGTTCACAGGGATCCACGAAAACAACTAAAAACGCTGTATTATGCTGCCAGGCCAGTCATTGGTGATGCCACTTTGTAAAGAAACACTATCTATACTGTAAAACACATGCGTAGGACGTCACTATTTTCACAAATTCGTGTTTTTGTAGTTTACACAGAGATGATAATGGTAGTTTTTTTAAAAACGTACATTTTGAAAGCCATTGTCGTGTAAATGAATGGCCAAAACGCATAAAAAGTGTTCTGTTTTTAGTTGAAAATGGTGTCATGTAAACACTTAGTTGCATTGATATTGCATTAGGGTTAGGGATTTGTAAACTATTAATCATTTTAATTAGTTAATAATAATAAAAAATAAAATAAAATAATTTTATTTTTATATATTGCCACTCCTAGTTTTTGTTTGAAAATTTTTAAATGAAGAGCTCTGTCTTTACAGCACATACCAGAACTATATTGAGTGGCCTTCAAATATCGTCTTTGACAACAGGCGGCCATGGACTCAAAAAGGTTAGGTGCGACCCAATTTGCACACTTATGCACTATTCTATGCCGTTGTAATATACTAAATAGTGTGAGTGGTGAGTTCACACACTACTGCAAGTGTGGAATGTTGGACATTTCATGCTCTTAACTGTCCTATTTTTCCTTTTGTAGCAAAGGGGTAGGGGCTATCAGACTCTAATTGTGGATGACAAAATATCCTTAAAATAAAAATCATACACTAGACTAGACTAGTGCATATAAGTGCAACACAACAGTTAAAAACCACTGCCCTAAAATCATTGTTTAAAAACATAGTCTACAATTTGTTTTGCAAGCACATATTTTCATATTTTATTTGAAATATTTAACCTATAAATATATTTTTTATTATTATAATTTTTTTTTTTTAGGTCAAATATTTGCTGAAACAGTGACAATAAAATGACATTAAATATTGTTTTCCCTTTGTTGGGGTTTAGGAGGGCCAGCAGTAGTATTGGACTTGCTGAATACATGACCTCAACCTTTGACCGCATTGATGATTGAGGTTAAGGGTTAACAATGTATTGATCAGAAGCAGGTCAAAACTGTCCCGAAGAGATGATGGACAGTTAAACAGAGCTTCCAAAAACATTCAGGTAGTAATAGGGCCACGGCAGGGCTCATTGTGCTTTGACATCATGTCAGATGTCATACAAAGCATTACGGTCAATAAGCACATTACCATTATTATGGTAAAGAAAGGTCTGAGATTGTTTTGTTGAAACTTTGTGAGTGAGCTAAAACAATCATATAAAACACTCAATTTTGATATTGCATAGTAGCTGTAGCTAATTGCCATTTGAAGGGCAGAATATTTGTCTCTGTGTTAAGTTAGAACGGGCCATTAGAATGTGAGCATTTTTGTGTTTAGAAAAATTATTTTAATTAACTTGACATGGTTTCCATAAATGCAATGCTTATGTGCAAAACGTGAGACACGAGTGCAACATTTAAAGATGGCCATCTAGGTCATGCTTACATAGAAAAACCATGGAAAAGTTACTCAGAAGAATGCAAAAAAAGCATTTAACGGCTCATACAGTACCTTCTACCACCACCACCATTAGGGAACACGAACATTCAGGGGCGTCATGCAAGCCAAAATTCTGGGGGGGCACAATCTGAGACGTTGCAATTGTTTTCTGACGGGTGATATGGATCATGTTAGGCGGGGTCAGGGGGTTTCTCCCCCTGAAAATGTTTAAATTCTGGCTGCTAAACATACCATTTCAATGCAGTTTGGGAGGGACAGAAATGCCTTAACGGAGCTAGCAGCAACACTCCTCTATCTGATTCTGAGGACTAAGTTAAAGTATCTATTTTGTAAGTTTATGTAAAGACAGGTTGATGAAAGAACTGTAAGCTCAAATTCAAAAGCTTTTGAAGTCTACTTCATTAAAGCATGTTTACACACACACTTACTGTACACTTAGGCCTACTACACATGATTTTAAAAACAGTACCATTGCAGTTTTTATGTTATGATTTTAAATTGGTATGTGACCTAAGAACGATCTTACATTAAAGGTAGCCTACATAAAGGTGCTGAGGTCTGACTTTGTGGTGCTCTGAAATTAAGTTATTTTAATATTAATATGTGATGAAGGACTTTGAAAGAAGTTTGACAGATTTCAGTGCTGAATAAGGTTAACTACCCCGTTTATTTGGTTAATATTTGACAGAAATGTAAAAAAGTAATCAAATCAAATGCAATATGTATAGCGATCTGTATAACAACTATGCTGTACGGATTTGGGGGGTAGTCCTACTATGATATTAGACTACATTAAAAGATAATGAATTTCAAACCTGAACCAAACATATTTTTTAATTCAAAGATCAAAGTCTGTCATTAGTCTTTAGTCTGCCAAAAAAAAAAACCCCATTCAAATCATGAACTCAAATGTCATTGTGAAAAAAAAATGTGTTACTGTTGTAACAGTGTGTAGGCTAAATCAGACCTTTCAGGCTATAGCCTAACGCTAATCAGCCTTATGGCAAAATTATTATTACAACTAAATTGTCGGTCATTAAATAGGAAAACTAAATAATTTTGTAGATGATTTGCTTTGTGTAGGCCTAACCCGACATCAGACATTATAAGGCCCGGACGCGATATTTTTTTTCACAGGATGGTAGGGGAAGACTCATGAATATTCATTAGGGAACTCATCCCTGATTGGTCTGATGACCTACTCCTAACCCCGCCCCTAAACCTACCCGTCACTGGGGGGGGTCTGATGACTTACCCCTAACCCCGCCCCTAAACCTACCCGTCACTGGGGTTAAGACCAATCAGGGATGAGTTCCCTAATGAATATTCATGAGTCTTCCCCTACCATCCTGTGAAAAAAAATATCGCGGCCCGGACGAAGTTTTTTTTTGCACACAGTGACGCGACCAATCAACAAGGGGGTAATCCATCGACCGGAAGTTGAAGCCGGCCGGGTGCCGCCATGTTGTAGCAGAACTTCACTTGCGTTAGCATTTCCATTGACTCCCATTCATTTTGGCGTCACTTTGACAGCTAATAACTTTACATCTGAGGCGTTTAAAGACTCCATTTGTCCATTATTTATTTCTAAAGAAACACGACAATGTATAAAGTGCTCCATTACCTTCTATGTTACATTATGGCCCCGTAGAAACAGTTTTAGTAAAAATAGGCTAACGATTGCGTCATAACCACTCGACTCTCTGTCGCGCTGTACAGAAATGACCGTACAGACAGGAGGAGAAGCTCGCAGGCGATCGGGGGGACGTCCCGTCAAGGGAGAAGCCCATAGATAATGAGTCCATAAAAGCAACGGAATACTTACTCCTGCTCACTCACGCCAAAGAACTCTTTGCTCAAGTTCCCCGTCTCTGCAAGATTAACGTTGGCTGTTTTCACGCACAGCTACTAGAAGATTAACGTCTGTCAGACAGGTTGCTCACGTCATCAAGCTTAGTTTGAG
The DNA here is from genome assembly GCF_029890125.1 of Rhinichthys klamathensis goyatoka. Taxonomy (NCBI): domain Eukaryota; kingdom Metazoa; phylum Chordata; class Actinopteri; order Cypriniformes; family Leuciscidae; genus Rhinichthys; species Rhinichthys klamathensis. Next base: position 8,035,224 of record NW_026606660.1, read on the forward strand.
TCGGTTTGAGTCTGCGCGTCAGGAACGGAAATGCTCAGAAATCGCTAAAAATGGGCTTCAACTGTCTCAACTGAGTTCCAATGAGATGGCTCTGTCCATTTCTTATACTGTCTATGCCAATCAATCACTCCTTTAATGCTGCGTTCACACCAGACGCGAATAGCGCGTCAAATTCGCGCCTACCGCGTCTAGTTATAGCCTACGCGTGAACACTTTGAATCCATTCGCGCGTCAAGAGCAAATGAAAAAAACTATTTTTCGGGACTTCTGGTCACCCTAGGGAGGAAAAATCTGAGGGGGCACGTGCCCCCTCACTTTGAATGGGCATGACGCCACTGCGAACATTCATAGTGAATCTATATTTATTCACGTTTAGAGTCTCAGGACTAATAATATATTGTATTATAGTAGATGTAAGGATGAAATGACCCCATCACACTCAGTGGTGGAATGTGACGAAGTACAAATACTTTGTTACTTTACTTAAGTAAATTTTTCACGTATCTGTACTTTACTTAAGTAGAATCAATAGTGCATACTTTTTACTTTTACTTCGTTACATTTTGCAGCAATTATTATACTTTCTACTCCACTACATTTCTACAACGTTCTGTTACATTTTCGGTAAATTTTCTGATCAGTTTTTCCCCTGCCAAAACGTCATCATGACCGTCCGTTCATCGCACGTTTCTGTCTCACCAGTGAAGTTTGGTTGCCATAGATATAATAACCCGGTCACACTAAATGCGTCTCTATAGCACGCAGTGTGTTTATCGTGCAATTTATACGCGAAAATTAGTTTTTACATGCATAGGAAACGCATTGGTAGGTTTATTGGGGTGCGTGTGTATTATACGTTTGGTTAGGATTAGTATGGCAAGCCAAGAGGTTCAGAATTACGCCATAAATTAATCGCGTTTTAACATAATATGTGTGTTTATATATATATATATATATATATATATATATATATATATATATATAGTATATAGTAAGGGTATATAGTAAGCTGTTCAGAAATGGTGACAAAAACTTAAAATATAACTGCTTTTCCATCATATTGAACATCATTATATGAGTATTAGGTTGAATGAGTTAGTAACTGTTTTATTAATCATTAGAATAAAGACATTAAGAGAATAAATTGTTATGCAAGTACTTCTACTTTTAATACTTAAAGTACATTTAAAATCAGGTACTTTTTACTTAAGTAGGGTTGTCATTGTGGTACTTCTACTTTTACTAAAGTAAATGTCTCTGGTTATTTGTACTTTTACTTAAGTACTGAGATTCAGTACTTCCTCCACCACTGATCACACTCACACATTCATACCTGTCCCACCCACTTTTAAAAACAAAGTTACACCACTGAGACTGACCCTGTAATCTACTTTTGCCACTTTTTCTGCACAGAATTACATGATAAACAAGGATATTTATATTCCAGGGTGAAAATAAAAAAAGGTCTATTGAAATATTAGCCTTACAGTCTCTCTGTGACCCTCAAAAATATAAATAAAAGGGTGTTTCTGCTGACTCACACAGGATATTGCCCTCGGCTCCTTTCAGAAAGTGGACAGAAAGTGTCTTGACCTCCGTTCTCTTAGATGCTGCAGGCTTATTGTTCCAGCTCACTCTTTTACAGAATTACATATCAAGAGTCTTTTTGATGCGCAATACTAAACTGTTATTCAAAATATTCAAACTCTCACCTCACCTTTATAGTTTTATGCGTTGTTTGCCAGAGTTCATTGTGTAAAATACAGAACTAATATATTTGATTTATGGGTTATATTTTATAGTTTAGTTTTTATATATTTGTTATACTATTTTATATTTGATTTAATAAAGAATAAGATTATTTATGAGATAATATGGACAGGAGAAATTGTATAAATTACTTTACAAATTTGTATTTATTTATTTGTAAAGCATTAGGACTACATATGTAAATACACTGTAAAACAGTGCTGAAAAAAGAAACCATGAATAATAAAAGAAAAATTCCTCTATCCTTTCTCCAAAATGGCGGATGTTGCAGTTTGTGAGGTCATGAATTATTGAAGTTCATCTGATACTTCACAGGTCGTCTCTGATTTAGCATGGCGTCATATAGCTCATTGTTTCACTGGATGTGTAAAGCTGTGACTATGTTTGTGCAAATATTGAACTTTTACCATGCGGATCTATCTATCTATCTATCTGTCTGTCTGTCTGTCTGTCTGTCTGTCTGTCTGTCTGTCTGTCTGTCTGTCTGTCTGTCTGTCTGTCGTTCTATCGTTCTATCTGTCGCTCTATCTCTCTGTCATTCTATCTATATCTATCTATCTATATCTATCTATCTGTCTGTCTGTCTGTCTGTCTGTCTGTCTGTCTGTCTGTCTGTCTGTCTGTCTGTCTGTCGTTCTATCGTTCTATCTGTCGCTCTATCTCTCTGTCATTCTATCGCTCTATCGTTCTATCTGTCGCTCTATCGCTCTATCGTTCTATCTGTCGCTCTATCTCTCTGTCATTCTATCGCTCTATCGTTCTATCTGTCGCTCTATCTCTCTGTCATTCTATCGCTCCAGCGTTCTATCTGTCGCTCTATCTCTCTGTCATTCTATCGCTCTATCGTTCTATCTGTCGCTCTATCTCTCTGTCATTCTATCGCTCCAGCGTTCTATCTGTCGCTCTATCTCTCTGTCATTCTATCGCTCTATCGTTCTATCTGTCGCTCTATCTCTCTGTCATTCTATCGCTCTATCGTTCTATCTGTCGCTCTATCTCTCTGTCATTCTATCGCTCTATCGTTCTATCTGTCGCTCTATCTCTCTGTCATTCTATCGCTCCAGCGTTCTATCTGTCGCTCTATCTCTCTGTCATTCTATCGCTCTATCGTTCTATCTGTCGCTCTATCTCTCTGTCATTCTATCGCTCTATCGTTCTATCTGTCGCTCTATCTCTCTGTCATTCTATCGCTCCAGCGTTCTATCTGTCGCTCTATCTGTCGCTCTATCTCTCTTTCGTTCTATCTGTCGCTCTATCTCTCTGTCATTCTATCGCTCTATCGTTCTATCTGTCGCTCTATCTCTCTGTCATTCTATCGCTCTATCGTTCTATCTGTCGCTCTATCTCTCTGTCATTCTATCGTTCTATCTGTCGCTCTATCTCTCTGTCATTCTATCGCTCTATCGTTTTATCTGTCGCTCTATCTCTCTGTCATTCTATCGTTCTTTCTGTCGCTCTATCTCTCTGTCATTCTATCGTTCTATCTGTCGCTCTATCTCTCTGTCATTCTATCGCTCTATCGTTCTATCTTTCGCTCTATCTCTCTGTCATTCTATCGCTCTATCGTTCTATCTGTCGCTCTATCTCTCTGTCATTCTATCGTTCTATCTGTCGCTCTATCTCTCCGTCATTCTATCGCTCTATCGTTCTATCTTTCGCTCTATCTCTCTGTCATTCTATCGCTCTATCGTTCTATCTGTCGCTCTATCTGTCTGTCATTCTATCGCTCTATCGTTCTATCTGTCGCTCTATCTCTCTGTCATTCTATCGCTCTATCGTTCTATCTTTCGCTCTATCTCTGTCATTCTATCGCTCCAGCGTTCTATGTCGTTCTATCTGTCGCTCTATCTCTCTTTCGTTCTATCTGTCGCTCTATCTCTCTGTCGTTCTATCTGTCGCTCTATCTCTCTGTCGTTCTATCTGTCGCTCTATCTCTCTGTCGTTCTATCTGTCGCTCTATCTCTCTGTCGTTCTATCTGTCGCTCTATCCCTCTGTCGTTCTATCTGTCGCTCTATCCCTCTGTCGTTCTATCTGTCGCTCTATCGTTCTATCTGTCATTCTATCGTTCTATCTGTCGCTCTATCTCTCTGTCGTTCTATCTGTCGCTCTATCCCTCTGTCGTTCTATCTGTCGCTCTATCTCTCTGTCGTTCTATCTGTCGCTCTATCCCTCTGTCGGTCTATCTGTCGCTCTATCCCTCTGTCGTTCTATCTGTCGCTCTATCTCTCTGTCGTTCTATCTGTCGCTCTATCCCTCTGTCGTTCTATCTGTCGCTCTATCTCTCTGTCGTTCTATCTGTCGCTCTATCTCTCTGTCGTTCTATCTGTCGCTCTATCCCTCTGTCGTTCTATCTGTCGCTCTATCCCTCTGTCGTTCTATCTGTCGCTCTATCGTTCTATCTGTCATTCTATCGTTCTATCTGTCGCTCTATCTCTCTGTCGTTCTATCTGTCGCTCTATCGCTCTGTCGTTCTATCTGTCGCTCTATCTCTCTGTCATTCTATCGCTCTATCGTTCTATCTGTCGCTCTATCTCTCTGTCATTCTATCGCTCTATCGTTCTGTCTGTCGCTCTATCTCTCTGTCGTTCTATCTGTCGCTCTATCTCTCTGTCATTCTATCGCTCTTTCGTTCTATCTGTCATTCTATCGCTCTATCGTTCTATCTGTCGCTCTATCTCTCTGTCATTCTATCGCTCTATCGTTCTATCTGTCGCTCTATCTCTCTGTCATTCTATCGCTCTATCGTTCTATCTGTCGCTCTATCTCTCTGTCATTCTATCGTTCTATCTGTCGCTCTATCTCTCTGTCATTCTATCGCTCTATCGTTCTATCTTTCGCTCTATCTCTCTGTCATTCTATCGCTCTATCGTTCTATCTGTCGCTCTATCTCTCTGTCATTCTATCGCTCTATCGTTCTATCTGTCGCTCTATCTCTCTGTCATTCTATCGCTCTATCGTTCTATCTGTCGCTCTATCTCTCTGTCATTCTATCGTTCTATCTGTCGCTCTATCTCTCTGTCATTCTATCGCTCTATCGTTCTATCTGTCGCTCTATCTCTCTGTCATTCTATCGTTCTTTCTGTCGCTCTATCTCTCTGTCATTCTATCGTTCTATCTGTCGCTCTATCTCTCTGTCATTCTATCGCTCTATCGTTCTATCTTTCGCTCTATCTCTCTGTCATTCTATCGCTCTATCGTTCTATCTGTCGCTCTATCTCTCTGTCATTCTATCGTTCTATCTGTCGCTCTATCTCTCTGTCATTCTATCGCTCTATCGTTCTATCTTTCGCTCTATCTCTCTGTCATTCTATCGCTCTATCGTTCTATCTGTCGCTCTATCTCTCTGTCATTCTATCGCTCTATCGTTCTATCTGTCGCTCTATCTGTCTGTCATTCTATCGCTCTATCGTTCTATCTGTCGCTCTATCTCTCTGTCATTCTATCGCTCTATCGTTCTATCTTTCGCTCTATCTCTGTCATTCTATCGCTCCAGCGTTCTATGTCGTTCTATCTGTCGCTCTATCTCTCTTTCGTTCTATCTGTCGCTCTATCTCTCTGTCGTTCTATCTGTCGCTCTATCTCTCTGTCGTTCTATCTGTCGCTCTATCCCTCTGTCGGTCTATCTGTCGCTCTATCTCTCTGTCGTTCTATCTGTCATTCTATCGCTCTATCGTTCTATCTGTCGCTCTGTCGTTCTATCTGTCGCTCTATCCCTCTGTCGGTCTATCTGTCGCTCTATCCCTCTGTCGTTCTATCTGTCGCTCTATCCCTCTGTCGTTCTATCTGTCGCTCTATCTCTCTGTCGTTCTATCTGTCGGTCTATCTCTCTGTCGTTCTATCTGTCGCTCTATCTCTCTGTCGTTCTATCTGTCGCTCTATCCCTCTGTCGGTCTATCTGTCGCTCTATCCCTCTGTCGTTCTATCTGTCGCTCTATCTCTCTGTCGTTCTATCTGTCGCTCTATCCCTCTGTCGTTCTATCTGTCGCTCTATCCCTCTGTCGTTCTATCTGTCGCTCTATCGTTCTATCTGTCATTCTATCGTTCTATCTGTCGCTCTATCTCTCTGTCGTTCTATCTGTCGCTCTATCGCTCTGTCGTTCTATCTGTCGCTCTATCTCTCTGTCATTCTATCGCTCTATCGTTCTATCTGTCGCTCTATCTCTCTGTCGTTCTATCTGTCGCTCTATCTCTCTGTCATTCTATCGCTCTATCGTTCTATCTGTCATTCTATTGCTCTATCGTTCTATCTGTCGCTCTATCTCTCTGTCATTCTATCGCTCTATCGTTCTATCTGTCGCTCTATCTCTCTGTCGTTCTATCTGTCGCTCTATCTCTCTGTCATTCTATCGCTCTATCGTTCTATCTGTCATTCTATCGCTCTATCGTTCTATCTGTCATTCTATCCCTCTGTCGTTCTATCTGTCGCTCTATCCCTCTGTCGTTCTATCTGTCATTCTATCGCTCTATTGTTCTGTCTGTCGCTCTATCGCTCTGTCGTTCTATCTGTCATTCTATCGCTCTATTGTTCTATCTGTCATTCTATCGCTCTATCGTTCTATCTGTCGCTCTATATCTCTGTCATTCTATCGCTCTATCGTTCTATCTGTCATTCTATCGCTCTATCGTTCTATCTGTCGCTCTATCTCTCTGTCGTTCTATCTGTCATTCTATCCCTCTGTCGTTCTATCTGTCGCTCTATCGCTCTGTCGTTCTATCTGTCATTCTATCGCTCTATTGTTCTGTCTGTCGCTCTATCGCTCTGTCGTTCTATCTGTCATTCTATCGCTCTATTGTTCTATCTGTCGCTCTATCTCTGTCGTTCTATGTCATTCTATCGCTCTATTGTTCTATCTGTCATTCTATCGTTCTATCTGTCGGTCTATCTCTCTGTCGTTCTATCTGTCGCTCTATCTCTCTGTCGTTCTATCTGTCGCTCTATCGCTCTGTCGTTCTATCTGTCGCTCTATCGCTCTATCGTTCTATCTGTCGCTCTATCTCTCTGTCGCTCTATCTCTCTGTCATTCTATCGCTCTATCGTTCTATCTGTCATTCTATCGCTCTATCGTTCTATCTGTCGCTCTATCTCTCTGTCGTTCTATCTGTCATTCTATCCCTCTGTCGTTCTATCTGTCGCTCTATCGCTCTGTCGTTCTATCTGTCATTCTATCGCTCTATTGTTCTGTCTGTCGCTCTATCGCTCTGTCGTTCTATCTGTCATTCTATCGCTCTATTGTTCTATCTGTCGCTCTATCTTTGTCGTTCTATCTGTCATTCTATCGCTCTATTGTTCTATCTGTCATTCTATCGTTCTATCTGTCGGTCTATCTCTCTGTCGTTCTATCTGTCGCTCTATCTCTCTGTCGTTCTATCTGTCGCTCTATCTCTCTGTCATTCTATCGCTCCAGCGTTCTATGTCGTTCTATCTGTCGCTCTATCTCTCTTTCGTTCTATCTGTCGCTCTATCTCTCTGTCGTTCTATCTGTCGCTCTATCTCTCTGTCATTCTATCGCTCTATCGTTCTATCTGTCGCTCTATCTCTCTGTCATTCTATCGCTCTATCGTTCTATCTTTCGCTCTATCTCTGTCATTCTATCGCTCCAGCGTTCTATGTCGTTCTATCTGTCGCTCTATCTCTCTTTCGTTCTATCTGTCGCTCTATCCCTCTGTCGTTCTATCTGTCGCTCTGTCGTTCTATCTGTCGCTCTATCTCTCTGTCGTTCTATCTGTCGCTCTATCTCTCTGTCGTTCTATCTGTCGCTCTATCCCTCTGTCGTTCTATCTGTCGCTCTATCTCTCTGTCGTTCTATCTGTCGCTTTATCCCTCTGTCGTTCTATCTGTCGCTCTATCCCTCTGTCGTTCTATCTGTCGCTCTATCGTTCTATCTGTCATTCTATCGTTCTATCTGTCGCTCTATCTCTCTGTCGTTCTATCTGTCGCTCTATCCCTCTGTCGTTCTATCTGTCGCTCTATCTCTCTGTCGTTCTATCTGTCGCTCTATCCCTCTGTCGTTCTATCTGTCGCTCTATCTCTCTGTCGTTCTATCTGTCGCTCTATCCCTCTGTCGTTCTATCTGTCGCTCTATCCCTCTGTCGTTCTATCTGTCGCTCTATCGTTCTATCTGTCATTCTATCGTTCTATCTGTCGCTCTATCTCTCTGTCGTTCTATCTGTCGCTCTATCGCTCTGTCGTTCTATCTGTCGCTCTATCTCTCTGTCATTCTATCGCTCTATCGTTCTATCTGTCGCTCTATCTCTCTGTCATTCTATCGCTCTTTCGTTCTATCTGTCATTCTATCGCTCTATCGTTCTATCTGTCGCTCTATCTCTCTGTCATTCTATCGCTCTATCGTTCTATCTGTCGCTCTATCTCTCTGTCATTCTATCGTTCTATCTGTCGCTCTATCTCTCTGTCATTCTATCGCTCTATCGTTCTATCTTTCGCTCTATCTCTCTGTCATTCTATCGCTCTATCGTTCTATCTGTCGCTCTATCTCTCTGTCATTCTATCGCTCTATCGTTCTATCTGTCGCTCTATCTCTCTGTCATTCTATCGCTCTATCGTTCTATCTGTCGCTCTATCTCTCTGTCATTCTATCGTTCTATCTGTCGCTCTATCTCTCTGTCATTCTATCGCTCTATCGTTCTATCTGTCGCTCTATCTCTCTGTCATTCTATCGTTCTTTCTGTCGCTCTATCTCTCTGTCATTCTATCGTTCTATCTGTCGCTCTATCTCTCTGTCATTCTATCGCTCTATCGTTCTATCTTTCGCTCTATCTCTCTGTCATTCTATCGCTCTATCGTTCTATCTGTCGCTCTATCTCTCTGTCATTCTATCGTTCTATCTGTCGCTCTATCTCTCTGTCATTCTATCGCTCTATCGTTCTATATTTCGCTCTATCTCTCTGTCATTCTATCGCTCTATCGTTCTATCTGTCGCTCTATCTCTCTGTCATTCTATCGCTCTATCGTTCTATCTGTCGCTCTATCTGTCTGTCATTCTATCGCTCTATCGTTCTATCTGTCGCTCTATCTCTCTGTCATTCTATCGCTCTATCGTTCTATCTTTCGCTCTATCTCTGTCATTCTATCGCTCCAGCGTTCTATGTCGTTCTATCTGTCGCTCTATCTCTCTTTCGTTCTATCTGTCGCTCTATCTCTCTGTCGTTCTATCTGTCGCTCTATCTCTCTGTCGTTCTATCTGTCGCTCTATCCCTCTGTCGGTCTATCTGTCGCTCTATCCCTCTGTCGTTCTATCTGTCGCTCTATCTCTCTGTCGTTCTATCTGTCGCTCTATCCCTCTGTCGTTCTATCTGTCGCTCTATCCCTCTGTCGTTCTATCTGTCGCTCTATCGTTCTATCTGTCATTCTATCGTTCTATCTGTCGCTCTATCTCTCTGTCGTTCTATCTGTCGCTCTATCGCTCTGTCGTTCTATCTGTCGCTCTATCTCTCTGTCATTCTATCGCTCTATCGTTCTATCTGTCGCTCTATCTCTCTGTCGTTCTATCTGTCGCTCTATCTCTCTGTCATTCTATCGCTCTATCGTTCTATCTGTCATTCTATCGCTCTATCGTTCTATCTGTCGCTCTATCTCTCTGTCATTCTATCGCTCTATCGTTCTATCTGTCGCTCTATCTCTCTGTCGTTCTATCTGTCGCTCTATCTCTCTGTCATTCTATCGCTCTATCGTTCTATCTGTCATTCTATCGCTCTATCGTTCTATCTGTCATTCTATCCCTCTGTCGTTCTATCTGTCGCTCTATCCCTCTGTCGTTCTATCTGTCATTCTATCGCTCTATTGTTCTGTCTGTCGCTCTATCGCTCTGTCGTTCTATCTGTCATTCTATCGCTCTATTGTTCTATCTGTCATTCTATCGCTCTATCGTTCTATCTGTCGCTCTATCTCTCTGTCATTCTATCGCTCTATCGTTCTATCTGTCGCTCTATCTCTCTGTCGCTCTATCTCTCTGTCATTCTATCGCTCTATCGTTCTATCTGTCATTCTATCGCTCTATCGTTCTATCTGTCGCTCTATCTCTCTGTCGTTCTATCTGTCATTCTATCCCTCTGTCGTTCTATCTGTCGCTCTATCGCTCTGTCGTTCTATCTGTCATTCTATCGCTCTATTGTTCTGTCTGTCGCTCTATCGCTCTGTCGTTCTATCTGTCATTCTATCGCTCTATTGTTCTATCTGTCGCTCTATCTCTGTCGTTCTATCTGTCATTCTATCGCTCTATTGTTCTATCTGTCATTCTATCGTTCTATCTGTCGGTCTATCTCTCTGTCGTTCTATCTGTCGCTCTATCTCTCTGTCGTTCTATCTGTCGCTCTATCGCTCTGTCGTTCTATCTGTCGCTCTATCGCTCTATCGTTCTATCTGTCGCTCTATCTCTCTGTCGCTCTATCTCTCTGTCATTCTATCGCTCTATCGTTCTATCTGTCATTCTATCGCTCTATCGTTCTATCTGTCGCTCTATCTCTCTGTCGTTCTATCTGTCATTCTATCCCTCTGTCGTTCTATCTGTCGCTCTATCGCTCTGTCGTTCTATCTGTCATTCTATCGCTCTATTGTTCTGTCTGTCGCTCTATCGCTCTGTCGTTCTATCTGTCATTCTATCGCTCTATTGTTCTATCTGTCGCTCTATCTCTGTCGTTCTATCTGTCATTCTATCGCTCTATTGTTCTATCTGTCATTCTATCGTTCTATCTGTCGGTCTATCTCTCTGTCGTTCTATCTGTCGCTCTATCTCTCTGTCGTTCTATCTGTCGCTCTATCTCTCTGTCGTTCTATCTGTCGCTCTATCCCTCTGTCGTTCTATCTGTCGCTCTATCTCTCTGTCGCTCTATCGCTCTGTCGTTCTATCTGTCATTCTATCGCTCTATTGTTCTATCTGTCGCTCTATCTCTGTCGTTCTATCTGTCATTCTATCGCTCTATTGTTCTATCTGTCATTCTATCGTTCTATCTGTCGGTCTATCTCTCTGTCGTTCTATCTGTCATTCTATCGCTCTATCGTTCTATCTGTCATTCTATCGTTCTATCTGTCGTTCTATCTGTCATTCTATCCCTCTGTCGTTCTATCTGTCGCTCTATCGCTCTGTCGTTCTATCTGTCATTCTATCGCTCTATTGTTCTATCTGTCGCTCTATCCCTCTGTCGTTCTATCTGTCGCTCTATCTCTCTGTCGTTCTATCTGTCATTCTATCACTCTATTGTTCTATCTGTCGCTCTACCCCTCTGTCGTTCTATCTGTCATTCTATCGCTCTATCGTTCTATCTGTCATTCTATCGTTCTATCTGTCGCTCTATCCCTCTATCGTTCTATCTGTCGCTCTATCTCTGTCGTTCTATCTGTCATTCTATCGTTCTATCTGTCGCTCTATCTCTCTGTCGTTCTATCTGTCATTCTATCGCTCTATTGTTCTATCTGTCGCTCTATCTCTCTGTCGTTCTATCTGTCATTCTATCGCTCTATCGTTCTATCTGTCGCTCTGTCGTTCTATCTGTCGCTCTATCCCTCTGTCGGTCTATCTGTCGCTCTATCCCTCTGTCGTTCTATCTGTCGCTCTATCCCTCTGTCGTTCTATCTGTCGCTCTATCTCTCTGTCGTTCTATCTGTCGCTCTATCCCTCTGTCGTTCTATCTGTCGCTCTATCTCTCTGTCGTTCTATCTGTCGCTCTATCGTTCTATCTGTCATTCTATCGTTCTATCTGTCGCTCAATCTCTCTGTCGTTCTATCTGTCGCTCTATCGCTCTGTCGTTCTATCTGTCGCTCTATCGCTCTGTCGATCGTTCTATCATTCTATCGTTCTATCTGTGGCTCTATCTCTCTGTCGTTCTATCTGTGGCTCTATCTCTCTGTCGTTCTATCTGTGGCTCTATCTCTCTGTCGTTCTATCGCTCTATCTCTCTGTCGTTCTATCTGTCGCTCTATCTCTCTGTCGCTCTATCTCTCTGTCGTTCTATCTGTCGCTCTATCTCTCTGTCGTTCTATCTGTCGCTCTATCGCTCTGTCGTTCTATCTGTCGCTCTATCTCTGTCGTTCTATCTGTCACTCTATCTCTCTGTCGTTCTATCTGTCCCTCTATCTCTCTGTCGTTCTATCTGTCGCACTATCTCTCTGTCGCTCTATCTCTCTGTCGTTCTATCTGTCGCTCTATCGCTCTGTCGTTCTATCTGTCGCTCTATCCCTCTGTCGTTCTATCTGTCGCTCTATCCCTCTGTCGGTCTATCTGTCGCTCTATCCCTCTGTCGTTCTATCTGTCGCTCTGTCGTTCTATCTGTCGCTCTATCCCTCTGTCGGTCTATCTGTCGCTCTATCTCTCTTTCGTTCTATCTGTCGCTCTATCCCTCTGTCGTTCTATCTGTCGCTCTATCCCTCTGTCGTTCTATCTGTCGCTCTATCTCTCTGTCGTTCTATCTGTCGCTCTATCGTTCTATCTGTCATTCTATCGTTCTATCTGTCGCTCAATCTCTCTGTCGTTCTATCTGTCGCTCTATCGCTCTGTCGTTCTATCTGTCGCTCTATCGCTCTGTCGATCGTTCTATCATTCTATCGTTCTATCTGTGGCTCTATCTCTCTGTCGTTCTATCTGTGGCTCTATCTCTCTGTCGTTCTATCTGTGGCTCTATCTCTCTGTCGTTCTATCGCTCTATCTCTCTGTCGTTCTATCTGTCGCTCTATCTCTCTGTCGTTCTATCTGTCGCTCTATCGCTCTGTCGTTCTATCTGTCGCTCTATCTCTCTGTCGTTCTATATGTCACTCTATCTCTCTGTCGTTCTATCTGTCGCTCTATCTCTCTGTCGTTCTATCTGTCGCTCTATCTCTCTGTCGTTCTATCTGTCGCTCTATCGCTCTGTCGTTCTATCTGTCGCTCTATCCCTCTGTCGTTCTATCTGTCGCTCTATCCCTCTGTCGGTCTATCTGTCGCTCTATCCCTCTGTCGTTCTATCTGTCGCTCTGTCGTTCTATCTGTCGCTCTATCCCTCTGTCGTTCTATCTGTCGCTCTGTCGTTCTATCTGTCGCTCTATCCCTCTGTCGTTCTATCTGTCGCTCTATCTCTCTGTCGTTCTATCTGTCGCTCTATCCCTCTGTCGTTCTATCTGTCGCTCTGTCGTTCTATCTGTCGCTCTTTCCCTCTGTCGTTCTATCTGTCGCTCTGTCGTTCTATCTGTCGCTCTATCCCTCTGTCGTTCTATCTGTCGCTCTATCTCTCTGTCGTTCTATCTGTCGCTCTATCTCTCTGTCGTTCTATCTGTCGCTCTATCGCTCTGTCGTTCTATCTGTCGCTCTATCCCTCTGTCGTTCTATCTGTCGCTCTGTCGTTCTATCTGTCGCTCTATCCCTCTGTCGTTCTATCTGTCGCTCTGTCGTTCTATCTGTCGCTCTATCTCTCTGTCGTTCTATCTGTCGCTCTATCTCTCTGTCGGTCTATCTGTCGCTCTATCTCTCTTTCGTTCTATCTGTCGCTCTATCCCTCTGTCGTTCTATCTGTCGCTCTATCCCTCTGTCGTTCTATCTGTCGCTCTATCCCTCTGTCGTTCTATCTGTCATTATATCGCTCTATCGCTAATCTGTTGCTCTATCTGTAATTCTATTGCTCTGTCGTTCTGTCGCTCTATTTGTCATTCTATCTGTTGTTTTATCAATCTGTCATTCTATCTATTGTTTTATCTATCATACTATCTATTTATCTCCTTTTGTCTTTGAGCAGGCATAATGTGTTTTACAGGAAGCAGCACAGGCCAAATTTAAGTGAAGTTCCATTTTAAATCCACTGATTTTTTTAGTGTAATGGTGTCTTCTCTGATCTCTAGACTTCTTTACCTGCTATATATTATTACTAAATCTATTGCTAAAAGCATCAAATCTGAGCATACACTCTCACGTCTGACCTCAGCATCTGGTGTAGGTCAAGGTCAGAAGAGACGGGCAGGTTTTCATCCAGACGAGAACAGAAGGGAAGCGAGTAGATGGATAGGGAGATGTTCTGCCAGGGACACGGCTGCAGGTGTGTGAAGGGTAATGAACCATGAGCTGGCAGCTTTTACTGCTCTACCATTCGTCCTACAGTTTTGTTCACTACTGCATAGGTTCTTTTGTGTTAGGCCATCCAAGAACAGCCTAGCATCATGATGGTTAGCTGGTCAGCACATAACACTTTCTTCAGAAAATGTAGTTTCTTTAATTATCCTGATATATTCTGATTTGCATAAAAATGCCTTTGGAGCAGGAGATCTACTCCTGCAAAGGGATCATAAAGGTTCTTCATAATCGAATGTAAGACAACCACTTTAGATTCAAGTTTTAAAATGATGTAGGCTGGACAGAGTATTACTTCTTTATTGCATGTAAGAAGCTTGTTTAATTCTATCAGAATTTAATCCTCTTGTATAAACCGTTTTCTGGTGTCTTTTTTATTCCACTTTAGTTTGCTCCATTTCTTATGGAAGTTTGTTCTGCCACGGAATAAAACAATGTAAAAGATAATTACGACTTCTTTTAATCTCAAATTCTTGCAATTCTGACTTTTTTTCTCAGAATTGAGAGATATAAACTCACAATTATGACTTTTTTCTCGCACTTGCAAATCTATATCTCGCAATTATGACTTTTTTCTTGCAATTCTGTTTTTTCTCTCGCCCCTGTGACTTAGGAGTTTATATAACACAATTCTGACTTTATAACTAGCAATTGCGAGTTTATATCACGGTTCTGAGAAAAAAAGTCGCAATTACCCTTTTTATTTTTTATTCAGTGGTGGAAACGAGCCTCCATAATTTCTTGAAGGTGTGAGGAATATTTAAGAAGGGAGGCAAATTTCTGCCACATAGCCTATCTGCTTATGGATACAATTAATAATTCAGAGGATTTGGGACAGAGCCCCAGAGAGAAGAATGCTGTCACAGTCCTGCTGTCTGGATTAAAGCTTTGCACTGTATATAGCAGATGTTCCACTGTATACATTTACAGAGGACTTTCTTCTCTTTGACATTGCAGAGTGAGACAGCAGAACTAGATTGCTCACATTATAATCATCAAAGCTGTCTGCTCGGCAAGCGCACAATATAGATAGCATTGTTGATTCCTAATGGGACCAGAGGAAATGTTATTGATTGGAGTTTCCAGTTTTGTTTTAAGTAACTTTGTCTCAGATTTTTTTCTCAAAATTCCTTGGGAGAAATAAATGCATCACTTTATAAGAAATTGCTTGTAAATTTCACAAATGTGACCCTAGATCACAAAACCAGTCACAAGTCGCACGGGTATATTTGTGGCAATAGCCAACAATACATTGTGGGTCAAAATAATCGATTTTTCTTTTATGCCTAAAATCATTAGGTTATTAAGTAAATATCATGTTCCATGAAGATATTTTGTAAATTTCCTACCGTAAATATCTTAAACATTTATTTTTGTGAGTGAATGCAGCACAATCGCGAACATAAATGGACAACTGTAAAGGCGATTTTCTCAATGTTTCGATTTTTTTGCACCCTCAGATTCCAGATTTTCAAATAGTTTTATCTCGACCAAATATTGTCATATCCTAACAAACCATACATCAATGGAAAGCTTATTTATTCAGCTATAAATCTCAAGTTGGTCAATTTGGTCTCAAAGTCTGGTTTTGTGGTCCAGGGTCACAAATAATTACAAAGAAACATTTAGCTTCGGCTACTTTGTGTATAGGGACGGCGTTACTGACCGTACGTTTTACAAGATAATATATTTGTCAATGACACTCAGGATCTGTTGTGCACCAAATCCTCCACCATGCCAGTCATCTCTTCTTACTCTTGTCATGTTATGCCGGGTTCAGACTACACAATATTTTTGTCTGTTATGATAGTCACCATGTCAGATTATGCGATTCTGACTCCTAAATTCCTGTCATGGACAAGAAACATGTCAAACTACCCATTGCTTCCTGACCAATCATCGCTTGTTGTCTTTAACGACGTGTGTGATGTTATAGAGAATGCAGAACTAGCGACTGACTTCCAGAAACAAGAGCAAACAAATGACTACTGAAGCGGCGTCTTTGCTAAAGGCTAATTCCAGTATTCATCGGGTTGCTGAAGCACCTCCAGCATTTATCTTTTTACACACTGTCATGGTAATCCCTCAAGGAAACATCATAAAGGCAGGAGTATTATTGCTATAGCTCCACAAACCTTTCCTCCATTGCATAATTCCACCTAGCATCACCAATACCATCATCTCTCTTTCGTTTCGCAATGCTTGAGAGCTGTGTACAGAAGAGCTCCTGTGCTCCAACGGATCGTGGAAAAATCGGGCTGATATTGTGTCTGAACCTGGCATAATAAGTGAAATCTGACTCCTGCTGCATTGTGCTGCGACTCTGCAGCTCGTGCTGTATGGAGCAGGGCAGACGCTTTCAGTTTATATTGTAGTGTCCGCTGTCCAATTGAACTAAATGCTTTTTTTATATAAAATCGCAAAACGCCAGTAGGGGCTGTGCCGTGATGGGCAAGTACAGTAATCGTACAGCCGAACACACTGTAACACCGACTACAGCCTAGTTAGTAACTCAGATAATTTGGTCTTGGAAGAATTTAATGAGACATGCTTTATTTCACATTGAGATCTTTGAATTCAGTGTCTTGGCAAATTGGAGCACAGTTTGAGACATTGTTCGGACAATCAGGCGACTTGAAGGAAGAGTTTTCACTGTATGTATGAATTAAATAAACACAGATTCTTATTAAAGCTATAAAAGTAATTCAGTTAACAGCAGTGAGTATTTTCTTTGTCTTTTGTTGTATGATTGACAATTAATGACAGACGCAGCAGGTTTACTGTATTAGGCTACTGTCACTTTAAGAGCGAATGCAAAGGTTCAATATACTGTTACACATGCGTTCTCTTTCTCAACTGTTTATTTTCACTTTAGGGAAATCCAACTGTTTATATGAATAATCACAAAGACAGGCATTTTGACAATTTTGTTTGTATTTTGCCAAATAAGCTGCGGAAGAGAACTGAATTCAGGATTGCGCACTGTCCAAGAGGCGGCTTTCTTTGCGTGCGAGTTCCAGGCCCGGGGTGGGTAATCGGGAGAATTACCGCCCTACCGTAACTGTACGCGTCAGGGAGGATGGATGGGAGGAAGAGGCCAGGAGGGGCTGAAAAAGCTAGGTTGAAAAGAGAAAGACATTGGAGGAGGGTCCTGCCAAAATGTGTCAAGCTTACAGATTTATTTTCAAGAGGACAGGTGAACAAGTGGCAACAGGTAAAGAGAGATAGGCCTAGTAATGATTAGCATTAGCAACGCTGCAACGTAATTATTCGGCAAATACCATTGTAGCGTTGTCAACCTATTCACAAGCAAAATATTAAATGTAATTAAGGCGAGACACGGCAGGTAAAAACACACTTTTTTACTGGTCAATTTAGAGATTTGGGGATTTTTGTCTTCTTTCAGACTTGTGGTGAAAAAAAGTCCGGAATACACATTTAGGTCTTTATTTTACTACACTTTTACTACACATTTCTCATAAATTCATCAAAAGTTGGCGATCTAAATCATCCCGCTGCTCTGCAATCGCTGTCTGCACCCTGTGTCATCACACACACCGTTAGAAAGCTCCTCTCTCTTCTGTACAACTGTCGGATCCAGATATGGTCATTTCCTTTTTATCAGCAACCAATCGTGAAAGTAAAAGGCGGGATTTAACTCTAAATGTGCAATCTCATTGGCTGATGCCAATTTCTGACAACGTGATTCTCAAAATTACCTTTCTCTTATACTCCAAGTCCGAAATCTCCACTTCAGTTGCACCTATATACACCAAACTTTCCAGTCTTGTACCTAGTTATATTATGAAGACATTTACAGAGGGATTTGTAAATATATTGTTCGTAGCCTGATTTATATAACATTTTATTCCAAAAAACATGGTGAATATAATTTTAATTATTGACAGTATATTCTGATTTACAGGATAACAAAAGTAGATATCCATAAATCCCTCTGTAATTTTAAGAAAGAGCAGTATATGACGGTACATTATAAACCAAAATGTATTGTTTGTTCAGAATTGGGTGAAGTAAAGGAGTAAATTACCACAATTTGATATGCAGAAAAATGATATTTTTTTAACTTCTCAGCTTAAGTGAATTATTATTTAACCTTTACATTATTGTTGAACCATGGTATTAATAAAAACTACACAATAGTAAGAGCTGAACCCTTGCTTCATTGATCATATTTCCACCACCATGAAAAAAGTGGGCCGGTCTTGGGCCTGAAACTCCCGGGCTGAAAAGTGGCCCCACTCCGGCCCTTGAGAGTACCACATTGAGTTATTTTCCATGGCTTATTGCTCTTAACTCTTTTTAACTTTGGACACATGACTGTTACATACGTGTGATATCCATAGTCTACACTCTGCTGTCTGTGTCAACCTAAAATTTTTGACTTTACTTAAGTTTTTGAAGCTGGAAAAAAAAGCAGTTAATTTTGGTTTGGAATGACATTTAGATTTTTGGGGGAATTGTTATTTTAAGCAAAAGTCTTTTTGCTCTCCATTTAATCTCATACAGTTGTGTTGCGTTGCTCTCTCTCATTGTAGATGGGGTGTCATATGGAAACGGCCACACTATACCTCAAACGATGCCAGTCATAGTGAATCACAGCCTGACTGGAAATTGGCTTTAAATGCAGTTAGAGGGTTTAATGTGGGTGTTAAGGGATTACTATAGCAGCAGCAGAGACTGAACTCACCCACACGACCATCATTCACTCCCAGTACTGCTCTACACGTCTCTATTGATTTTAGTTCACTCATTTATCCAAACCAGCGTGAAATATACAGAGAGATGCCTTCTCATCATGTTCTCAGAGAGAGTTCTGACCCTGAACCTCATTCTGATGCTAAATACAGAACTTGCGCTATGCATAAAGACTGCTGAGAATAAATTATGCAGTCACATTCTGATGTTTGGTGAGTTACTGCTGGAACATTTTGTGTGAATGTAGTTTAAACTTATAATAATATCATAATGTAAATATATTCCCTTTTAGGGAGTAAGTATTTTGTGTATAAATGGTAAACAATGTATTTAATGTTTACCGGAGAGATCACAGCTATTAATATAAGAAAAAAAAAGCCAGATTAGACATATACATGTTTTTATGACTATGTTTATGGAGGTCTATAGGAGTGACACTTATATATAAAATACAATTAAGGAATCAGTTATCACTTTAATAATTCCTTAATCAATTTAAATTCAGACATAAAAATGGAAATAGATTAATCACTTTTTGAAATGGACAATTAACAGACAAATGTAAAACTGTTTATTTAATTCATGTTTTATATCTCTACTTGAAAACAGTGGCAATTGGGAGATGTGGTTCGTAAAATTGAGTCAAAAGCTGATTGTTTGACCCCACAGGTGACCTGTCCAAACTCTATTGACAAATGGATGAAGAAAAGCATACTGCCAAATGCTTTTTTTTTTGTTTTAATAAAAAAGCCATTCAAAAATGTTGTTTTTATTATGTTTACATTAATATAAAATTATTTTGTCCATTTTTATGTTCAAATTCTTAAAATGAATACTGATTCCTTCATAATTTGCAAAAATAATGTCTGTTTTCAAACAGTTTTCCAGTTTTCCAAACAATTTATCATAATTACACAAAGTGTATATAGTTCATTAGTGCTACTCAGCTCTTAAATCTTCACTTTAATGTAAAGCGTGACCATTTTTCTCAGATGCAGCTGTATTTGTGTACTTCATTATAATTTCTTATGAGTCAAATTGTGGTGTGAAACTCTATTTACTAAGAAGCAGGAGATTGACCCATTTTGAGTTCTAACAGAGGCTGCTTGCTCGTTTCAGGGGATTTTGTGAAGTCAGCAGAACTAATGGCTGGTTTATTGAGTGCCTGTATAATTAAGTAAAGCTTTTGGCTCTTGGACAGCAGCACATAAGTTAATTTTGCCTTGTATTATTTCATCTGCTGTATTGTTTATTTGCAATGACGCTTTTGCAGTGTGAAAATGAAGCAGAGAGAGTGACACATGTGGATCAAGATCATCTTTATTTCAAATAACATCAATTGATGGTGTTACCTGTGTGCTTCTGCATTGCTTTATTTTGCTCTTGGTGTTTCTTTATTTCTTTAAATTTTGATAATGTAGTGAGCTTGTATTGGAAGGGAAAATAGCTAAATCTAGATTGTGTTCACATTCTCTCTCCTTATATCCTTAACAGATTGGAAATAAACTATAATCATGTAAAGTTCATGACTACATCTGACATCATGTCACCCTTAAAAAAACTCCCAAAATACACAATAAAGGTATAATGTATAACACAGATTCTACCCTTCTCCAGCTTTATTTTGGTGTACATTACAAAAGGCCATTTTTCATGGATTACCTTTTAATGTGGTGAACATTGATGTAATCAACATCTCTTTATACTTACAAATCAATATGTGTTTCTAGTCTTATTTAAAAATGTTAACTAACAATCTTGAAAATATTTTGAGATCTTAGTGTAATCAGTTTTTGAAATGAGATATGATTTAGAGCGTGTGTGTGTGTATGTCATGTGTTTTTAATATATTATGCATGCATGTGATGTGATATTCTAATCAACTGTAAGGCCCTTTATAATCCTGTGTGTGAACACTTGTTTGTATGTTCCCCTGATGCATTGTCATTGTAACTCCTGTTTGCAAACACATCTGAAATGATTCTATCTGCCCTTTCATGTTGAATGTCATCTCATGAATTAGTTTGAATGGCTTCATCTGCGTTTTAACAAATAGTACATGCTGCAGATGAGCTGTAAATGCCAGGAAGTCATATTATCTGAATAATTCATCTGACTGCTGTGATGCTGTTGGTGGGAGGGAATCGCTCTGTGCTGAAGCAGCATATTAAACAGACGTACAGACTGGATCGTTCAAGATATTGATTTCCAATCGTTGACTTCCCTGTTGCAGTGGCCTAGATATTCAATTCTGGTTAATGCCGGTGAGACGGCCTCATAATGACCGTCGATTGTTCCGGTTCAGCATCATCTTCATTACCATCACAGATTTCTTTGTGTAGGGTGGAAATGGAAATGACCTCAGCTACTGATAAAATGACGCTGTGTATGACCTCATTGTGCAATATTCATGCATGGGCATATTGCCATGTTTCAGTAGCTATTGTGGCATTGTGGGACCCACATATTCTGTCTGTTATATACTGTTGAGTCATGGTTAAAAGTGAAATAAAGCTTTGTTGGGTTATTCCAATAATTAAAAGGATATCCTTATTTTACATTTACATATTTAAGATTTGTATCCATTGCATTCTATTAGTTCATGAATTCAAACGACTTACAGGAACAATTAGTTTTAGTTTAAAGTGGTTTATTATTGTAATATGTATGGCATACAGCTGATGACTTAATCAGTCTTGATCAGTCTTAATAAAGATCTGCTAAATTCTAAATACAACTGAGATGATAATATAATAATAATCAAAGTTTCATAAAGTTTAATAATAAAGCAGTTCAGTCCAATTCTAAATATTTACATAGGTTTGTAGTTGTCCTAGGCAAAGGTTTTTAACAAAGTTCTTTAATAGATGCTTTTAATTGGTTTAGTGTTTTAGTAGCCTATTATTTTGTTTATAATAAAATAACATTTATTAATATTTTGAATTAGCTTTTATTTTTATATTTTCATTTTACATTTTAGTTTTAGTAATTTTGTTATGTGCTTTTATCATTTTAATTAGTTTTTACAATTTCTATTTAGCTTTAATTTACTTTCAGTAAATTAAGTTTTAGTACCGGTTATCATAGTACCAAAAATGAGAAATGTTGCCTTGGCAAATAACTGAAATAAATTAAGTTTTTCATTTAATATTTATATTGCATTTAATTTGAGCTTTATTTGAATTATCGAAAATTTGTACTAGTTTCATTTAATGATAACAACACTTAAAAGACTTTGTATTGATCACCTTTATATGGTCAAATATCAAAAATACTGTTTATAGTTTGATTATTGTTTGTCATTGTATTTTATCATGTTATCCTGAAAATAGCCGTTAGTGCTGACATGGCAATATGCACATAAACCTCAATGAATGTGATATAAAATAGTTGATCCGGGATTAAACCGATTGTGATGGTGCATGAAAGCATCTTAAAGGATTTTTGTTACATGAATTTTAATTCCCAGTGACATCAATATTTTAGAGTTTTGTGACTTAGTTTTGCTTTGATGTCATCTATATGCTAGTGTAGTCTAACGACATATGCAACTTTTAAATGTGTATATCAGCTAAAATGTAGTCACTTTTTCCTCTTCTGGGAAAATAGATGATATTATTGATGACTGATCATTTGTCTAATAAAATGATCTCTGCAGTGAGAACTAGAGGATGTCAGAATATACGTCCGCCAGCTCAAGTATGAATTCTGTAGGGTTTAAAATGTTCCCTGAACCAACTTTGCAGTGTGTTTTGTCTGTGATTAGTGTTTTATCCATGTAGCAATGTTTTTTTCCCTTCAAAATGGAAACTTATTCCCCAAGATGAGAAATCCCTGTCTTTTAAATGCTTTTCAAATGTTTTGCCATGTGCAAGAGAGCGAATTTACATGCTGTCATCCATGACATTGTCCACCATTAGATTTGCATCCCAAATTACCTCTGGCTTTCCATATTTAACAAAATCTGGCAGCTCTTTTAATATTTATGGCTGCTTTGCGCTCTTACTACTTGTATTTTTTATCTCATCCTCTCTTCTCTCTGAACAGCTAAACCAAAAGGCCCCGTCCTCAGGATCACACTGTGTTTCACCATGAACGTTGCAGTATCACCGATGGCCAGTGAGGCTTCCTCCCCTATGATAACCTCTGTAACTCCCACCCTGGAGCCCGGCCTCGATAAACACGATGATCCGGACCTGTGTGGGCCCAGCGTCAGCGGGGATGGGCCGACCCAGAAACAAGATCCCTACCGCAGGTACCAAAAACCTCCTCCTCTCCACACAGGGGCCGACTGGAAGGTGGTTCTCCACCTGCCGGAGATAGAGACCTGGCTAAGGACCACGACAGAGAGAGTCAGAGATCTCACACACTCTGTGCAGCAAGACAGCATCAATAGACATGTGGATGTGCACCTAGTACAACTCAAGGTAAGAGTGCCTTAAATTGTAACTTTGTTGATTTTCAACCCGCTTTGTATTGTTACAATGTCGGTTGGTAAATTAACAATGTTTACTCGTTCTCCGTGTTACCTGGGGCGAGAAATTGACATTTATTTGTGAGCAAAAGTCTTTTGACTGCTCCAGGGCTTTCATGAAAACTACAGATTATACATTTTTGTATCTCCGCCCACGGACAGTCGGATCGACAGAGGGTTATTAACAGAACAGTTATTGTAAGGGTAGGTTTATCACTGAAATTGTATTGTACTATGTCTACTCTTTAAATGGTACCATTAGCTTTCTTACCTGTACGTGACTGCGTTTTGCTTCTGGGAGTATTTCGTAAGTATTTCCTACTAAAGCAAGGCAGTATTTGATTCTGGTCGAGCATATTCATTTCAGACTGGTGGCAGGGCCTTGGACAGCAACATGACCTGTGCATTATGAGTGTTGAAGTTTTGGGTGTTGAAGCAAAAGGGAAGACGACAACCTTTTTTTGTTTTCACTAGTCAGGTAGCACCTGTTAAATTTTTTTTCACCTTTCCACTGCATAGGCAGCCAGGTCTAATTGATAGCACATTTTGCCAGCGGTGAATTACCGATTTATATACTTAATTCTGATTGGTGAATTGCAGCATTGAGAAGATAGTTTCATATAATGATGCTAAAAGTATATTTATAATTTTCAGCATCATTACTCCTGTCTTCAGTGTCACATGATCCTTCCAGGGCTGTACAGTGCGATATATTGCACGTGCTACGAAAAAATCGGTTTGTGTGATAAATAAATGTACCACAGTACCACAGTAGCACGTGTGCAATGCAGTTATAAATATGTGTGAGACAGAGCCCTCCCACTCCCACTCCCAATCTTAAATAGCAATGTGTATACATATTGACACGTTTCCAAATTACATTTATTAATAAGGATTAAAGTTATTATCCAAACTTTCGTAGCCTAGGCGTGAGCTATTTTTTTTTCTGTTCAGACTGCAGTTTCTTGGCACATCCAAATTGGTTGTCACTGCTGTGCGAGGTTCAGTGCTTTGTGAGTTCCTCAGATTTGGAGTGTGCGTGCAGTTTTCAAATCTGAACACATTAGTTGTAAATTGACTGTTAAGGTATAAATTATGCACCATTCGTTTGTGCAATCCCTAGTTGCTAAGAAATTGTTCTCAGACATAATCTCAGACTAATCATAATTTATTTTATTATGTTTTGGATTTTAGATGCATATTTAGATATTAGTATGTAGTTTGGGGTAACTACATATTAAAGCTTGATCAGTCACATTAAAGTAATCAGAATAAATACTGATTCAGTGCGGTCTGGGTCGAGGCAGAATTCCAGCTACTTATTAATTTGTTCCTTGTTATTTCCATCAAGTGGTGCATCAATTTTTGGTCAAGATCTTGTATTGAGAATGCAAGAGTCCAGCGCTCTGTAAAGTCTCCTCCAGCACATCCCGAAGACTATTAATGATTTTAAGGTCTGGATTCAGAGGTGCCGATACATGTGTGAAAATGATTATTCATGCTCCCAACCAACCATTCTTTCACAGTTTGAGCTTGATGAATCTTGATAACAACAAAGCTATTCTTATGTAGTTGCTTCTATGCCATTTCCTCAGCTAGTCGAGTGAGTTAGTTGATGGCAGGAAAATGAAGCAGCATTTTCAGGTGCTCAACCAAAACGGATGGATGTTGGATTGTGGTTAGTGATATTGGGCTATATAAACAAAACTGACTTAATGTAAAGCAAGAGGTGTTACATTCCTGCTGTCTGGCATTTTTGTCAAAAAAAAAGTTTGTCTGAAAACATTTATTGTTAAGGTTTGCATTTTGTGTGTCCTGTATGGATATGGAACATTAATGTCCTTTGTCAGTCACATGTCTGTTTAAGTGATAAACTGCACTATTTGTGGTTGTTTTCAGAGATGGTGACAGAAGTTTTATACTGTTTGTTTTTTGTTTTTTGAATTTAATACGGTAAGCCACTGGAAGCCAGTGCAGATCGTACAAAATTGGGGTGATATGGGCAGAACGTTTGGTGTGAGTAAGTATTCTAGCAGCAGAGATTTGAATGTATTGCAATTTGGAAATGGAGCTAGCAGATAGGCCAATGAAAAGGGCATTACAGTAATCAAGATGTGATGTGACAAATGCATGGATGACAGTTTCAGCGTCATTGATACTGATGAAGGGACGGAGCTGGGCAATGCGACGTAGATGAAATAATGCTGATTTAGTGATAGAATTAATATGAGCCTGGGAAGAGAGAGAGGAGTCAAAGATTATACCAAGATTTTTAACAGTACTAGATGGTTTGATGTGAGAGCCAGCGATCTCACAGGTAAAGTTGGTAGGAATTTTGCTAGTGAGTGACGGAGGTCCAGTAAAAATAATCTTAGTTTTCTCCATGTTAAGTTTTAGAAAATTTGAATGAAGCCAATCTTTTATTTCATGCACGCAAGCAGAGATTTTTTTTGGTTGTGACAGATAGAGCAGGTGTACAGATAGTATATAATTGGATGTCATCAGCGTAAAAATGATAATTAAAACCATGACGGTGGAAGATCTGACCAAGAGGTATTATGTAGATTATGAATGATAATGGCCCGAGAACGGATCCCTGGGGGACACCTTGCTTCAGGGGGACAGTAGGTAAACGAAAATCTTGAACTGAAACGTAGAATTGTCTGTCAGAGAGCTAGGAAGAAAACCAAGAAAGAGCAGCACCAGAAATACCCACGTCCGAAAGGCGAGATATGAGTAGTTCATTGGAGACCGTATCAAAGGCAGAGCTGAGGTCGAGCTGCAGAAGTATAGACAGAGAACCAGAGTCACCAGAAAGAAGCAGATCATTCAGTACCTTGACTAGTGCAGTTTCAGTACTATGAAGGGGGAGAAAACCAGATTGAAAAGGATCAAAGAAATGATTTTCGACTAGAAAAGACTGAAGCTGGGAGGCAACAGTCCAGTAATTTTGCTATGAAGAGTAGATTTGAAATAGGACGATAATTAGATAAAACTGAGGGATCAAGGTTGGATTTCTTGAGAACAGGGGTAACAGCAGCAGTTTTGAGTAGAGGTAAGAGATGCATTTTTGAAGTGAGAGATAAGTGCCGAAATAACTGAATGGCAGAGTTTCATAAGAGGAGTAGGAGCAGGGTCAAGACGACAAGATGAAGGGTTGGATTTCAAAATTAACTCAGAGACAGAAGATGGAGTAGTCAGAGAAAAGAAAGTCAGGGACTGACTAGATTGATTCGGCAAATATCTAATATTAGTTGCATCATTAGAGAAGCACTGGTGGACGGCGTCTGTCTTTTCTAGCAAGTGATTCATGAATGAACAGCAAAGTTCATCTGAAGCTAGAGCAACCTGAGATGGAGGTTTAGTAAGTTTATTTATTGTGTTAAATAATGCTTTTGGCCTGTTGCTTGATTTATTAATTATAGCAGATACGAAACTAGAACGAGCCGAGTTCAGGGCCGATTTGTAATTTTTGAGATGTTCAATAAAAGCCAAATAGTGAACAGTCAGGCCAGTTTTCCTGTAGAGACGCTCAAGCCGTCTACCTGTGGCCTTTAGTATACGAAGCCCAGGTGTGTACAAAGGAGAAGAATGGGGAAGGGACACTTCTGGTCTTAACAGGAGCATGTTTTTGCAGGATTTCAGAAAATATAGAGAGATAGTTAGATAATATCAGGGAGGGAGAGGAGATATCAAAGACATCAGAGAGATTATAAGAAGCAATGGAGGTACAAAATGATGCAGTATCAACAGCTTTGAGATTGCGGTAGGATATAACAGTTGTTGAACATTTTTTACGCATAGGCAAGCTTAAGCTAAAATCAAGAAGTTTATGATCAGAGATACCGGTATCAGATGAAGAGATGGAAGAGATATTGGCCCTCGATGTACAGATCAAATCAAGGGTATGGCCATGCGTATGAGTAGGAACATTAACATGCTGAGTCAATTAAAACATTCAAAATAGAAAGTAACTGACTAGTGTTAGAGCAAACAAACAGCAACAACATGAATATTAAAGTCACCGAGCAGTAGAATGGGAAATGACTATGAGCAGGCAAGGGTCAACAGTTCACTGAGTTCAGAGAAAAAGTTGGACAGGACCTTAGGAGGATGATAGAGCAAGATAATTATAAGAGAGTCAGCCTTCAATACCATGTATTCAAATGTATTGGTGTCGTGAAAGTCAAGTTGCTTGAGTCGGAGGTTATCACGATAGATGATAGCGAGACCACCCCCTTTACCATGCAGTCGCGGTCTAGACAGATACTTATATCCGTCTGGTGTAAGTAGATTTAACTGCAGAAAATCTTCAGGAACTTGCCAAGTTTCCGTGAGAAGGAAAATGTCATGCTTATTGTCAGTGATCATTTCATTGAGTTATCTGGGGCTTTGTCCGAGATTGATCAACAGTTCAAAAGTGCAAAGTGATGATGGAAGACATTCAAATAAGAGGTATGTTGTTGATCGCAATGAGTGAGATAGATCAGAGAGCGCTGAATAGTGGGACTGGCAGGCAATTGTCTAGGTATGGACGATAGTCTGTAGTTGGTCCAGATGCATGGAAGAGCATCAGGCGTAGAGCAAAATGCACTCTTGAATGAACGCCGCGAGCGGTGTATGTATTGTGGGGGACGGAGAATGCCTGGTCTCTGACACCGTATTCATACGTCATTGGATCAATACGTGGGCGGCAGTTAAAGGTCCTTAGTTGTGATGGTAAATATCCAATATCCATTACGGATGCAAGACAAAAAATGGGGCAGAAGAAAAAAGAAAGAATTTTTTTCCCAAGGCACGTTGATACTGAGGAAATGAGAGCCAATCACAAGCAAAAACCACGTTAGGCAAGCCCTGAACGTCACTTCACCAAAAAACAGCAGACTAAATAGGAGACAACACACCCAGATAGTAGGCAGTAAACAAACAGCGCAACCGACAGAGAGAGCAGTAACTCACCCATCTGAGGAGCCAAGCGTGGTAGAGATGTAACAGGGTAGAGAGCTCGCAGCAGCACCACGATGGCAAATTTAGAGACAATCCAGATCAGTGATCAACAGTGAAAAATGGAGTAACGTTAATCCAACCAGGTGCGAAGCGGCTGCACAGCGTTCTCGACATCAAACTTACAGACAGTAGAGGTAGCTAGTGACAACAGTCCAGTTCAGAGATCAGCAGTGAGAAACGGAGTTATCCACACAGAGTTCCGACAAAAATGATCTGAACAGGACCACACAAAAAAATTAAAAAAATACAATTCAGGCAAAACATACAAACAATCCAGGTGCGAAGCGGCAGCACAGTGCACAGAGTACTTCAGTATTCAGTATGAGCATGAAACTTTGATAGATGCCCAGAAGCTCAGCAAAAAAAAACACATCACTGAAACAAAGAACAACGATCTGATAAGAGAGAGACTGGGTTAGAAGAAACTTGAAATAGAGAAAGACATGTTACATTTTAGATGAATGTGTTGGTGAACTAGTCCATATAGGAAAAAGTCTTTTCTCTTTTGTAACACTATTTTTTGTAGCAGAAGCTCAAAGTTAATCTACAATTTCAGCTCAAATCATTATTTCATGTAGATGCATTTATTTATTGAAGCAGCTGTGTATACAGGCCCTTCTCACACTCTCAGTCTGTATTTTGTTTGTTTGAACACATTGATGCATACAGGGACCACGATTGACTCTCACCGAGCACCAAATGAGAGTACACATTGGCCAGTAAGAAATATTTGTTATTCTATATTAGATATTCTTTTCTAAATGTACTGGCCATTTGCAGGTGTGGTGGTACAAACATAATTTTTGGACCCTGAATACATATAAATGATGAAATACTATCCCTAAAATCCAGTCTTTTAGTTGGGTCATTAACAGCACCACAGCAGTCCATCTTAGATGTCTGGAGATGGAGGTATCGGCTATAAACAGAATGGCCGTAATGGATCTTTGGGTTCTAGATTAGTTTAATTGGATGTGGATCAATCACACCAGAGGTCTTATCAGATTTCTCTACTCAACTCAAACTCTCTTTTTGTTAAGAGCATAGCTTGCTGGATGTTTTTTTCAGGTAGGCGTTGCATTAATGGGCATGTGGATTTAAAAGTCACACTGCATGCATACATTTTTTCCCAGGTTAAGCTGAAGCTCTCATTTTAGGAAAGGTTGTTAAATGCTATTCTGGCTAATAATAGGCCGTCTGAGACTGCATGAAATAAATTCTTTTTAAAAACTTTTTGTCATATTTTCCTCACCACTTATCCCTATGAGAAGGGGTTGAACATTTGGTTGCTGGAACCGTTTTAGCGGGGACCCAGAGCATGCTCCGTCGTGAGATTGATTTAGGCTTATTTATTGATTGTGGTATCTTACATATCCACATGCAAAGTTGGTTAATAACATAACTGCAATAAAGTAATAGCCTAGTTAACTACTAGTTACTTGTTTACATAGGACATATGATGTATTTTATATTATTTAAGCACCTGGAACCTTATCAGTTTGACAGAATATTCTACTTCAAAGTCCCATGGGAAGTCAATCTAACTTAACATTTTCTTATATTAATATAAATTTTTTATATATTAAATTGTTTATTTCCTACTCCTTAACAGTTAATCATAATTTCTGCTACGTCATCTCTTGGAAAATCCAAAGGCCAGGTCTTTCCTAATATCCGCTATTATTAGAACAGAACACATTTTACACATGAGGAAAACTGATTGTTTGGTCAATAAGTAAAGAACGTCCAGACTTTAAAGCTCTTGATTCTGACTTGCCCTTATGAAAAAGTAACATAGTTCTTGTAACAAAAAGTGTTTGTTACAATAAGGCTTTAATTGCAGGTAAAAGCATTTTTGTCTCATCATTTCCATGTTTAGTAAAATGTTTTTCTTTTTGTTTGGTTATGAAAAATAGCCGCCTACACTTTTAGAAACTTTAGCTACATGTCACCGTTCTTAATAAATCTATTCCCTTAACAGATCTATCATAAATTCTACAACAAGTTATTCAAAATGTACCACTGTTAGAATAAAACGTGATCAATTCCAGTAAGAGTGGTCATGAGTAGTTTAAAAGGCTTTCTAATTTATTTTGATGCAATTTGTTTTCTTCTCTTTTCATCAGTCTTTTTAGTTTATGTGGCTGTTTTATGTCATTTTAGACTTTCTCCATAGGCTTTTAAAGTAGGAAATTCTGGATAGAATGCAAATGGCTCACACATTTTATCTTTGACATCACATTATAGGAGCGGCTCGCCACTCATGCAAAATTAAATAAACCGGCTTCATTCATATTGCGCAGATAATTGGTCCTAGTTCAGTTCGGATGGAACTTGGCTTTTATTAAAGCTCTGAACATGCAATGTATATAAATTAATTAATAATTCTATAGCCTATGCTTCCAGTAGAAATATATGGGGGCAGGGGGAGTTGTTGTACAGTACTTGGTAGTGTTTGCCCCCGCCAAACACCGCCCCTGCCTATGAGTAATGAGCTTTAATTTGATTATCTTCTTTAGTAATTGTTTTAACTTTTCTAACTTTTGCACCACTTTGAAGTTTCTTTAAACAATTGACCGTTCGCAAAGACCCGCCCCGTTACTTTTCGGTTACTTTTGATATTAAACATATTAAACAAAGTCTCACCTTTCAAATTTGGTCATTTTTTTAAAAGAAATTTAAACAATAAATACCGTTTTGTGGCTCTTTAATGTGTCGTGACAGATCGCTGTAGAGCATCAGTTAAAGCTGCTCGTGATCCGATCATCTCTTCCTTCTAGTTCATTTATAGCATCAAAAAAACATGAATGAACATAAGAAGGAATGTTGTTTTAACCGCAGAAAGGCATCAGTACATTCCGTTTTTCAAGTTCAAATCCTCCCATGTTAATCTACTAACTCTCCTGACTGCTTTGTCGGACAAAATGGCGGATGGCGAAGAATGATTGGTCAGATCACCTGTCAATCAAGCTCCCTGCGTAGGGTCAATTAAGGCAGCAATTAAACTTAATTTCAACCCTGTTTAATTAAAAACTTTTTACAATGTTAGGGTGTAAAATGCATCGGCAGGTGTAAGAGTCTAATGTGGGGATTCCCAAACTTTTTTGTCATCCGAACCTCTTTGATCTAAAATTTGAAGTATTTTAAGGATGTTTAAATGTGAAGCATCTTGATCTGCTATGTGATATTAGGATTTAAGCATCACATCTTCTGATGTCCCTCTGCTCTGACATTCCTTGGACAATTTTGGAAAATTTTTGCAAACTTCTGTTCAGCGTCTCACTTTGTGAAATCCCGCGAGCCCTCTGCCCACTGTCTTGGTTTTACCACTCTGCACTCTCGGTGGGTAAGTTTCCTCTTGTTCATTGAGTAGTGTTGCATTTTGGTTCTGCCTATTCGGGCCTGGCTAACGTGGAGTGCTGTGGCCTCACTTTACTGTTTCCTGCGAGCCCTCTACCACTGCATAATTGGAACTCCTCTCTATCAATACCTGTGCTCTGGTCGCAGAGATCGAAGCGTTACCATAGTAACGATGTGACTCTTCATCGCACCAGGACCCTCATACCCCTAACCAGAGATGCGGTCTACTCGTCAACGCATGTTCCCCATCGACACAATTGCGCTCTTTTGAACACTCGTTCCTTGACTGGCAAGGGTACACTGCTGGATGAAATTACAACTGAGAGAAACCTGGATTTACTATTTCTGACTGAAACCTGGCAAACGCCTGATGATTTCATTGAACTAAACATTTTAACCCCTACTGGATATAGTTATCTGACAAAACCTCAACTTAGTGGCAGAGGTGGTGGCCTGGCTGTGATCTTTAAAAACAATTATAAAGTGACTCAAAACTAGGAACATCAAGAATGTCGTATATGATGTCTATCACTTAAACTTGCTGGTCCCGCTCTGCTTCTGATTTTGTTGATTTATAGACCCCCTAGATATACTACAAACCTTTTCTCTGAATTGACTGAACTTCTTACTCTCGCCTGTGCCCAGCATGATAGAATCATGATGCTAGGTGACTTTAACATACGTGTTGATTTTGATTGTACTTCTGCAAAAGACTTTATGTCTGTTTTGAATTATTTTGAAGTATATCAGCATCTTGATTTTCCCACACATTCTCACTCTCATTCTCTCGATTTGCTTTGCACTGTTGCTATTGACAATGTGCATGCTCAGGGTCATGATTTGGGCATCTCTGATCATAAACTAATTGTCTTCGACTTCTCACTTCCTCTTTTAAAAACTAAAACTACTATATCTTACAGTAACCTGAGATCTATAACTGTTGACAATTTCTCTGATACTATTGCTGTTTCTGCTCTTCCTTCCTCACTCAACCTCCTGAGTCCTGATGAGATAGTTTCAACCTATGATGAGTCTATTTATAATGTTTTGGATGATCTTGCTCCATTAATAACTAGAACTGTCCCGTCTACCCATTCTTAGAGTTATGAATCTTGGTTCAACAAAGCCAAGTGCAAACCTAAAGCTCTTTTCTCTGAGATAAACAAACTGGTCAAACCATCATCTGTAGCTATTACTGGCTCTGTTGATCTCTGTGAAAGTTTTCAGTCATTTTTCCTACAAAAAATTGATAACATTTATCAATTTTCTCCAACTGCCTCTTTCTATTCAACTCCATATCTGATAGGTCGTCCGCTTGACACTTTTTTTTACTCCCAAATACATCTGTGGTTGAACAACTGATTATCAAATCTAAATCTACACTTGATCCTATTCCAACATACATTCTAAAAACCCTTTTGCCTTCACTTATTCAACCTATTACTCATATTATAAATAGATCTCTTGCCACTGCCTATGTTTCGCATCATCTAAAAGTAGCGGCCATCACTCCAATTCTAAAGAAGTCTGGCCTCGATAACACCATTCAGAACAATTATAGACCAATATTGAACCTCCCTTTTATTTTCAA
Source organism: Rhinichthys klamathensis goyatoka (assembly GCF_029890125.1). Classification (NCBI taxonomy): domain Eukaryota; kingdom Metazoa; phylum Chordata; class Actinopteri; order Cypriniformes; family Leuciscidae; genus Rhinichthys; species Rhinichthys klamathensis. The sequence continues at coordinate 8,068,188 of NW_026606660.1, forward strand.
GTTACTTGAGAAGGTAGTTGTGGCACAACTGCAGTCACATTTAGAGAAACATAATCTTTTTGAACCGCTTCAATCTGGTTTTCGTCCCTATCACAGCACAGAAACAGCACTTTTAAAAATGCTAAATTATCTTCTGGTGCCCATAGTATCCTGGTTCTTCTTGATCTCAGTGCAGCATTTGACAGTGTGTGCCACTCTACACTTCTTTCTCGACTGTCTGCAATAGGTATCACTGGTGCTGATCTTCAGTGGTTAAAAGGATATTTCACAGCTGGAAAGATGAATGTGTATTTAAATTGGGTCATTTATGTAGTAGAAATGTGAAATTATTTTAGAAGTTGGTGCCTTCTAGACTGAGAAAAGCCAGAAAATGTATTTTTGGCTCATGTGGATGAAAGACGACAATAACTCCCAGAATGCACTTGCTTCGCTGCCCTATGAGGCCACTCCCAAGCCACGCCTACCGGTTACAGAGGGCAGTATCGGAATAAATGATACAACTAGACTACTAGTTGGCTCGAAACTGATAGATAGATAGATAGATAGATAGATAGATAGATAGATTCATAGATCCATGTGTGGATCACAGCTAGTAGGGTGCTCTGTTACACATGCTGGCAGTGCTGTTTCCTCAGCAGATTCAGCCTATTTTCTTCCAGAAGAAAATGGCATCGCTGAAATTCGCGACAGCAATAGGACTCTCTATTTGTGTCCATAGGCACACATCTGCTCCTCCATCATCCGCAACTGTTCCTCGCTGTTTTGCGGCTCGTACAGGTAGTCACGAGCATCGGATTCGCGCACCAGATCTTCAAAATCTCCTTCTGCCTAAGCTTTCTCCACAGAGCAAGAGTCTGTTAGCTTAGCTTTAAAAAAAAGATGGCGACAATATTTGTACATTCTGTGAGTGAGATCCCCTATGGGCGGGTTGAAAACATGCGGACTAGCTCCTACTACTGGCTGTAGTCTCTAGTCTCTGGCCAAAAAAAGCCTCTGATGACGCTAATGATGATTTTTGCCTAATCGGAGGTTTTTTCCCAGACACACAATACAGAAATCTCTCGTCTCAGGGGGACACGAGGGAGGGAAGCACGGTCATTCGAAAATACTACCGGGTTTCTACTGATACAAAGCTTAATGCTAATTGGTGAAGTATCCCTTTAACTTCATATCTATCGGATTGACAGCAATTTGTTAGGATAGGTGAGAATCGATCCCGTACCGTCACTATTTCTCATGGTGTACCTCAAGGTTCTGTACTTGGTCCTTTTTGATTTCTCATTTATGTGGTGTCACTAGGACAGATCATCAGACGGCATGGTCTCAACTTTCATAGTTACGCTGATGATATTCAAATTTACTTCACGGTTAAACCTAACTCAGGTTGTCCACCCGCTTCTGTTATCTCTTGCCTTCAGGAATGTCTTGGATGTCTGATAACTTCTTACAGCTTAATGCTGGCAAAACTGAAATCCTGTTGATTGGCCCTAAATCATTTACCCCAGCATGACATGTTCATTGATATTGATGGTGTCCAGATTAGGCCTTCAAAAACTCTGCGGAATCTGGGAGTTTTGTTTGACTCCTCGTTAGGTTTTGACTCATACATTGGTCAGATTTTTAAATCACGCTTCGTCCACTTGCGGAAATATTGTTCGTATACGCCCCTCTCTTAACTTTGGAGATGCTGAAACTGTTATCCACGCGTTTATAACCTCCAGATTGGACTACTGTCCAACTCCTTATATAGCGGCTTACCCACCAAAGCTATACATCGCCTTCAAGTGGTGCAAAAATCTGCACATATCACTCCCATCCTTTACCAACTTCACTGGCTTCATGTGGTCTATCGCATTCAGTTTCAACTTTTAGTCTTAGTTTATAAAGCCTGTCATGGCCCCGCACCCCAATACCTTGCTGAGTTATTGCAACAATATGTTCCTGCCCGGACCCTTAGATCTAGCAATGACAATTTGCTGTACCCAAGTATAAACTCTCTACTGTGGGTGTTAGGGCTTTTAGTGTTATAGGCCCTAAGCTATGGAATAAGCTGCCCCCTAATCTTTGTGCCACCCCTAACCTCCAGACCTTTAAATATCAACTTAAAACTTCACCATGCTCAGGAATTAATAATTTTCCTCTATACTTCTGTCTTCCACTTTTTCAGTATTTATGTTACATGTTTACTTTATCGAAATAGTTTTCTCTGATTCTATAACTTCTCATGTAAATTATTTGTAGTTATTTGTTGTCTCCATCTGCTTTTCTGCTTGTTTGATTGTTATAATAAGCAGATTGCTTGTCTCTTTGTCTTATTTTGTGAAGCGACCTTGGGTTCTTGAAAGGCGCTATAAAAAATAAACTTATTATTATTATTAGTAGTAGTACTCCCTGAGATTTTAAGTTAATATTTCAAAAATGAACTACATATGTTTACTGCTCTCTGATGTTGGTTAATGGTCACATGACAAGCAGATAAACAAACAAACAATAAAAAAAATGTTTGTTTGATTTTGATTTGTTTTTATTAGAAAAATGGTCAAATATATATATTTTTTAAATGTTTTTAGTAATTATTTTCTTTGATCAACTTGTGATCCCTAGTTTGGAAACCCTGGTCTAATGCACTAACAGCATTCCACATCAAGTGTTTGACAGTGATAATGATGATGCGATTATAGTGAGAGTTTCAGTGTTTCTCTCACAGCTGAATCCCTCTGCTCCGCTTTCAGATGAATCAAGAAACCATTACATAACACCGTGTCTGTAACATCACTGTTTTTCAGTTGTGTTCTCATTTCATCTTCAGAACAGTGTGACTCAGCTGACTTTAATTAGACGTTTACCCTCTCGATGTCTTTCATGAGGGAGAATCAGACATCCTGTGGATCTGCTTAAACAGATAGAGCCATTCAAATAAACCCAGACATGTTTTGAAACTGAGATGGAAGAAAGTGTTTTAACCTCAAAAAGCAACACACTTTAGCTTTAAATAAGTGAAAGTAAAAAGGAAGCCGGCTGCGTCATTGTTTCTCTCAGCGGAGACTGTGCATTATTAATGTGCTACAGGAATCAATCCTTTAACTGAACTTATGTCACCATCTCTGGAACGTGACCTGCTGGTTTTTTCTTTTTCCTCTATCCTTACATTTGTCTATTTGTCTGCTGCTGTTTGTTGTTAAATAACACGCTGCAGTCTCTGGTGTTAGTTTTACAGCCAGTCTGAGAAGCTGCCTTTCCTCTTAATAAATCATGTGAGGCTTTTAAAATGTTAAAGTGACTTTGTGTGTGTGTCTGTCTCTGAAGAGGAGCTTTTCATAGTCCATAATTGTGTCTTACTGTCTTTATAGTTGTAAGTAACCACTGCAAGCATGGTAAAATTAATCAAATCTTACAGTATATTGACTTTTGGCTGTGTAGCAACTGTCAATTTGAAGATATTTCTGAAACAAGATCCCTGATTGTTTCAGTCAGTTTGAAAGCCACATTTCATCACTGCTTGTTTTAGGAACCTGTCACAATGTAATGAAGCTCTGTAAAGAGACTTTTATTGAAGAATTGGACCCATATATGCACACACAATGAATAAGTACACAATAATTTTAAATTAGGTAAGAATTATAAATTATATAATAATTACATAATTATAATTTCCTGTGACGCTAAATATGACAAGATGTGTGGAGAATGAATTGATGGACAATATAAAATGTATATATAATTGATTAATGTATATTAATAAATGTAATCATTTTTAATGATTAACAATAAATAGTATAAATATAAATTAAATATGAAATTATATATACTGTAATTATATATTATATAAAGTTATTATATGTAATTATAAATGCTAATTGTACATAAATGTATAATATATATACTCAGTAAATAAAAAGTCTATTTGACAGCAACGTTTTTCAATCAAAAGAAAAAACCTTTAAGATGGATGAACAAGCCTAAAGCTTAGATTTATTTTTCACCATTATAAATTATGTTTTTGATGTTTGATGAATTCAGGAGATGAAGATAAGTTTATGATCTAATACAGCTGAATATGTTTTATAGATTTTATATGAAGTCTTGCACGTTCTTTTTTCAGTATGACATTTTGATTTCTGCCTGCTCCTTTTCTTTGGTTGGTTAGGCACCTTTTTCTGCTTCTTTTGTGGAGTTTCTGTTGATGCATTGTTGTTGTGAAGAATTCTGTGTGTGTTTCTTGCTGAATCCAGGGTTATTCTGAGGGGGTGACTGAAGTCTTTGTGTTCAGTATCAGCAGACAATGAGTCAGTCCGGGCAGCACACATCTGTTTCTCCATGAGAGGCCACAGAGCACAGCACTGACTGATACTCCTACACTAGTGACTCACACTCAGTCTTCCTGTGAGCTTCATACTGAGACCTCTGATTCTTCATCATGTTTGCAGTGACTCCAGAACTTCTCTCAGAATGGAGCTTTGAGTGAGTTATATGAATGCTGGGAAATATATCGGACAAGCTTTCAGGAGGAAACGGATGTTTCAAATATATAATTATGAGGCAATTACAGATGACTGAAACATCTTTACCATCTACAGTCACATGTCTCTTCCTCTTAAAACACCAATTAGTCAGCATCTAGTGGCATGGTGTTTATATGCTATATATTGACTTTGACTTTCAAACAAACAGTGCCATCTTGTGGAGATGATGTACCATTCTAGTCTGGGTTAAAAAAAAGTGCGTGTGTGTGTGTGTATATATATATATATATATATATATATATAAATATATATATATTTATAATGTATACATAGTTATATAGTACATACATACATGCATATATATAGTTTTTAATTATTTAAATAAAAAAATAATTATTAGATTAAAAAGTGAATAATTAATACTCAAAAGTAAAGACAGTGACTTTGTGACAGTGAAAAAGATTTCTGTTTCAAATTTTTCTGTTCAAAGAATACTAAAAAATAATTGCTGCCTAAATCTTACCGACTCAACTTTTGAATGGTAGTGTATAACTCTCATAGTAATTTAATTATTCACTTGTCGGTTGCATGAATTAAGACTATATTACAAATAATCCATTAAATATTTGATCAGTTAAAATACAATGAATAATTTACACTCGAAAAAAACATTCAAGGTTTATGGATTTAAGTTGAACTGTTTAGACATTTAGTATATCTGGAAAGTAAATTTACAAATAACATTAGCGTTTTTTTAAAACATCTGGATAATATAAATAAAAAGCCTTTAGTATGTCATATTTAAGAACATTGGTGTCACTGCTTGACAAATTGTTGACCAAAGGATGGCGTCACTAACATGCAATCTTGAGAGAACTGTCATTGATTGATAGATAGATAGATAGATAGATAGATAGATAGATAGATAGATAGATAGATAGATAGATAGATAGATAGATAGATAGATAGATAGATAGATAGATAGATAGATGGATAGTACAGAGGTAGTTCTGTGGGTTTTGCAGTAGCAGTTGAGTGTAGTATGTGGAGACTGGCAGTAGATCAGCTGTGATGTGCACATTCCCAGATGAGATCAGCACACAGAACAATGTCTGCAGCACACCACTAATGCAGACACACCCTTATTCCACAGATCAGATGTCCAGTATGAGAAGGATTCACACTCACACAAACTAATAATAAAGCACACATGCATCTGCACTAATAGCATGTAATAGAATTTTATAAGTTGTCAGGACACAGTGATGTGATTTACACACACACACACACACACACACGTTTCTCAGGTCTGTATTTTTATCCAGTTGAGACCAGATCATTTCATGTGGATGTTTATTTCGAGTGATGTAATCTAAGTAATGTGGAGAATTCAGAGAATTCAGTCTCCTCTACAGTGAGAGAATGGTGTGTACAGTGTGATGAAACGAGGTCCGTACAAGTTCTGCACATTTCTTGTTTTATGTGTGCTTGTTCATGGAATACTTTGATTGTAGTACTCCCAGCTCCATTTACCACTATTTGCCATAATTAAATCTATCTGGCAGAATGTAAATACAGGTCTGTTTGTTAGTTAAAGGGATAGGTCACCTAAAAATGAACATTTTGTCATTACTTACTCACCCTCAAGTTGTTCCAAACCTGTATTATTAACCTGTATATTGTTCCAACCAGACAGTTGACGGTAGCCATTGACTTCCATAGTAAGAACAAAAAATACTATGGAAGTCAATGACTACCATCAACTGTCTGGTTACCAACATTCTTCAGAATATTTTCTTTTGTGTTCAACAGAAGAAAGAAACTCATAGAGGTTTGGAACAATATGAGTGAGTACATTTTTGGATGAACTAACCCTTTAATTAAGAATTGAGATTCTGTTTTTGTATTCTAGTGGAACCATGCTACTTTTATATTAAAGGGTGATACCATTGTATTTTGACCTATACCATGTTTAAAAAATGTGGTGTCGGTAAGATAAAAAAAAAAACATGTTTTTGAAAGAAGTCTCTTTTGCTCATCAAGGCAGCATTTATTTGATCAGAAATACAGTACAAACAGTAATATTGTGAAATATTATTACAATTCAAAATTACTTTTCTATTTGAATACATTTTAAACTAATTTATTCCTGTGATCAAAGCTGAATTTGCATCATCATTACATTAGTCTTCAGTGTCACATGATCTTTCAGAAATCAATCTGATATGCTGATTTGATGATCAAGAAACATTGAAAACAGCTGTGCTGCTTAATATTTTTTTCGAAACCATAATACATTTATTCAAGTATTTGTTTTGTGATAAATTCCAAAATAACAGCATTTGTTTGTAATAGAAATATTTAGCATTATTTTGAATGTCTTTTACTGTCACTTTTAAACAATTTACCGTAATACATCCTCACCGAATAAAAGTATTAATTTCTTTAAAAAAAAAAATCTTATTGACAACAGGCTTTTGACCTTTTATACACAAACAGTGTATGAGTAACATATTTGTAGACAATACCATGGTATTACATTCATGGTAACGTTTTAAAACCGTTTTGTACCATGGCACATTATCTTGTTAGGGAATTGTGTGTCAGTACAGCATACTCTGTTTTTACATCAAGAAGCTTGTCATTTTCCAGAGAATCTGTTGCATTTGCTAAGTTTTTCATTTAAATCATATTCAGTGTTTCAAATTCATAGGTCAGAAATGCAAATTTTGTTTGTGGTGCATTTGCTTGAAATCTGCTGTGATAGACACATTGATCTTATGAAGTGTTTGTCAAGTCACCTTTATTTTTAAAGCTCTTTATACAATAGAAATGCTTTCAAAGCAGCAATTCTAAGAAGTTTAATGATGTAAACTTTATAAAATAGGAGACAAATTAAAATAGCATGATAATAGTGCCACTATTCAGCTCAATGCAATTTAATGTTGATTCAGTCAGTGCAGTCAAATCAATTATATTGCTGAATATTAAGTGTCTCCAACTAAGCAAGCCAAGGTGACTATATTTTAGAGTGTAAATCCTTAACACAGCCATAAATAAAACAAAATCTTGCCCCTTTGCACATGTAGGCTGTATTCTACTGTAAAATGTAGTGTTCTAGCCTTGTTGATAGTGCTAATGTGGAAGCCCGTGTGTGTGTGCTGTGACCTTAGCGTCTCCAGTTACCCCTCAAACCCCTGTGTAATACCCCCCCGCAGCAGCTGCCCATGCTGGTGGGGCAGACAAAGTGAGGCCAGCACGAGGGCTGCTGGAGGGAGGGAGAGGTCAAGTCCCAAAATAGCCCCTCGGTGTGGTGAGGCAGCCCCTCCTCCAGAGAGAAAGACAGAATGGAAGAAGTGGGCCAGTGAAGTGAGTGAGGAAGAGATACAGAGAGAGAACGACAACATATCAGACAGCACGAGCACTCAGAGCTGTCACATCTGACATCAGATCTGACACGCATGCCGCGCCGAGCACACTAAACGAATCTTCATTCTCTTTCATTCTTCGTGTTTTACCTCAGCCGGTGCGCAGGTAAGAGGACGGATCAACTGACACGCTCAAGTATGCTTCTAACAGGAAGTCTCTGACAGCTTGACATTGCTGAGATTGTTTGAAATATTGTTCGGATGTGAAGTTGAGTGGCTGCGTTTTCTTTTGTGGATAATTGATTATGCTTGGCTTTGTGTTTGGTGTGGTTGTGAATTTCTTGCACATTTTTAAATGAAAAAGATGAGAATTAAGTTGGATTGGCATATTTTGTAGGAAAATGTTTGCATTATTTTTGCATTTGGAAAAGGAAGAGGCTTTGAATGAAAGTTAATTTACGTGGGAGTGTTTGTGTCAATGTGCGGCTCGTGTCATCACAGATCACATGGTGTTGAGAGGGCAGCTGTGGCCCCTATATACACACCCTTTCTCTGTCACTTTCACTGGCCTTTATCTCCACTGATAACAAAAAGTACCATGGTATTTTTAGCTCCTTAGAGTACCTTGTTAATATCATGGTGGTAAACTTGCATTCAAACATCAGTGTAAATGTAATTTATTATTTCTGTGATGCAAAGCTGTATTTTCAGCATCATTACTCCAGTCTTCAGTGTCACATGGTCCTTCAGAAATCATTCTAATATGCTGATTTGCTGCTCAAGAAAGATTACTTATTATTATCAATTATGTTGACAACAGTTGTGCTGCTTAATGTTTTTTTTTTTTGCAAACCATGAATAATTTTTTCATAATTCTTGTTCAAAAGAACAACATTTCTTTGAAATAGAAATCTTTTGTAACATTATAAATGTCTTTACTGTCACTTGATCAATTTAATGCATCCTTGCTGAATAATTTATTTAAAAAAAAATAGTTCTGATGCCAAACATTTGACCGGTAGTGTACATCAATGTACATGTCAGTATATAAAAATAAACCCAGACTTTATTTTATAACAGTGACCTTGGGAAATGGACATAAAATATTGATTTGAGCTTAAATTATTGTATTGTGTGAGGGAAAACGACACCACGGAGTGATATATGCGAGACATGAAACCTGCACAGCTATGTAAGAAAGTGAGACGATGACAATTAAACACTTTTGTGGCCATTATAATGCTGAAATTGACCAATAAGAAGACAAAACTAGACCAAAAGGTTCATATGTTCTTTAAGAACTGAAGATGGTGTCATATGTATGGTGTATTACAGTTTGTGTGCTGCAGATGATCTGTGAGCGTTCTGTGGACTGTAATTTGGTCAGCTTGTACTCTACTGTTTGTTTTTGAGCCAGCGAGGCAGGAGTGTGTGGGACCTGCTACATGTCTGACCTACATTCAGCGATGCCGTGTTATTTTAGGGAGTGGACGGCACCGTATCAAAGATGCTGCTGGTGTTGCTGTGTTGACAACGAGGTGCAGTTGTTTTGGCATGTCTGCCGTGCCCCATAAATGCTCCTGTGAACTATATTCTCTCTCAGTCTCACCCTTGTCTTGATTGTCTCAGTGCTTTTTAGGTTCTGACACTTTCACAGGTTTAGGGCAAATTACTGAACAATAAAAGAAAAAAAAAGAAAAGAAAAAAAAAGTGGTGCCAAGAAGTATTTGGATGCTTAAGCTACAATTAAAAATGTATACATGTATTTGTATTATATAGAGCTGCACGATTCTGGATAAATTGAGAATCATGATTTTTTGTTTCAAATAGAGATCACGATTCTGAATTGACAACTAAACAAAATAAACATGTCATTTACTAGAGGTTCTGACAAAATGTGAATTGCTGCAGTCTGTTTTGAAATGTTTAAAAAGAAATCTGTTTGAATGAATTCAACTCATAAATACTTCACTTGTTTCCATTCCTTTTTTTAACGAATCTCTTGAATGAATGATTCAATGACAAATAAATGTTTTAACAGTCACTTGTCGTCACCTACTGGTGTAACAATGTAATTGATGCAATCTCTGATGCGTCAATTTACTTAAAGCTGCAGTCCGTAGCTTTTCCTCTTTGTCGCCATCTCTCTGTTCGAAATCTGTAACTGCAGTGATTCGCGGAATTATCATCTTTACGTGGGTTGTAAATCGGCATGAAACAGCGCGGATGAACACAGTGCTTTGAGGCGAGTGCTGCTGTCAGTCACCGCGCTGTGTGGATACTGTCATACAGAATCACAGATTCACTTTTTGAAAGTTTGACCAACATAAGAATTTTCATAAGAAAATGTCTTCTGAACAAGTAAGTAACATCCATTTTTGTTCTGACCAACTAAGGGGGAAAAAGCATTCGACATGATAAGCTTCGTTAGATTTAATCAACGCGATTTACAGCAACCGTGCAAATTATAGCCTACTTTGTTCTCAAATTGTTCATGTTAACAACATCAGCATTGCGTGACTAATGTTAAATTTAATGTGTTTTGTGGTTACCTGTGTAGTTCAGAATTCATATTCTCCATAATAGCAAAACGAGAAAGGCACAACAAAGGAAACTCCATAACTGTGTGAATTAAGAAAACGTACTGTTACACGATTGAACTATTGAAATGTCTTAACTTACTTGTTCAGCAGAAAAAAGCCGTCTCTTCTTCCGTTTTGAACCCCTTCAAAACACGGAGTTCACGCACTTTTCAAAAGCCCCGCCGATGTTTAAATCCTTGTGTTCGCATGAGACGGTTTCTTTCTCTTTCTCTAGCCACCTTAAATCCGAAGTACGAAGTCTTTTGGGTTTTATAACTGCTGAATCTCCAGTTGACACTGATGATTGTTGTTTGGATCTTTCTGGATGCCATAAGTTTAATTATGTAAAGTGCTGCGAGAAAAGCCTATACATCTAAACATCTCGTCACGCGCAGTATAGCCGGCTAGCCGAAACTCCTTCTTTATGTGTACGGGTGTGACGTAATGACGCAAAGACATGCTCGAATTTCCCGCGGAAACCCACCAGTACCACTGGAATTAAAATCATTATTACAAGCTAACCGTTTTGAATCTAGCTATGGCAAGCAGATAGTTTTGACCACTGGCAGAATAAGTTTTTTTTTTATATAATTATTTTGGATTATTTTTAACTTAAAAAAGTTACGGACAGCAGCTTTAAATTTTGATCGCTACCATAGACATCAGTATTTATATCCGAACTATAAACTTTTATCCATACTTATCAGTACTTCTGTGATCATTTTAATATTTGTAATTGAAATAATGATACTGTGTGGTTGAAAAGAAACTGTTCATGACAACTGCTTTCTCTGGCTCAGCTACAGCGTGAACATAGATTTGAATGTTAGCTGTGATCGTATTTGTCAATGGTTTAATAGACACAGCCGAGTCGCTGTCATTTAGAAATTAGATCACATGAGTGTTTGAATCGAGATCGCGATCTTTTAACGATTAATCGTGCAGCTCTAGTGCTATATAACAGAATATCAAAACAAAGGGCTTTTATTTGAAAAAGATATACCACAAACACACATATTTCACAAAGTTCAGTTTTATAAGGTTCAAAATATATTGTTCAGAATGTACAAAAAATGATAACCAGAAAGAGTCCAAAACTTGTGGAACATGCTTATTCTTAATAGTATTAATTACAACAACACATTGGTGTAAAAAAAATAAAAGGAAAAAAAGTGACTTAGAAAAGTGAAATTTGTTTGCAGTTGCCACTTTGGTTTATATTTTGTATTTAATGCAATGAAATTCTGTTATTTTTAAGTTTGACTAAAGTGTGTTAAAGTGTCCAAATACTTATTTTGAGAATTATTTTTAATTTGATTAATGATGCAGTTCCAATGATGTCAAAGTGGTAAAATGTTTCAAAAGCAAATTTCCTTTTTTGCCCTCAGAATTAAAAGTTTTTTATAAATGACAGTGTGTTTAAGTTTGGATGAGATGAGGCAACTGTCCGAGTTTCCTAGCAGCTGAACTGCCCTTCCGACTGACAGGCTGGGGGAAGGGAACATGACATGATCCAACCACATACAGTGGACACAAACAGTATTTTAAAGTGTAATTGAGGTACACTTTGAAAAATGCAAATCTAATTGTTACTTGAGTGAAAAATGTAAATTGGCATCTGACTTCACATGCATTTGTTATCTAACGCAGTGACATTCAGGCATTATTAAGGTGAGACTTGACCCAAGTACTTTTTTGGGGTCACTGTAAATGTGTAGTTGCAGTGTAGTGTAACTAAATCGTATTCTGTTTTGTGATCTCACCTTCTAAAATTAGTTACATCTGAAACTATCCTTTTAATATCACCCCGTGGCTGCTTGATTTATGATTTAAACCACAGTGACAGTAAAAGAAAAGCCCCCTAGACCCGATGACCCACAGCTGTAAATGTGCTCTTCACTGCTGTGACTTTCATATCAGATGAACCACGTGCTGCAAGGAACTACTTAAAGGTACAGTGTGTGATTTTTAGCGGCACCTAGTGGTGAGGTTGCGAATTGCACAAAAGTTATGGTGGCCGACAGGAAAAGATAATGTCTGAGACAGCAGAGAGTAGCCAGTTAAGCAATGAGGTTTCTTTACAAAGATAAATTAAGAAATTATGTTCATATTATTCAGTAAAATGATATGTTATTGCGAATATCATTGTTACTTGTTCATCATTGTGTCAGTGTTTTATTCGCTGACTTTAGCTAGCTTCTTTGCACGAAGAACAACATGGTGACGAAACGCGTTTGTCCATTTAGGGCTACTGTAGAAACATGTCGGCGCATTTTAATGTAAGGGGACCCGCGGTGTATGTAGATAGAAATGGCTCATTCTAAGGTAATAAAAACATAACAGTTCATTATGTAAGGTCTTTATACACCACTTAAAACATAGTTATGTATATGATATTGCATTTCTGTCAACAGATCCTCCTAAATATTACACAATGCACCTTTAAGTACCTTTTTCCAATTTCAATGAAATCATCTTAAAATATCAAACGCTGAATAAAGATCTATAGAATGGCAGCACACTCAACATGGTCTTTGTGAATCTTACTTAATAGTGCCAGCTGTTGCTGGAGGGAATGTGGAGTCACACTGGTTCAAACTAGAACTCAAATAGCAATGAAAATGCACTAGTTCTAGATGTTACTGATGAGGTGTTAGAGTTTACACCACATTGTGTAAATAACACCCCTGTCAGTTTTCAACAAGAATACACTACCTTTCAAAAGTTTTGGGATTATTTGGGATTATTGGGATTATGATCTCTTATGGAAAAAGTCTCTTATGATCAACAATGTTGCTTTTATTTAATAAAAAATGCAATAAAAACAGTAGGGGTGTAACAATATATCGTGTCACAATATATCGCAATACAAAAATGCAACAATATGTATCGTGGATAGTGACTATATGTATTGGGTTTAGTTCACCCAAAATAAAATTTACTATGCGAGAAAAAAATTCACGTTTACAGAGTTTTAGTGTCAGTACTACATTAAACTACTTTATATAATGTTGAAGATAATGCACTGAGGGAATATTTGTGGGTCCTGATAATGCCAAATGTCTGATGTTGCCAGTAAAACGTGGTCTGCAATATTTTAAATACAACTAGTCAGAGTGAAATCATATTTATCTAAAATAATTCTGTATTTTCAGCTTCAGAATCATCAATATTTTGTATTCTGGTGTCTCTATTGTCCTGTGCTTTGGGTTTCCAGCACCAAGTCCAAGCCTATTCATTTACACCCATAATGTAATATCAAATTTATCATTTTAATCTTTAACCTTTTATCATATGTCTTGGAGTATCGCAATAATATCGTATTGTGAGTTCAGGATCGTGATGTGTATCGAATCGTGACATGAGGGTATCGTTACACCCCTAAAAAACAGCAATACTGTAAAATATTATAACAATTTAACATTTTCTGTGATGGTAGCTTTGCAGTAGCCATTACTCCATTCTTCAGTGTCACATGATCCTTGATAAATCATCCTAATATGCTGATTTCGTGTCCAAGAGACCTTTATTATTATTCATACTAAATATGTTTTGTATTAATTGAATGTTAATGATTAATGTAATGCATTCTTGCTGAATAAAAGTAATATCCTGCAACCCCGCCCCCCTCCGAAAAAACGTAACTGGAATCACACTTTTGAACGCTATTGTATGTCATTTTCTTAACAGAGAAGGACGTAGTCAGAGGTAATTTAAAGGGAAAACTACTGGTGCTCTTTGGTATATTCTGAGATCTCCACTTGATTATTCACATGTCATGTGAGAATGACTCAAATATCCCTCCATTTCCTCGTGCATGGATGCATAACACTGTTGTTGTTTCACTTGTGCCTGGTTGAAGGTAGGTGCATGACAAGTAGTCTTGACTTGATTGAGGGTTCCTTTTATCAAAAGAATATTAAATGGTAATACCGCAGTAAGGCCTTGACCATAATAACAGTCTTTGGTGTGCATGATTCAGACATATCCTGTTGAGTACTTTAATCTTTGGATCGTTGATCTTCTCTTAGAGAATTCCTGATGACTGTACTGATGTTCTGTCCTTTTTGCGCTTTCTCTAGAACTGTAATTCACATAAAACATTTTGTCTGAACTTTCAATGTCTTCCATCTAAAAACTCTTTATAGGAATGCGTTTTGAATATCCGGTGTGTTCCGGGTTGCTGATGGAAATAGCTGTTTAGCATTTTTAGTACAAGATGATGTAGTTGGGAAAATCCTATTTTCAAGGATCTGTATGAATCCCATCCCATCATATGTGTAATTTCATGCGCAGTATTGCAGATCATAATATCTGATTACTGTCTGTGCATTTGTCTGTCTGATAGGACATCTGTGAAGACATATCCGATCATGTCGAGCAGATCCACGCACTGTTGGAGACCGAGTTCTCCCTGAAGCTCCTGTCCTACTCTGTGAACATCATAGTGGACATCCGGAGCGTGCAGCTCCTGTGGCACCAGTTGCGAGTGTCCGTGTTGGTTCTGAAAGAGAGGCTTCTCCAGGGCCTCCAGGACTCCAACGGCAACTACACCCGCCAGACTGACATACTGCAAGCCTTCAGCCATGATCACGATGAGGTCAGATACATCTCTAAAGCATCGTCTGAATTATACCCCCTAAAGCGGGGTACATCCCTTACTAAGGCCACATCCCTCACTAATTCACTAGGACAGAAACTTAGTTACGCAATGTTTTGTTGGGAGTGTACCATAAACTCATATGCTATACCCTTCACCAAAGACATTTAGACTATGGAGGACCAAACCTATAAAAATTAAAAATAAATAAATGTAAAAAAAACTAAAATAAATGACTATTTATACTTTTATTTCCCTATTTATGTATAATTATATATTTCCCCACATTTATTTATTTATTCATTTATTTATTTATACATTTATATATTTATTCATTTATTGCTCTGTATGCTAATAAGGGGGTGTGTTTTAGCTATTTGACACCTGTAAAGTCACGTCCACAAACCTCTTGCGTAATGTTTGGTCACACCACAAGGTGTCACTGTGGCCTCAAAGCTTCAGCACTGCCATTCTGAGCTCGATTGCTATGTCTGAGGTAAAACACACCCCCTTATTAGCATACAGAGCAATAAATGAATACATATATAAATGTATAAATACATTTATAAATAAATAAATGTAGACGTAAATGCATATATACATAAATAAAAGTGAAAATAAATAAAAGTGGAAATAAATAAATAAATAAATGTGGGAAAATATATAATTATACATAAATAGGGAAATAAAAGTATAAATAGTCATTTATTTTATTTATTTTTTACATTTATTCGTGTATTTATTTATTTATTTTTATAGGTTTGGTCCTCCATTTAGACTAGGCAAACCTAGCAAACACTTGCAGCAAAGCGCACTTTTTATCCCGAAACAATTCTTTTAGCACAGGATAGATTTGATTACATTTTAAATTTGAGTTTGCAAATTAATAGTCTGATTGTTTTTGTGATCTTGATCATCTTTAGGCTCGGCTGGATGCTTTGACAGAAGTGGATGACTCTGGCCAGCTGACCATTAAGTGCAGTAAGGACTACTTCTCCCTCGACTGTGGCATTACTGCTTATGAACTGAGCGACTACAGTCCCATTGAAGACGCAGAAGGTCAAGGGCCACGCTCCCTTTATCCCGAGCTGGAGCAAGACTTTCCAGAACTGCTTCAGAGTGTGGATCTCCTCAACATTGCAGCCTCTAGACAGAACCAGGTGTCATCTTCACCTGCAGAAGAGTCTGTTACTTCCACCCAGGAACCTCAAGAGACAATCAGTGGCCCCACCGAAGAAGAAAGTACACCGGATTCAGCAATGCAGGGAGATAGCAGCTTTGCCCTTTCCAAACGCCCTCTTCAAGGTGCCATTAGGAGTGATGTTTCTCCCACACAGCCTCTGCCTAAAAAGCCCATGTACCTGGAGGGTGATGGAAACACAAGGTTCAGTAGGCCTTCACCTCTCCAGTACCAGGCTGACTTGAGCAGAAGCACGCCATCTCTTCTGGATACACCGGATCGCTCAAAGTTCTGGCTGGAGCTGGAATCAGTTTATCCAGGCAATGGGAGTCAATCCTACGAGAGTCTCCATGCTATGAACGGAAGGAACTTGCGAATGGGTCTCAAGAGACCATCTGTGCCTGGTGAAGTCCCACTGGAGAGACGCTCATCTGAGGCCGTGCAGGGATTACAGACACAGAAGCACTTGACGAACTTCAAGGCTATGCACTCCAAAGCCAAGCAGGCTTACAGTGACTCTTCCACCCCACCACCATCTTCAGGGGAGGACATCTCAGACCACGACCCACGGGAAATGTCCTCCAGCCCCGGCGATCAAGCTCCCACCACAGGCTCTCTCTGGATTGTTAACCAGAATGCTCTGCATATCTCTAATGCATCAGACAGCCCCAAAGAACACTGGTATGGTTCGGATGAGTTCCTCGCTCTTCCAGCCCAGCTGAAAAAGACAGAAATGTTAGCGATGAAGCTGGAAAACCTTGCTCAGGCTTTACCGCAAAGAGGCTTGCAAGAGTCCGTCCAGGACGTGGATGACTGGGAGCTCACTGAGGTCAACCCTGATTGGGAGAGCAGCTCCGATCTTCTTTTGCTTCACCCCTATAAAAAGTCCTCCCGAGCCGGGCGCTTTTCACCTACCTCCTCGAGCGACGTGGCTCCTTCTCTTGATGACAGCATAGAGTCTGGGCCCCTCAGTGACCTGTTGTCCGAGGACGAAGGGGCGCGAAGTACACCAGAGTCCAGGGGAAGAAACATATCGACTGGGCGGCCCATTGCACCAAAGATTATGTTCCAATGCACACCCTTGATACAGCAGCTACTAGCAGATATTCAGCACAAAGAGAACTACCACGATGTCTGGGCGAAGATTGAGGTAAGAGATTTCTGCTTTTTGGTACAGTATTCTTAACCTTTCCAAAGGCTGTGTTTGAAAAAGAATACTAGCTTTTTACTTACTGTTGGAGTATGCTGTGCTACAGAAAACCATGCTGTATATACTTTAATCTGTTCCATATATACTGTATAATGTGCTGTATATGCTATTTACTGTTCATTTTACAGTGTATTGAATACTGTGCAGTGTGAACTGTAAATGCATTATTCCATTATAAACTTTTCAGACTGTAGTATGCTACATTTGATCTCACCATGTTGTATATGAGTGCAGTTTAGTTACAGTTACCGTTGTGTTTAGTAAAATAGTTTTGATTCTCAGCAGTCAGGTCAGATAATAAGTGGTTGTAGTCACTTCCACAGTTCCTCAGATAGCAGCCAAACAATGTGCAGATTGCATTGTGGTGTACATTATTATGTCCAGTGGACTGCCCTTGTATACTGCTTATTTTGGCAAATCCCAATATACATGCGATACACTGCAGAAATAGAGTAAAAGTAGTATGTTAGTACACTATTCTTAAGCCATTCACTCAACAAAGCTAAATGAGCAACCGAGTGATAATGGTGAACCTCTCAAACCTACATTTATCACAGTTCTACAGTTTATATCTAATTTAAAAGGGGTATAATCATTAAGGAAGTCATTTGTATGCCTTAATCCTCATTCACATAGAGGCGGCAGCTAATATGTGCCACTACACTAAGCAGATATTAAAAACAGCTGATAACTAAAGGGGTAATGAACTAACAAGCCACCTCAGCCTTTCGCTAATATTCAAAGCTTAATTAACAGGATTGTGCTCCTTGACAACCTCTCTTCAGTCCCAAGTCTGTAATTAAATGATTAGCTTCAAAATTAAGAACATGCAATCGTTTATAAAGGACCCGGGTGCTTGAGGAAACCCAAACTAGTCAGACTGTGTGGGATAGCATACGCTGATTTCACGCAGCCGCCATTTTGAAATGGCTCCGATGGGAAGAAAACCGGAAGTGTCGCCTTTAATCATAGGAGAGTCGCGAATGCGATGGCGTATTGTTGTGTTTAATGTAGAAATTAGTTATTCTAAAAAGGTACATACATTTCTTTCATACTTTAGACTATATACAGTGAAATTCATTTAGAAATAATTTGTTTTATATATATATAATTCAGAACGTAAAAAAAGAAGCAGGAACGAACTATATACATATCCTATATTGGATATTAACATCAAATAGTGTAAATCGCGGCAGCAGCTTCAGGTTGGTAGTCCAAGGCATTGCTGTCTATCTGTACTTCCCACCGGAGCCTCGCTTTCGATTTCAAAATGGCGGCTGCGTGAATTCAGCGTATACTACCATGCTACTCTTATTACTGCTAAAGTGTAAAGTGTGTACACTTTGCACTCTATGCATATTTTCTGTATGGAAATACCCAATGACCTAGTACATTTAAGTATGCAATAGCGCTGCAGGGAATACTGTCTCCCATAATGCAATGCTTCCTACATACAGTAGTGTTCATGCATCACACAAAGGCTAAAACATTATTAAAATAATAATACATGGATATGCAAATGTAAAAGATTACATTTTATATTTATTAATTTAGCAGATGCTTTTATCCTAAGCAACAAGTACACTGTCATAGGAGCCAACAATGCCACACATCATAGAGAGGTCATAAAAATGTGACAATGTGGCATAGCTGTTTGAAATGTCTATCATGGGATAATGCATACTGTTTAACTTATTATTATTATTATTTTATATATTAATTTATAATAATAGGCAGTACAGTATGTCCTCTTGCAGTAAGTAGTAAGATAATATTCTGTTTTGAGCTCAGCTATAATTAAGCAATCTAGCTGCATTAATCTTTATTAGTAAAAGCTACCATTTCTTGTAGTAATGTAATTCTTATCTATGTTCTTTCAAAAATGCATTGCTGATGAGATCTGAATCATTACACTTTTTGTTTTTTTGCTGGCCATGAGTTTAGTTCTACTGTTTTGTTTACTGCCTCAGAGACATAATGGGATACTGCCGCCATCTGGTGGTCAAATATAAAAACAGACCAAGAACACCAAAAGTAATATAAAGTAATGTCTTTGTTTATGGAATTGAGTCAATTATGAGTGCATCAAATTAAGTTTATTTAACAAGATCTTTTAGATGCAATCTTTGCAAACCTAGTATTTCAACTTTTGATATAGGATGCTTTGGTTTGAAAAATATGCCATAGTGCCTAACAAATACAGTAGAATCTAGTTATTGTTTCTACTGTAAAACCAAAGTAACTTGGGATCACTCACTATTGTCAATAAAATAAAAAAATTAAGCAAGATGATATAATGATTCTTGGACTGTTTGAATGACGTCATATGGATTAATTAAGGGTTTGCATTAGTAAGTATAGTATTTTGGTGAAGATTATGGTTATACTGTATTTGTGTTCAATAATTTGTGCATTCATCCTGATGTAGGCATATTTTGACCAATGTCTGGACTTTATCCACTGGAACTCTTTCAGTTCACACAAATTCATATTTTATCACCTGCAAATTCAGTCTTCTGTTTCATCCAAGAAGATCAATCATGGACTCAACAGCATAGAAAGCATGTCTTATGAACAGTAACCACTGCAATCATGCCGATCTGATGGAGGTGAATGACTAGTGAAGGGAAGGATGCCCTCAAAAGTTTTCAGCTGTAATCCTTCCTTTGGTTCCAGTGAAAGCGTGTGCATGTGTGTGAGTGTGTGTGAACGTGTGCAGTAAGCTCACTGGAGCGGGTGGAGGTAGGCAGCCACATCCACCTGAGATGATGCGTGTCACAGGAGGAGGTGATTGATTACATTAGTATTCAGCCGCTGGAGATGACTTCATTCTCATGGCAACAGACAGCTGGCAGCTGAAGCCTCTTCTTGGGGGCGTCTCAGGGGCCTAGTCATGTGTGACGCCACCAAACCCGTCTTCCCCTTCTCCTTGTCTTTTCCCCTCTCTCTCTCTCTCTCTCTCTCTCTCTCTCTCTCTCTCTCTCTCTCTCTCTCTCTCTCTCTCTCTCTCTCTCTCTCTCTCTGTTTCTGTCTTTCTCGTCCTCTGCTTCCCCCACTCTGTCGTTCTTTGCATATCTTTGTTTTTGCATCTTTATTTTCATTTTAGTGCCAGATATGGTAATAAAAGTGAATATAAGAATGCACAATTTTGTATTTTATTAAAATGTACTATATATATATATATATATATATATATATATATATATATATATATATACAATTATTTGCAGTAGTTAATAAAAGAATAGTAGCTGCCAAATCAAAATTTATAAATCAAAATTTCCATTGGAAAAAGAAAAGCAGCAAACAGCAAGTTTATTTCTTTCTATTCATTTGCAGTATATTCACATTTTATGTGTGTGTATGTGTATACATATATACACACATACATAAAATGTGAATATATATATACTGCAAATGAATAGAAAGAAATAAACTTGCTGTTTGCTGCTTTTCTTTTTCCAACACACACAAAATAGGCTTTATTTTCTAAATGCAAAAAAATATATATGTTTATAAGTTTTTTGCATTTAGAAAATGAAGCCTATTTTGTGTTGACATTTATTTTCATGACAATTAAGCAATGTCATTTTTGTTTTGTTTTGTTTGCTTATGGAAAAGAGCTGCATGATTGTTCTCCAAAAAGTCTCCTTTTGTGTTCCATTTGAAAGGAAAGTAACAGCTTGCATAATTGGAATGCCATCAGGGTGATTAAATAAACAACAATTTTTCATTTTTGGGTGAACAATTCCTTTTGAACGCATATAAACAGACAATGCGAATATGGTGATAAAAGCAGTGATTGGTTTCTGAGGGTGTTCAGGTCATACTGTATATGAATTTGGCGGCTACCGACTGCTTTCACCCATTAGCTCTCTCTCTCTCTCTCTCTCTCTCTCTCTCTCTCTCTCTCTCTCTCTCTCTCTCTCTCTCTCTCTCTCTCTCTCTCTCTCTCTCTCTCTCTCTCTCTCTCTCTCTCTCTCTTTCTTTCTCTGGGGCATGGAGTCTTGTCTCATTTTCTCTTCCTCCCTCTGTAATACACTCACAAACAGGTCTGGTGACAAGCTCAGTTAATGCCGTGACCAGCGGCTACATATTCATCTGCTCTGAGAGCTTTATCAGTGCACGAGATGAGAGTGAATCGCACGCCGTCCCTGCCAGGGGAATAATTTAGCGGCAGTATCTATTGATCTTCATCGACTGCCACAATCTCGCAGAATTCCTTTGGTCTATATGAAGATGTACCATATTGCAGCAGAGCTGGAGAGATGTGGAGTAGTTTGAGGGCTTTCTTTCAACATAAAAGTGGTCTGCCAGCTCTAACCAGCTTGACCAAAACAGTCTGCCAACTCAAAACCAGGTCCAGTCGAACTGTTCAACAATATAGACCAGATAGAAACCGTTAGGAGAAGTGTTCAGGCTTTACTCTGACTTTTGAAATGGTGTTCTCACACAGATCTGATTCCTCTCCAGCATTTTAGCTTTGAAAGCACATCCAGTCTCACCCACATCAAAGCTTGACTGCCGGTGAAGGCCAAACAGTCGATAAATTATGGGATTTTTAGCCTGCATTTGCGGAGAGGGCATTTGTATCAATATCTTTGATTTTCACCAATGTTAGATAATGAGCAGGAGGAGCTGCCATGGAGAATCTTCTCATATTACATTCAGATGGTTCATTAGAGACTGTATGAAATGGTATTTGATCCGTTTGCACGTATGACATCAGAAGACGAGCATATTTGTCACTGTAATAATTAGGTCTCAGATCCTCGGCGTTCACCCCCTGCTTAACCACAGACTTAAAGGAAAAGTTCACTCGAAAATGAGCATTTTGTCATCAGAAATCATATTACCTTCATGTCATAATTTTTCTTCCTAATGCAGATGCCCTAAATAATGTCCAAGCTTCTCATTTCCATACAGTGAAAGTAAAAATGGACACCACAAATATAAAATAATACCATAGAAGTATCTGAAGTCCACATTACTTCTAAAGTCTTATGAAACAGATTTGGTGGTTGAAGATTATCATTGAAAAACAACTTACATTTTGGTCGGATCTTCATTTAATGCTAAGACTTGATATATAGATGCTAATATACTCTACTTTGTTTTGTTTTTTTTGTCCTTTTTGGAGTATGAAACACCCCACCGACCTTTGTTGTGTAGAACAAAGCAGTTTGGACATTATGTAAAACGTCTTTTTATTGAAAAGATGGATGAAAAAGTCATATGGGATTAGAATCAGGAAAATGATGAGACTGTTTTGATTTTTCAGTGAGCTGTTCCTTTAAGGGCAGTATTTGGTTAAACTGGAATCAGCAGTCCGAGTCTGTATAGGTTTTCATTTGTCCAGCAGATGGCAGTATTTACACACCGAGCACATTGAACCTGCTCTTATTGAAAAAGCCATAGAGGCTCATGAAGGGCAGCTACTGTGTGACATTCCCTTAAGCATTGTGTGACAAATGCAAACCCTCACTCCGAAACTTTTATCAGCTTATCAAACCTTATCAAAACACTTTCTTTTTCTGAAGTCCTATTTGTTGTGTTGTGGTGTGTAACACATGTTGTTTGGTTGGTTTGGATTGTTATATTTCGAGATGTCAGAACAATCACTTTTGCTGTGTTTGACCGTGTTGATGTGCCTGTGTGTTGTGTGTTTGCTCTTGCAGGGTTTTGTCAGCAAACTGGATGAGTTCATCTGTTGGCTGAGAGACGCTCTAGAAACCACAGACAACTGGACGCCACCCAAAGCTGATATCGACAGCCTCAAACTCTACCTGGAAACTCACCTTGTGAGTAAATGTCTAATCAGTCTTTCAGTGTGTTAAAGCTCACATATGTTAACAAATGGACACATGGTCAGACATTTTCCACTAGTGATCACACTGCATTTATTTTTATTCTACTGAACCTTCAATCTTAGATGTTGATGTTTTGCTCAATGTTGCTCTTTCGTGGTTTCATCATGTCTCTCAGTCGTGTTTCATTTTAGTATCAACTTTATCTCAGATGTTTATCCTAAAATTCTTTAGGAGAAATTAAAAAAGGCACAACTGAGTAAACTTTTGACATACAACTGACGTGAAAAAGATTTTAGAGCTATAAAATGAAAGTATATATATCAGCTCAGATAATTTGGTCTTGAATTGTATTTATATGTAGTAAAATTATCTACATTTACTTTTGAAAGAGGACATTGAATGAAAAAATCTTTTATTATACATTTCTGTAAAAATAATGACAAATATTTCATATATATGCGTATGTATGTGTGTATAAAATACAAATCTAACTTTTATATTATTTTAAATAAAATGTTAAAATTGTGAATAAAATGATATTGTCAATTATAAATGCACATGTATTTATTAATGTATAATTAAACTTTCATATATTTTAATAATTTAACATTATATTATATTACTAAAAGTAAATTATAAATGTACATGTGATAATAAATATGTATTATATTATATTATGTTGACATTGTATTGGCTATTGACCATTAGCTGAGATTTCCTCTGAAACGTTTTTTTTTTTCTGGGAGAAGCAGAGACTTGATTCTTTTTTTGTCCTCCGTTAAATCTCATTACTGTCTTGGAGAACTAATTGAGATATTGAAGAGATTTCATTTATGGGTTGTCTTTCCAATGGCAATGTGAAACCTTTAGTAACCCGTACCAGAAGCGTATCATGAGCACCAGCTACACTGTTTGTTTATCAGTCTGTCTGTGTGACCAGCCCATCTGTACTGCAGGAGGAATATCACATTGTGTTTTATAGTGAGAGGCTTCACCAATTTTTATTGATTTAGAGAGCGGGGTCACACACTTGCTGTCTCTCATCCAGCGTTTGGGGTTTGCAGGATGTGCTCACAGGTCTAATGTCTGGGCATTAAGTCCAGCTGGCAGGTGGGGAGCGTGTGTGTGTGTTTGTGTCCGTGCGCATATATGTGTGTGTCTGTGAGCACAGATCTTTCCGGTACCCACGGGAGAGCCGTAAGGAGGAGGTTGGCTGTTGCAGGGTAGGAAGAGAAGGAGAGAGAGAGAGAGAGAAAAGGAGTGGGCTTTCTTTATAAGGCATTGAGAGATTGTGAAATGAAACCGCTATTGATTGCACTGGGTGGCGGATCCAGGTCTCTGAATCACATTAACCACACACACACACACACACACACACACCGGCCTCCATTGGCAAATGAGACGCAGAAACAAGGGCCCCCAGTCACACAGATAGTGAGTTGTGCTCCTGCTTTCCAACATGCACACAAACATTAAGGACATTCTTTATACATCAGTTAGTACATAAACCACACAGTTAAATTGGGTGACGTCCTCAGATAGATTTGAACTGAGCGGACAGTGTTTAAAAAGCTTAATGAAACACTTGGAAAAACCTTTAAAGACTTAATTGGGGGTTTGTGGCTGTTACACCATGTCTATTAGTCATTGTCATTTTAGAGGTCATTTATGTCCTAGTATACACACTTTTTTGTTGTTGAAATTTTTTAATGTATGGCCTTTCACTTGCAGGAAAACAGACCACGAATTGATGCACTGATTTAGATAAATGAATTACTTTATTACTTAAGTGCTTAAGCATTTTATAAACTGCAGCTTCAGCCTTGCGTTCCTCATAGTTTTTCTCCATCTAAAAAATTTGAAAGATAGCCCTGCTGAACTAGCGCTGGTCTTACATTAACTGGTTTAAGATTAGTTTTAGCTTGTTTTCCATCCTGACCTGCTGACTCAATTGCTCAAAAGCTCTTTAAAACCATCAAACCACCAGCTTGGTGGCAAGCAAACCACCTTAGGCTTTAAGTTATTTATTTCTTCACAAACTCTTCCTCTTTCGTAGCGCAAGGGGGTGTTATCCAAAAAATATCTATAAACTTCAAAAATGTACCAGAGATGGTCACCATCTGGGCATCTTCAGCATACTACTTTCAACATACTATCATCAATCAGTATTGCTCTTAAATAAGCATTTGGTCTTGAAATGGAACACATTTATGATTATAACAATATAACATAAAATTTCATTTTTGAAGAAATATTTTACATTTAAAAACTATATATAAACAGCGACCACTTTATTAGGTACACTATGCTATAGGACCTGGTTGGACCTCGTTTTGCCTTCAGAACTGCCTTAATTCTTGGTGGCATAGATTCAACAAGGTGCTGGAAACATTCCTTAGAGATTTTGGTCCATATTGACATGATTTGTCGGCTGCACATCCATGATGCGAATCTCCCGTTCCACCGCATCCCAAAGGTGCTCTGTTGGATTGAGATCTGGTGAATGTGGAGGCCACTTGAGTTTAGTGAACTCATTGTCATGTTCAAGAAAGCAGTTTGAGATGATTTGAGCTTTGTGACATGTCACGTTATCCTGCTGGAAGTAGCCCTTAGAAGATGACACACTGTGGTCATAAAGGTAGGCTCAGGTAGGCTGTGGAGTTTAAACGGTGCTCAATTAGTACTAAAGGGCCCAAAGTATGCCTTTTTGGGCCCTTTAGTACTATAGCAGCAGCCTGAACCATTGATACAGTCAGGGTGGATCCATGCTTTCATGTTGTTTAAGCCAAATTCTGACCTATCCTCTGAATGTCACATCAGAAATCGAGACTCGTCAGACCAGGCAATGTTTTTCCAATCTTCTGTTGACCAATCTTGGTGAGCCCGTGTGAATTGTAGCCTCAGTTTCCTGATCTCAGCTGTGTGTCTTCTGCTGCTGGAGCCCAACTGCTTCAAGGTTCGATGTGTTATAAAGGTTCGACGAAGTATAGTGGCCTGTCTGTGCGTATGTGTGTACTGTATGTAACTGAATTATAATAATCATTTAAAAAAATATATATACAGTGGCCAAAATTATTAGAACGGTAAGATTTTTTTAATGTTTTAAAAGAAGTCTCTTCTGCTCACCAAGGCTTCATTTATTTGATCCAAAATACAGCAAAAACAGTAATGTTGTGAAATACTTTTTCAATTTAAAATAACTGTTTTCTATTTGAATATATTTTAAAATGCAATTTATTTCTGTGTTGGTAAAGCTGAATTTTCAGCATCATTACTCCAGCTTTCAGTGTCACATGATCCTTCAGAAATCATTCTAACATGATGATTTGATACTCAAGAAACATTTATTATTATTGTCAATCTTGAAAACAGTTGTGTACAATTTCTTCAGGATTATTTGATGAATAGAAAGTAAAAAAAAAAACAGCATTTATCTGAAATAAATAAAAGACAGTTCACCCCAAAAAAAATGACCATTCTGTCATTTATTCACCCTTATGTCATTCTAAACATGAGATGAGATTTTTTTTTTTTATATTTATATTGTGAAACGTTGGGGTCCAAACAAGATTGAACATAATTTAAGTTATGTTTTAAGTTATACAGGTCTGGAATGACATGAGGGTGAGTAATTCATAACAAAATTTTCATTTTAAAATAAGAAGAAAAAAAGGTGACCAATTCTACCCCATCCCATAATTCGCAAATTCCTTCAAACCTGCACATCACAAACCCCAATCTGTCTCTAGACACCTCCTGGGCTAGCACCTTTCTTTCTCTTTCTCTCTCTGATTTGGGGATTAGGACAGGGGAAGGTTTTGGGTCCACTGGTTGCTGTGGCACATCTATTGATGTCAAGTACGCGATAACCTGTCTGCCCTCATGTCTGATCCTAGCCGGGGCGCTTCAGCTCAGAGTCCCGTCTATCTGTTTTCACACAAACACACACAGACATATCACACGTCGAGCTAGAAGAACAAAGCACACATCACCGCACGCTTGAAAATGCAACACACATCTGTACCGTAATGGCAAACAAAACACACACCTGCTTCAGGAATCAACTTAAAATGCAGATTTGGACTTTGTTCGCTCTAACTGTGAGGTTTCAGTTATGAACACATTGGATTTTCTCTTCGAGTCAGGGTTTTCAAGGTAAAGGTGATGATGGAATGGATTTAAGAACATTTTTCACACCTTGAAACTTGACAGGAATATTTTTTATCTTTCAGTTGTTGAGGTGTTCGTAACAATACATTTTGCTTCTCGAACATCCTCGAGTTCATAAAACATGACATGTGTTGCCTTGAATTGGAGCTGCACGAATTGATATAAAGAGTCTCTTAATTAGATCATGTGATATTGATATCGCCTCAGTTATAGCTGATGGGATTATTACAGCTCGCTTTTTATGCCGTCGAATACAGTATAAGAGTGTCCTTGCCATGTGCACCAAATATTGATATTACAGAGCATTTTGTTGTAGCATAAATCAGTGATGGATATCTGTTTATTCAGCCTTTTTTCCCTTCAGTTTGTTTACTCATTTTAAAGGCGTTTAGCTCTGTAAAGGATATCAATTTCAGCCTGTATCCGAAGTCATAAATAAGCTCTCCTCACTTTCTCTCGTGTCTGTCATGAGTGATAAATTCTCTCACCTGCTGATCCATCACCCGTCTCGTCCCGCTCGCGCTTTCCGATGGCACAAAGTTGAGAGAGAGACTCTCGGCCCTCTCGCTCCAGCCTTAGACTGTCTCAGACACCAGACCATCCGCTTAGTATGTATGACGGCTATTTCTGTGCTTTCTGAGTCACTAAACTTAGGGCTTGTCATATATGATTAATGCTCTCAGATGTTATTCTGAAAATCGGACTGTTTGTTTAGTCTACTGCCTTCTTAATCCTATAAACCTACTGTGTTATGGGATATTTGATACGCACATTTTTAAGATCTCTAAATAATCAACATGATTGAAGTGCCCCTATTATGTTTTTTTTGAATATTCCCTTTCATGCAGTGTGTAATATAGCTGTCTGTGAATTTAAAAGCTCTGTAAAGTCAAAAGCGCATCTTACTTTTTAGCCATAGAAATATCAGCAGCTGGACCAGATTCCTTATTTTTTATCTGTTTTGGGCCTCTGAATAAAAGGTTTTTTTTCCCTCCTTGAGTATGAACTTTATATTCTCCTATATCATAGTACATCAAATCTTGATGTGTCAAATATGATACTCAACACATTTTTTTTGAAAAACTACTAAAATATATATATAAAAAATTTCTTACTATTATTTCATATGTCAGGCTTTACAGGGTTAACGTTTCTGTAATATGTACTGCATACTATTTTCATATACAACGATTTTATATATGCAACTTTTGTAAGGCAATGTTTGGAATAGCATGCTACCCTACTATTACTGCAGGATTTAGGATTTATGTATACTGTTCATAGTATGCATTTTCTGGATGCACAGAATCCCCAGGGGACCTGCTTACATCTACCGAAATGTGCAGCATACAACCAGAGTGCACTGCACGAAATGCTATAATGTATCCCACAATGCAGTGGACTCTTTTTGACCTTACATTTCCATGGTGACAAATCATTATTTTGCTGGACTGCAAATATGTTTTTACACAAAATGCCAAAATAATCATTTTTAGTTCAGATATCATAACGAAGTTTTGTCTTTAGAACAATCTTAACTAAAAAGATAAGAAAATTCTTAACTTTACATTACCGGTCAAAAGTTTTGAATATTAGAATGACATTCTAATATTCAGATAAGACATTTAACCGAGGTCCTGACTCTCTGGTCATTAAAAATCCCAGGATGCGTTTTGAAAAAGAGGCATAACCCCGGCATCCTGGCCAAATTTGCTCATTGGCTCTATCACTCTGTCTCCTCTCCACATTGATTCCCCCCTTCCTTATGTAAAGCACTTTGAGTACCCAGAAAAAGCACTATATAAATGTAACTATTTAAATTATTAGAATGATTTCTGAAAACACTTACTTTACATTGTAATAATATTTCACAATATTACTGTTTTTACTGTATTTTTGATCAAATAGATGCAGCCTTGGTGAGCATAAAGGCTGATTTATACTTCTGCGTCGGACTTACACAGAAGCCTCTACGCTATAGACTACACGTTGGTTTTCATTTATACTTTTGCGTCGTTGTCCGCCTTGACGCGCAATTACGCATGCAGAGGGAGCATGTGAAACCCGGGGAGCGGTTCTAGCAGACCAATCACAGCGCTTGCGTCCGCGTAGAATTGACACGTTGTTACATTTTTGGAGAGGTGCACCTCAGGGTACGCCGAAGGGTACGCGCGCTACACACAGCCTACGACGGAAGTATAAATTGGGCTTAAGAGTCTTCTTTCAAATACATAACTCTTAATTATTCCAAACTTTTGACCGGTAGTGTATTCTTAAATTAGAAAATAAGAAATGTTTTATTCTTAAGAATGTTTTGTAAATCGGTCCCCCTGGTTCTTTTATCCAACTGGAATTGCAAGGTCAAACGTATTGAATCATGGCATATAATATTCCACACGGTGTGCTGTACACTACACATTTGGAAAAACATAGTCATAATTTTCATATCGAAAATTGTCCTTACATCCATACTGCACAATTAGTAAGAGTTTGCTAGACTGCATGTTTGAACGGACGTTTGTGACAGCAGGACAGAATGGATACACTTTACGGAACAGATCCCGTGTATTCAAGTTGTTGCATCTTTCTGTCAGGTTTGCTGTCGCGCAGACAGGCCGGGCGTCAGACAGCTGAAGATGAAAACGGGCCTTGGCGGCTCCCGTTGCCCTCCGTGGCGCTGGTCAGATCAGAACGCTCGGTAATGGCGTGAAACAGGGCAGAGGGAGATCTGAGGAGATGAGAATCGAAGGTGAGGATGGCTCTAGGCGCCTCAACCGCGGGCCCCCTGTGGGAGCACGGCCCACCGCCCCCCTCGTTCCCACCCGTCGCCCCTTCGCAGATCTTCAAAAGCACATCCCTCACCACCCCCTTCTTCCTCGCGGACACAGGATAATGCTCTCTACTCTTTGATTACACTTAGCAATTGGAGAGCCCTCCGTTCGAGAGTGCTGGGTATTATCAAAACCAATCAACATGAACGTTTTTTTCTCTCTCCCAACCGCTGCCGCACCCACTGGAGGGCGAGAGCAGGGGGCGAGGAGTGTTTGGTGGGGGTTTAAACAGCTATCGTTTAAATAGAGACATAAGAGTAAATGGGGAGTCTGTTGAGAGATGTACACATGACTGACAGTTGGAGAAAACCTGACTGATGGATACTGAGCGCCATATTGTATTGTGGGTCTAAGACCGAAATAGAGAGACAGGAACGCTGTTGCTCAGGCCCGAGGTCATTTTCTAGAGGGCACCACTGTGGGAGAAACGGCTTCAGTTTTATAACATCATTTGAATATTAGTTTATGCCGCGGATGATGAATTAGAGGGACGGCTGTCGTTTGTTAATAATTCAGCGGCGCACGGATGGTGGGATAAACTCGGACAAATACTTGGGCTTCATTCCTCTGAAGATATATGAATAATGCTCGTTTGAGATCAAGGATTGTGTGAAGGGTGTTTAAAGGTTGTGCGTCGACAGCGCAGCAGGAGATTATATACTTTCTTGCTGAAGCACTTAATGTGACTTATGAGTGTTTGTTTCATAGGGATGAAACCGGACGAGGAGATTTCTTGCGTCTCGTTGAGTTCTGTGGGAAAGAAACATCCTAAATGAGATCTCCTTAATATCTCAGTTGTTTAGGTTGCATTGAGATTAATTGGGCTTTTGCTAGAAGTTTCCTGATTGTTCTCAGTTTGTAATAAGATCTCTTCGATATGAAATCAATAATTTTTCTTCAAATTCTTTCCTGGTCAAATACTCTGAGCCGCTATCCACGTTAATTCAATAGCTCTATATATACTATTACTATATGTGAACGATTGACTTTTGATTTGTTTCCATATGTATTTTTAGGAGAATCTTAAATGAATCAAAAATGAGAAATGTATTTAGACTCCTGAGCTATGAAAGAGCAACCTGTGTACAATAAAATATTTATTAAAACTGATTTCACATGCATTACGTTGCATCCTGTAGGGGGAAAAATGAATGTTAATGAAGACTTTTATCTTTTGCTTGTTAGTTATTGTTTTTTAAAATACATTTTCATGTATTACATGTATACTTTATTACAGTGAAAACAAAATATTGTAATGATTTGCAGAAAAATCTAACATCTAAAATCAAATTAGCTCCTTATTTAACGTCTTTAATGTCGGAGCTGTCTAGTTTTGTCCCTTCTATGTTTTATTCCTGATTTATTTTTAATTCATATTTTATTGAATATTTTATTGTGCATGGGTTGCTCTTTTAATAGGAGTCTTAACGGGGAAAATGTCTATAATTTTCATGAAAACAATGGAAAAAAGTTCATATTTCTGAAACCGCCTTCATATCCTTTAGGCAAAATATCAATTTTTTCTTTTAATTTTAGAGTGAATTGAGACCTGGGTGTTTCTTTTTTTATGAGATTTACCCATTAACTCTCTCGAGCTATGAAAGAGCAACCTTTGAACAATAAAGTCTTCCTTGCATATGTGTGTGAAGATGTTGTAATGGAAGATGAGAGGAAAATCTGATGAGGACAGAAACTGTGAAGGAGGAGAAAAAGATTATTTCCCCCTGCGCTGACATGTCGTTTTTGTGTTCATGTGTGTGAAGAGTTTCAAACTCAACGTGGACAGTCACAGCGCTCTGAAAGACAGTCTCCTGGAGGAGGGACGGCAGCTCCTGGAACTCATCACCTCCCACAAATCAGGTACGGTTCTGCCGAGCCACACATTTATTATTAATGTTTGTATTAACATAGTGACCTTCAGAATTTATAAATCCTCAAGTAACCGCTTCTGAACCACCAAGCGCAAGCCTTTTCACATACATTACAAATGGCGCACGGCCCGCTGAATTGAGTTCTGGGATAAAGCGGAGAGGCAGGTGCTGCGGCCAGCCGAGCACTTCCAAAGCCGTATATGAAGAGAGCGGGAATTAAGAACAGCAAGTTGAGGAGTCAGAGGCCATTGCAGACACTCGTTCCTCTACAATATCTGTGATTATTCACGTGAAGAGCCTCACCGAGTGCTCGGCAAATGCACAAATCCACTCAGCTGACCTCCCTGCTGGTATGTCTCGTCTCCACTGGGTAAAGCCGGCTACCATTAAATATGCAGATGGTTCTCAGAGGCAGGAGCGGTTCCTTATAATGCCCTGACAGTCCTGTCCTGCGGTGCCACAGCATGACAACAGCTCCCTGCCAACACAAACATGCACTCTCGCACCTTTACTATAACCCAGCCATCCGTAGGGATCTTCTTAAAGGAGCCAGTCTATACATTTTTCCTTAGGACCAGAAATGAGTATTTAGTGAAGTAAATGGTAAACATTTTGATTTTAAAAGGACCATATTCTACAGTTCTTACATTATCGTTCAAAAGTTTAGAGTCGGTAAGATTTTTCAAATGTTTTTGAAAGAAGTCTCTTCTGCTCACCAAGGCTGCATTTATTTGATCAAAAATACAAGTATTACAATGTAAAATGTCTTCAGTGTTACATGATCCTTCAGAAATCATTCTAATATGCTGATTTGGTGCTCAAGAAACATTGATTAATCGCACTTAATCGCATCTAACATAAAAGTTTTAGTTGATATATATTTATATATAAACAAAAAACTTTTGTTAATGCGATTAATCACGATTAATTGATGTGACAGCACTTTGAAAAACATTGTGCTGCTTATTGTTTTTGTGGAAATCATGCTAATTTTGTTTAGGAATCTTGATGAATAGAAAGTTTAAAAGAACAGCATTTATTTGAAATAGAAACCGAATAAATGTAATATTATAACTGTCTTACGTATACACATTAAATGTCTACTTCAATATACATTAATCTCTTGCTTGTTAAAAATATTATTATTATTAATATATATATATTTTTTTTAACTTACTGACCCCAAACTTTTAAATGGTAGTGTAAATGTAAATTAATGAATGTTTTGTTATATGTCATACATTGCTACTTCCATATTTCGGGTTATTTGAAGGCAAAATACAGTGTGACACAACATTTTGAGATCACATTGAAAATCTTGTTGGATTTTTAGGATCTTGAGAAACCAAATAAAACTCAAAATATATATATATATTTCTATGTCACTAATCAAATGCTTGTAAATGAGTGTCATTGATCATGTGACTTTTTGAATGTAAGGTTAGATTTTCTCCCATTAAAGCTCAAGATGCTCTTTCGATCATTCTCAAATGGATTTCACCTTCAGTGCTGCTGTCATTAAAGCAAAAGATGACAACCCGAAGACTTTTATGAAATTAATGCACATTTTCAAGTTCAACTTTCCACTTAAATTGTTATGCTGATATAATTCTTAATGAAAATGTTTGAATTTAATTAGAAAACTTTTTTACTTCTCATTTTGTGTCTACATAGTAGACACTCATAGTACGTACTCATTTCAAAATAGCAAGAAAATCTTGTTTTCCCCTTTAATTTCAGCTCTGTGATTAGGAGCAAATCTCCTATCAACTTCCCACCTTGACCATTATTGTCTCGTATCTTAGCAACTCAGCAGACGGGCATCACTCCACAGGTACGAGTCGCAGCTTCCATCACAGAACGCCGTCGGCTGCGACGAGAGGCCTGATCCAGGCACAATGCGGGGTCACACTCCAGAAGCCCGACTTCCGCCTCGACCGTATTTATCTTAATTTATGCTTTTTAATTACTTTGAACAAATAGGGTTTGCAGACGGAGATGCTGATTGTGGCCGGTGAAGACGCAGCGGACACATGATAGGTTTTGAATATAAAAGCATCCCATAATACTGAGGGATTAACTGAACGCTCGAGTCCTCATCAGATGCAAAAACACACTCGCGGTCTGGCTCGGGTCACCACCATCAAGTGGCGTGAAAATCAAACGCCTTGTTTTTTAGGCCTTGTATCAAACGCCCCCCCATCTGTTGATTAGCAGAGAGGAAGATATTATCATTTAACTTGTTCAATATTTTATTTTTTACCAGAGGTTGGTTTTAATGATTTAGATGATGGTGGTGATTATGATAATGCCATGAGCATTATTATTAGTGATGTGTTTGAGTTTAAGAGGGGAAAAAGAAAGCGAAGTGCGTCTGTTGGATCATTAAGGGGCGAGTCGTGATAAATGGTTAAATCACAGCACATTAAAGGCTCATTAAAAACAACTGTAGGGGGATGTGTGTGTGTGGGACGGGCCGGCTGGACGGCAGGAACATCGCACTGTAGGGTTTAAGTGGGTGTTCTGCCCATTGGCTGACATTAGCGGTGTGCATATATGCCTGGAACAGGCTGTATTCAGAATGGTATACTAGCAAACTGCATAATGTGCAGTACATATTGTTTACTGCATATTACTATTTAAAATGGCATATGAAACAGTGTGCATTAAGATTGGCATTTTTGTCAGATGATCTCAATAAGTTGCAAGTATTTAATTGAGTAGCATCCAGTTATCATCTCCCAAATAAAGTTAAAAAAAAAATATGTGTGGAAATATCTTTACCCACTAAGATATTTATCAAATAAATGCTGTTCTTTTGAACTTTCTATTCATCAAAGAATCATGTATCACTTAAAAATATTAAGCAGCACAACTGTTTTCAACATTGATATTAATCAGAAATGTTTCTTGAGCTGCAAATCATCATATTAGAATGATTTCTGAAGGATCATGTGACACTGAAGACTGGAGTAATGATGCTGAAAATTCAGCTTTGCATCACAGGAATAAATTACAGTTTAAAATATATACAAATAGAAAACAGTTATTTTAAACGGTAATAATATATTTCACAATGTTACTGTTTTGCTGTATCTTTGAACGTTGAAACTTTTGAACGTTAGTGCACATATATTTAGAATGTATGTTTATAGATAGTAGGTCGGCAAGTGATAAGAGGCCATGGGTTACAATGATTTTTATCCATATACAATATTCTTAATCCGATATTCTTATTAGTTAAGGCACAACATGAAGTGCAGTGGTAAAAAAAATGTTTAGATGGTTTAATTTATGTATATAAATAGTTTTTGTAGTTTTGAATTTTTAGTTCATCAGAATAAGCTAGTCTTTTGCCAGATGATACAGTTGGTGTATGATAAAAAGTGTTTGCAGTTTTTTTGATGACTGCATCCATGATATCAGCTCCAGTTTATTTATCACACACAAAAAAATAGAAGCAAATAGAAGGTCAAACTCATTGAATTGTGGTATGCTTTTTCACACAGTGCGCATTGGGATACAAAAAAATGCATACTTTGCATAGTATACATACTAGTACTATTCATTCAAAAAGGATTAGAAGCACGCCATTTTGAATATACACAATGTGTACAGTAAATAATTAAGATCTGTGTTCATTTGCACATGGTTTACTGATTTTCATGGTTGTACTGTATATTACTTAAATATTACTTAAATTCAACTTTTAAAAAGGCCTCTCAAGACCATGCGTTTTTTCTTTCCACTGACCCGCGTCTCGCATTTTTAACCACAAAATGGCGTTCTGTGTGACAGTATCTCTTTATGTGTGCTCACAGGGCTGCGGGACATGCTCCATATGATATCCCACCAGTGGCAGGAGCTCCAGAGACAGATCCGCCGTCAGCACAACTGGATGCTGCGCACACTGGATGCCATCAAAACCCACATCCTGTCCAGCAAGAGGGACGAGGAAGAGCGGGAAACTCACAGTCATCACGGCAGCCCCAAGGTACAGCCGAACGTGACACCGTCAAGCCCGTAATAGCCCCATATCCCGAGCCTGAGTCGTTCCATCTGTCTGCGGCTCTCAGTTCCTTTCTGGTAGCCCGTGGCCATGCTCTGCTCGATCAGCAAAATAAACAAACAGGGCCAAGCTCCGCTGCCGGAGCAGCGCCGCGTATTTCCATAAGAAACGGCTCGAGGAAAGGCTCTGCAGGGAGACATTCCTTTCAGGGAGGGGACACGCCATTGGCGTGATGCGAATGAGAATTTTCTGTCCGTAAATGAGCATGAGACGTTTCATAGCTCCCACAAACACACACAATTATGCTTTAGAGGCAATGCGCTAGACTCAATTTATACTTCACACTTAATGTGTAATTGCAGACATAGTTATTTGGGAGACCAATTTCTCATTGTTTAATTGTCAATTGTGATTGGGTAATTGCACTCCAATTAGGTGGCGTGTTTGTGTGCCGGGCCCTGAGAGCGAGGCCTGGCGGGAACCGAGAGGCGTGTTTGTGTTTCTGTGTGGCGTGTGTGTGAACAGCAGCTTTAGGAACAGCGTGATCTCAGTTGGATTTCCCCCGGGAGCGTCGGCATCGCCAGGGCGCAATCTCCCTTTCTCCTCTGCTCCGTAATCTCTTCTGCTTCATCTGCAGAAAACAGGAACGCCAGGGCCTAATATTTCTCTCTCTGTTGCTCTTTCTTCTGTCTTTTCCCCTTCTCCTTTAACTGCTCAGATGGTCCGTGGTTATGTTTGGAATAGCATATTATTAAGATACTACTTTTTCTATTTCAGCAGGATACAATACATTAGTATGAATAAAACACTTCTGCATTTACCAAAGGTGCAATATGAACCAGAATTAGAACATATCTATTTTCACTTTGATTATTTGCGAAATGTTTACAAAAATTTTACACAAAAGTGGATTAAATATGCAGAATAATCCATGGCAGTGCTTAAAATGGAATACTAGTATAGTATTTGCTGTAAAAATCTAAAATCTGACCAGGCCTAGAAATTAGGCTGTTTATTCCAAATCGTCTGAAGAGATTTGATCGCTTTATATGATGAACAGATTGAATTTAGGCTTTTATTCACATAAAAACATTCATCAACGCACACATTAGGTATGGTAAACGGAAGCTCAAGCATGTTTGCTTGACGTACAAGAACCAATGAGCTTCATTCTCGTTTTACGCTGCACGTTTGAGCTTCAGCAAGAACCAATGAGGTTCATTCTCGTGTTACACAGCACGCTTGGGCTTCAGCAAGAACCAATGAGGTTCATTCTCGTGTTACGCAGCACGTTTGAGCTTCAGCAAGAACCAATGAGGTTCATTCTCATGTTACGCAGCACGTTTGGGCTTTTTTTTTTTATAGAAGGTCAAGTTGAGCCCATTGCATTGTGGGATGCAGTATTCCATGCAGTGTGCTTTGGCTGTTCTCTGTGTGATTTAGCATTTCATTAAATGCATACAGAATACTTATAGTCTGCATACTACTTTCTTTCAAAAACAGTAGGTGGGATTCTGAACAAACTTAATGTGAACAGACCCTACTTGTTTCTAGTTTGTGGGCACCAACATAAATAATCGGGGTGCTTTTAAATTGTTTTGTTGCAATTAGAAATCACCACAATCAGTGTGATCAGTCAGCGTTGACAGCCATTAGCCGCTTGGTTACAGCGAATTAAGAGAGAGAGGGGTGAGTGATTCATTATCTGAGAGCTGTTAATGATGATCGGATGCATTGCCTAATTAGAGACAGGCCACAGGATTGTGGGAAGGTCACACAAGGAGCCACAAATCTCTCTCTGTCTGAATCAGGGCGGATCCTGTAGGTCGAGGGCAGGTGTTGTGAATATGGGTCTATGTGGGATCTTGAGCCTAGATCAAACCATACAGTATGTGTCTTACGTCTGATCACTGGTGTTGATTTCAACATGGCTACCGTTCAGTTACGTTAGTTTATTTGATGTTCTAACTAATGGAATTTTTGCGTATACTACTGTTTAAATGTTTGGGGTCAATACGATTTTTTTTTTTTATTATGCTTTTATTCAGCAAGGTTGCATTAAATTGATCAAAAGTGATAGTAAAGACATTTTGTTTTAAAATATTTGTATTTATATTTCAAATAAATGCTGTTCTTTTAAACTTTCTATTTATCAGAAAAATCCTTAAAAAAAATATATCATGCACCATAAAACAGTTCACTTACTTAATTTTTTTTTGTAAACCCGTTGCCTTACAATTATTAAGTAGGCCTAAATAAATGTAATGCTTAATTGAAAAAAATTCGATTAAGCTTCAAGTTTATTTACTTAATAAATTTAAGGCAATGGGTTTCCTCAATTTTTTTAAGTTAAGTCAACTGATCACTTTTTACAGTGTGGTGTCCACAATATTAAGTAGGACAACATTGTTTTCAATCTCGATAATAATAATAATAAATGTTTCTTGAGCAGCAAATCAGCATATTAGAATGATTTCTGAAGGATCATGTGACACTGAAGACTGGAGTAATGATGCTGATAAATCAGCTTTGCATCACAGGAATAAATTACATTTTAATTGTAATAATAATTCACAATATTACTGTTTTACTCTATACAGAAATGCTTTGGTCAGGATATATATTGCTTTATAAACATTATTAAAAATAAACAAAATTATTCCTTTAAACCTGAACTTTAATGTAAACTAACGTTTTGATTTATAGATCTTCATTTACTTTTCTTATACTAACATTATAATTGCATCAGACAAAGTTTATGTTTAACTTTACTGAAGGGTATGCGTGCTTTCACGCAGGTCAAATACTCAAACAAATGCTTTAAAGAGCCTGTCTCAGGTCACCACATGGCCCATAGATTCATCTTAATGGAGGATCAGGGAATTCATATCACTTTCAGATCCCTGTTTCACTGACTAAACAATATTTGGAAACTGCTGTCAAGGCGCTCTTTTCAATGACAAGCCCCCCTCTTTGCTATTAATTCCTAATGCTTCACTACAACAGGTGTCGTTTGCGGTCATTAATTTGCTTTGGTTAAAAAACGGCTCACAAATGAGCAATGCGTGCCGTCAGAGGAGTAATATATACCGCCTTACCCAGACACTAAGTCTGTCCCTAGAATGCCATTAAGGTGTGTACAAAGCAGGCCACATCTCTCTCGACAGCCATAACGGTTTGTTATTATAGCTGCAAACATATGTTCGCACCCACGTCTTGCCGTCGCATTGTGTCGTCTGAATTATTTTCTCAAGACCATAAAGTTTTAACATGGCTGGATGCTGGTCAAATGGCAATCCTGAGGGAATCCTGTCTAAT
This sequence comes from Rhinichthys klamathensis goyatoka, assembly GCF_029890125.1. Classification (NCBI taxonomy): domain Eukaryota; kingdom Metazoa; phylum Chordata; class Actinopteri; order Cypriniformes; family Leuciscidae; genus Rhinichthys; species Rhinichthys klamathensis. Next base: position 8,107,600 of record NW_026606660.1, read on the forward strand.
TTAGTTATTCGCCTCTAATTAAACTGTAGGGGGAACATCGCATAGACAAAAGTGGGGAGAGAGGCAATCATTAACAGCATGAAGCAGCAACAATCCACTCTCAATTGCATGTTTCTTAGAAGAGAAAATTGTCACGCTCAAATCCACCAGTCTCTCTGCTAGACGGAGACATTCTTTCATATCTGCACTAACATATACTGCAGGGAGGTACACGTGACTTTGATTAAATCGGCTAAATGTCACAAGTCACGAGGAAAGGATAGATGGCTAGTGGACTTCATATGTCCTACATATGTGTAGGGATTCATGGGTATTATTTAATACGTGTTGACCAGGTGTGAGCAGTGAAGAGTTATTTTCGCCATCATATTCGCTGTGGGAATTCTCTGATCCGATGTCAGGCTGTGACACATCTTCGTTCTTTTCTTAGTGAGATTTATCCACCTATAGAAAGGGATTGCATCCATTCGCTGCCTATTACATTGACTCGTTCTTATTTTGAAATCAAATATGTGAGCACTAAACCCTGCTTTACCCGTATAGACGCCTGCCATCCAGTTTTTTTAGATTAGACAGAATGTCAAAGACCAGTGGGATTGTGAATGTAAATAAATGCAGTGATGTTGTTTAACAGCAGTGTGAAAGGATGTACTGTTTTCCATTTTAATGCAGCACTTAAGGATGTGTGCTTTTAATGCAGAGCATTTAAGCTGTGACCCATTTAAGTAGACCAAAAAGTAAAAAAAGAACATTTGGCCAGTAACTTTGCATTCACACTGTACTAGGACATAAAAGTGGACTCTGATCTCTCTTTTTAAACCTATTTTACTTGTGACCAGCTGTCAACCCACTTTCTGTTATTTTATTTTATTTTATTTTATTTTATTTCCATTCACACTCTCTTCTGTAAATGTGGATCTCTTTTTTCAGTCTTGGATTTTACTTGTGGCCAGTTGTTTTTTATTTAATTTGATATATTTAATTTTTATATATTTATCATTTTATATATTGATTATTTATGTTAGTTTATGTTCTTAGTAATTCTACGTTAGTTTGTTTGATTTGACTAATGGAATTTTTGCTTACACTACTTTAAAAAAAAGTGTGACAAGATTTTTTTTTTTAAAGAAATTAATGCTTTTATTCTGCAAGGATGCATTAAATTGATCAAAAGTGACAGTAAAGACATTTTATTTTTTAGTTATATATATTATATATTGATATAGATATATTACTTATTTTAGCTTTTATTTTACTTTTTACTTTAATTTTACTATAAACAATAAACAAGCCAGTTTGTGAACATAAAAACCCAACCCACCACCCCTCTCGCACCATGCTTAATCCAATGGTCTCTTTACAACGGGATACATACTAGATAGATAATATCACTGAAAAAACGAAGTAATAGGAATTATGAAACAAATTACAGGAATACAAAAAAGCAAACAAACAGATAAGGTAGGGTATTCACTCTGAGTCCTGGTCATTGTTATGTGCCTGAGCCATGGATATTTCCAACAGTATAATGTCTTGGAGTAGTCTCAACCACTTGTAAATATCCAGGGTGTGTGCTTGGAGCCAGTATTGCAGGCTTTTTTGGAGACGTCAGACCGTCAACCCAATCCATTTTTTGCAGCTTAGAGAAGGCCAACATAGAATCGTCATTCAATAGCATTACAGAGGGGTTCACCAAGCTTTTATTTTACTTTTAAGATTTTTTTTTTCTAAATTGATATATTAGAGAAAATTTATACAGCAATATATTCCAGTAATATATAGTTCTGCACGCTCACAAATCCTCTCATTAACCAAGTGTAGACACAACGTAAATAAGAGATTCATTGTGCAGTGTAGACCGCTTCATTGATTATAACTTTTTTGAGATCACGAACTGAGATGAGTAACAGCTTTTTTTAGTGATTTTAAAGGGAGCTGTCTTTGCGTACTTTGCACTTTATAATCCGTTCAGAATTTGAATGTAAGTCGACATAATGGTAATTGATATGATTAGCCTTTGGCTTGACTACGTTATGAAACAGCTAATAATGTGTTGCTAATGTTGCTAAACATCAGGATCCAGAAATAATGGTAGAAAAAGCTCGGCACGCACGTTGACGGGATTGGTTGCAAGTTTGTGACAAGTTGGTACACTGCAGTTTAAAAAAAAAAAAAAAAAAACTCAGCAATGGTGTTGACTGATGAATTTGCATTATGGTTTGCCTTAAAGCATGTTAAATACACCACACAGACATATAAACAAACTTGATTTTCACAAAATGGGGTCTTTAAGCCCTAATTATGCTTAAAACTGAAAAGATCTTTTGAACTAGTGGTATAGTATTTTAATAATACACATTTAATGCAAATTGAATCGGCAGACTCTTGAGTTGATCCAAGTTCGGTTTACTTTAATAAAGGGGTTGGAGTTCATTTGGACTTTGCGAAGCTCTCTCAGACACCTTAAACGAAGCAAGTGTGAAAACGCCCTGAAAGTCCCGTCCCCTGATTAGACCATGTTATTTCTCACTAGCCAGTCTAATCCTGTAACTAACCTTGTAAAAATCGCCCTGGGGTTAACAACCGAGCCACGGTGCTCTAACATTTACTCATATTTTTTTGGGTCAGAATTTCCACACGCATCCTCTTTACCGGTTTATCGACTTGTTGGGGACCTCCTCCATGGCCTGAAGAGTTTGCAGTATCTGCGTCCGTCCCTCTCGCAGCGGCCGGGCAGAGTGTAGTCCCTGCCAGCTGTCTGTGGCATATTCCTCCACTGTCATATGTATGTATGTATAAGGCAGGCAGGACTCTTATCGGAGACTCCTTAGAGACAGCTTGTCTGCCCCGGGGCGGTTATTTCACCCCTTGCTCTGCGCTGAGCACGGCACGCTGAGGAGGAGGAGGAGGAGGGGGAGAGAGGGAGGACCTGGTTTCTGTTCGCTGGCATATGTTAAAAGCAGCCATGCTACACTACGCCACCCAGCCATGCATATGGAGCAGTCTTAGGTATATCAAAGTCCCCATGCTTAAAAAGTGACCCGGGGTTATTTCTGGGGAAAATGAAATTACAGGAGGTGGCAGCCGAAGTTTTGGAGGAGAGCAGGCCCGGCCACCTCTGTGTTATAAGTGCAGACTTTAAAAGTAGAGTTCACTCCAAATTTGACGTTAGTTAAGAAATTGGGAATTCAAATTGGACTTCTTAAGGTTTGATGTATGTTTAGCCGCACTGTGATAGAGTTATAAGTTTGACATGCTGCAAATGTAGACTTTTAGGGTGTAAGGGAAGTTTGGGTCAAGAAGTCTTGTTAAGCTTTTCAGTTTCGTTCTTGAAGTATTTATGGTTCATCCTGTTATATATGTAATGCATACATACATACACCCAAGCAACTGCATATTTTACATAGAAAACATAGTTCATCTTTTATATATATAAAGTTATACATTTATAGTATAGTACATTTTTATATATATAAATGCAAAGATGCATTAAACAAATCAAAAGACAACAATGAGATCTTACATAAGCTTTCTATTTCAAGTAAATGCTGTTCTTTTGAACTTTCTATTCATCCAATAATTAAATCAGAATTTTTTTTTTATTCCACAAAATATTAAGCAGCACAAGTGTTTTTAACTTTGATAATAATCAGAAATGTTTCTTGAGCAGCAAATCAGCATATTAGAATGATTTCTGAAGGATCATGTGACACTGAAGACTGGAGTAATGATGCTGAAAATTCAGCTTTGCATCACAGGAATAAATTACATTTTAAAATATATTCTAATAGAAAACACTTATTTTGAATAGTAATAATATATTTCACAGTGTTACTGTTTTGCTGTATTTTTCATTAAATAAAAAGAAGCTTTAGTGAGCATAAGAGACTTTCATAGTCGCTAATCCTTAAGGATGCGCAATAACACTAGTGAAGGTTCCTTTAGCAAACAGCAACAATATGATATAAAAAATGAAACTGTGAAACATGTTTGCAAATCCATCCCAGACTCATGAGAGCGTGTTTAACAGAACTTCTGTTAATTTTGAAAGACTTAATATTCATCCAACCCCTCCTGAAAAAAAAAAAAAAATGTTTACAAGGTTCTATGAGAAATGAAAGATAATCAAGTACCCAAATAGGTAGTCATTTATTCCAGGTCTCTCTGCTTATATTAGCATGCAAAAGCACTCGAGCTGTAATTCATAAAGTGACTTAAAATTGACATACCTCTTTAAGTGTTTTTTTTTCTCTCGCTTTCTTTTGCTAGCGGCAGTTTGACAATTGAAATGAATGTTTTATGAAAAAATAAATAGTGCCTAGTTTTTGCAGACAGTTTCAAATATTTAATCACACAAATGATATGAATTAATATGCAGACAAGGTTTAATTCATATAAATTTTTTCTTCCAAATGAGATGTACGAGCAACGTGTTTTGCAATGAATATTGTTAGCATGATTCGAATAAGTGGCTATGTGAAATGTGCACTTCATAACTGCCTTTGCCTTCCGCATCCATTCTTTCCTGTGTCTTTTTCCAGGCGTCCTAATTTCAGAGTTCACCAGGAGATGCACTGGAATATTGTAATTTTTATTTTTTATGAAGGATGCATGGAGACATAAGAATTTTCCAATCAGCCGTAGACATGTATAAAGTCGTAAACCCCCGGCCTATGCTGAAAAACTCCTCTTGTGTGACTTAATTCGTTTTTTTTTTCTCCCTCTATCCCTTGTCCTTTGGCTATATATCGTGCCTGAGAAAGTCTGGAATATAAACCAGATTGAATGTTTTTTTTTTTCATTTGTATTCTGCATTCTGCACTTGGCAATCGGATCAAAGATTACCCAACTTGCTTGCGAAATAAAGCAACAAGGATCACTTTAGGCTGTAATTATTGGAATCAGAGAGCTTTTCCTGAAGAAAGCACAATGCAGAGGGATGGTACTGTACACGCTGTCATTTCCTGCGCAGTCTTGATGGCACGACTGTAGATGTTTAGTCAACTGTCAATCGAAATCAGATTAAGACTGATCTGATAAACGTGCTGTGATATTTTGATGTGGCTCTTGAAATGCATATTTGATTTTTTTCCTTTAATACAATGTTAAAAATAGAGTTTCACAGTGATGCCATAGAAGAACCATTTTTGATTCCCCAAAGAGCCTTTACTATCATAAAAATAAAGGGTCTTTATTGGCTTTATCTATGGTTCTATGAAGAAATTTAAACCTCCATTAAACCTTTCCAACACAAAAGGTTTTTTTATTGCGAAAAAAGGTTCTTCAGATTATTAGAATGTGTTTTTACACCAAGTTCTTTTATGGCAACACTGCAAAAAAAATGTAATCGTTATTTTTAACAATTTTAAAGTTTTTGCATGGACATTTAGCTAAATGCTCACAGTTAGATCTATATGGGGCTGAAAGTCTCGCTGTGTCTAGAATGAGCTTGATTTTGATCTGCAGACATCGACCGAGGAACATGTTGGAAAAATGGACATTAATAATTGCATGACTCTTTATTCTCAGCTCTCTCTCTCTCTCTCTCTCTCTCTCTCTCTCTCTCTCTCTCTCTCTCTCTCTCTCTCTCTCTCTCTCTCTCTCTCTCTCTCTCTCTCTCTCTCTCTCTCTCTCTCTCTCTCTCTCTCTCTCTCTCTCTCTCTCTCTCTCTCTCAGAAGCGAGCACTTAGCCTTCAGTCACTGCGGAATAATTGTCAATGAATATTTAACAAGCCTTCAGTAGGACGGATAGGCATCTGAGAGGCATCAACGCTCTCTCTGTATTATTAATATTGGAAATGCTATAGACACACTGTAGTCAGTGGAGCAGAGTGCATACTGGATTAGCAACTGAAAATGATACAAATGTGAATAAACTAACTCCACCACCAGTCCAACGTCTGCTTGCTTCCTGCAGCTCTGCAGAAAACAAGTTTGAGTCGAATTTCTTATTTCGTACAGGGGTGAATGTCACAGGACCTGTCAGGAACATGTCCGGGCCACATTTCATCCCGAAAGCGTAAGAAAGAAACAGGAAATCCTATTTTCTATTAAAAAAATGGGGTGTATTCTTTACGCAAAAATAATGTTTTATATACTATAATATAATATTACATATAAATAAATAAATAAAAATATAATATAATATAATTTGTTTTGATTTTGGGACGAAAATAGTGCAGATATAATTACTTATATTTGACTATTTTATTTTGTACTGAAATTGTCATAAAAATAATATAAAAATATAATATCTGATAGTTAGAAAAAGAAAAAATGATGCACATTTTTTTTATTGATTTTGATTTTGGGATATGAAAAAAATGTAGTCCTAATTATAAGTATGTAATTTTTATGCAAAATATAATTTTGTTTATATGTAGGAACAAACTTAAAAGCCAAAGTATAAGCATCTTTTTTCTGTATGCACAATATAAATGATTTTTGGGGTGAATATTTATTAATATTTATACATTATTTTCTTTATGCAAAATATTTATTTTTATTAGTTTTTTTGTTTGTTTTTTTATGTGAAAATGGTCATAAATTGTAAGTAAGTGATTTTATGCAAAACATAATTTTGTTTGTATTTGGCAACATTTTCACCCCAAAATAAAATGGGGGGGAAAAAAGCTTATTTTTATTTTCAAAATATATTTTTTTTCTTTTGATTTTGGGATGAAATGTAAGCTGGACATGGTTTTATAAAAACATCCCACAGAGATGTGCTGATTTTAATGTTTGGAAATGTTTTTAAAGTTCTCGCAGGTGTATTTGAAACCCTTTTTTATTTGACATGTTCTGCCTTTTTTTCTTTGTCTAAATCAGTAATGCTTATGGCCGATCTGGTAAACATAAACCTGTCGGCCATGCGATGAAATACGGTGTGGTGGAATTACCTTATCACGAGCGCACATTTAAGTATGCCTCTCAGGTGAGATGCACAAAAACACATCCCATCATTTTCTCAGTCCTCGATGACTGTCAGAAGAACTTCATGTTCTCCGCTCTCTCTCCTTCCCCTGTCTTGAAGTGATATAAAATTCTAATGTCTGCCCTCTGGATCTCTTTCTCCTGAAATCTGGCCAAATCTGGAAATCTGGCCAAGGTATCCGAGCTCGGTGACATGCATGAGAAGGAAAACAGGAAGATGAGGTGAGCCTCACTCATGAAATATATTCGGGTGATATAGGGAAAAAAAGAAAGATGAAATAAAATGCATTGGCCTTACTTTGGTATTTGTATGTATATTTTATAGTTGTAGCATACTGCTACAAGCACTTTGTTCTGTGCATTTGGATGCATTGATGAGCCATAATGATTCCCCTCAGCTTTTACGACAGGCTGTGGCAGATGCTCAGACTTGTAAAATGTTATATTACCCAGAATCAGAATTGGTTCCTATACTAGACTGTGTATCCTCTTAAAAATAAAGGTTCTTCAGTGGTTCTTCGGTTCAGCAAAGAGCCTTCTTATCAAAAAACATTTACACTTAAAGGTAGGGTAGGCAATTCCGGAGAGGCTAGCAATAGCAAGCTAGCTTTAAAAGCATAAGATCCCACTCTCCCTTCAGAGCGTCTCCAAAGCCAAACCTCCTCCAAAACACATGAACGCTCACAGCAGGGAGCAAACAAAAGCGTCACGAGAGACAGACAGCATTAAACTACCTTATGTCTCAATTTCAAAGCACATAACATTGCAATAATTATTTTTAGTATTTACTGTAGACCACTTCTATGATTGATTTCTATCAGGATGTAAAGAGAGTTTCAACCAGTATTAACAAAAAGTGTTTCTGAAAAACATAGCCTACCCTAGCTTTAATTGTTCTCTTTAGATCAAAAATAATCTTGGTGTCACTTTAAAGGTTTTTCAGGTCATATTTGGGTTCTAGGTTGAGGACCTGTTATGCTTTGTTACATTTTCACCATTCTTTACTGTGTAATGTTGCTGTTTGAGCATGAAAAAGGTCTGCAAAGTTACAAAGCACAAAGTCAATCCAAAGTTCCTGAAAGCCTCGATTGTAGTCTTGAGTTTTCTTCCAGGAACAAACACATATTCCTCAATTAAATAATTCCAGTGCAAGCCATATGCAAAAAAGGATCAAGTTTTTCACTGCTAGTGTGTTGAAACTTGTGGTTATAGGGGACTGTGACATTTCCCAAACGAGCTCGAAGCGGTTGACCAATCACAACACACTGGTTCAACCGACCAATCAGAGCACATTGTGCATATACTCATACTGCATAGGAGGGGCTTCATAGAAACCGGTGTTACTGAAAGATTGGTTTAATAATAATAATAATAGTAATATATATATATAAATTTTTTTAAATCAGTATTATCGTCTTGTTCTCCAGTAGACATATCTAAACATCTTTAAAAAAATATATATATATATATATATACTTTTTTTTTTTTTTTTTAAGATGTTTAGATAGTTTAGATATTTCTACTGGAGGACAAGAAAATAATATGGACTATTAATTTTTTTTTTTTTTTTCAGTGTAGCTTTTGTTGAGATTGTTTCAGCGTGCCACTGACAAATGTGAAGCACCAAGCAGGGACACATATAAATCTTCATCTTTGACAACAGGTGAAGTGTCACACTCTGACTGAAACAAACTGCTTCCTCCAGAGACGTACCGCAAGTCTCGTGCGGCCTTGGTTTGAAGCTGCCCATGAGACAGACTGACAGACAGATTGATTGAAAAGTGTTTGTATATGCATGTATATGCTTGAGCTTTTGAGTATCAAAGGGCAAATGGAAGTTTTTAGAAGGTTTGGGTTTTCATTAAGACTTAAAGTCCCTTAAAGAAAGTCAAAACAAAAGGGCTTATTTTCACCCATTATTTAAGGAATATTTTTACAGCTTTTAATGTTAATGTTTAATAATGTTTCAAAACCACTAAAATTAGATTACAAGTTTGTCACGGTTGACAATAGCAATAGACATCTTGAGCGCTTTTTTTGCATGGACCAGAATTGTTTATTATCAACAAACTGTCATTATTTATCAGTTCATTAGAGACTTTTATATCAGAAGCATATTTTTAGTGCTTAAAAAGTCTTTAGGTTTTGGCTCATGGGTGCAAAAGACTATTGTTATTATTACTCTGGAATGTTTTGCACAATTTTAAGCATCACTTTAGAATTATAAAACACTTTATTTTTACTTTGACCTCACTATGCTGCATTTTTTATTCAGTGAGTGGCGTCTAGTTGACATTTTCAAAAAATCTTTTTATATTTTTATTTTAACCTAAGTTGATTTGGTAATGAAAAGAGTCAAGAAAGAGTTCAAAATAAGTTGATGTCACTTGTTTGTGACTGTAAATAGAAGGTCAAGTCAAATGCATTGAATTGTGGGATAAAGTTTTGCATGCTGTGTTAAAGTCATTGCCTAATTTGCACAGTGACTTAGAGCACACGATGAAGTTTGTGAAGTATTTTGTAGGCTTGTAGTACATATACAATATCATAAGTTTGTAAGCTGCATCTTAGTTATATTTAAGATGAAACGGGACACCAATTGTATTGTGTTGGACGGGATGAACGAGACGAGAGAGCGCACTTACTAGAAAATGGAATTTCACTTTTGTGTTACTTTAGATCGTCTTTTATTATACAAAAGTTTTAAAGTGATGCTCAAAATTGTGGAAAACAATCCAGAATAACAATTACGGAAGGTCCAGCGTTGAATGCATCACATTTTATTTGTTTATATAAAACCGCCTCACAGATAATAACTGGGACATTTTCACTCATCAGAAATGCACGCTTATCATTTCCAAGTCGGATCCTATTCCGTTGTTTCCTCTTTCTTTTCCGAACCCGATGAAATCCATTACTGCATTGTGGCAGTTACAAATGCCGGGCTTTCTCCAAACACAGAGAGGCTTGTCTGCGGGATTACTTTTGATTTATGCTCCAGCTGTGATATTGTAACTCTGTGCGATAGTGTCCTTGGACGTAAATGTAAGTAAACGGCGGGAAGGGCTTTGTGAAGGCCTCTGTATCAGAGCTGCTCTGTACCTTTATGTTCAGCTCTGCTGCGGTGCAGGCTGTCCCCTGGGAATTCTGTTGCTGATGTGCGTCAGAACTCTGTGATCCTCCAGAGCTGAGTTTTTCCGGTTTCTCCCTGTGTTGTTCAGTACACAGCCGATAAGGTGTGATAGGGCAATGAATCGCTAGGATACCATAGTAGGTTTTTCAGTTTTTATTAAAATGTTTTCCTTTTTATTGATAGTGGTAGTTGGAAGAAGACTAATGTGTATATATATCTGAAGTGGTCAAGAAATGGTGCCTGCCAAACTCAAACTTGTATCATGAGAAACACATCAGGAATCATAATCAATACTGGAAACAATCTGTAACTTTAAAGTCCCCCTGTGGTGAAATTCAAGCTTTTAATGTTGTTTATATGAGGTGTGGGGTTTTTGCTTTAAGTCAATATGCTTTAAGACAAACCATGTACAAATGGATAAGTTGCTGAGTATTTTCTCTTTAAAACTGCAGTGAACCAAAGACAGTCTCAAAAACACGGTTCGAAATCGCTGGTGTTTCTTACGTCACAAACTACCTTGTAACTAATCACCTTTGCAATCAGACAGATGATTTTCTAATTGCTCTGTCCTGCAGGTTGTACGAACACTAGCCTAGCCTGGGCTGATAACCACATATCAAATGTGACAACGTGCCCGTGTGATATAGAGAGAGTTCCTGTAGAGTGAGTCAGGGTTCTGGGAGACTGTTAGGAGATTTCTCGGTTTTTAATCACAGGTTTTTGCAGAAACAGTCAGCAGGAGGGAAAATGAAACTGTTCATTCCTTCACTACGCTGGTCTTGGATTGCTTTCCTGAAGAGGGTCTACACATAAACACATATACTCATACTGCATACTTCAAACATATATACACTCACCTAAAGGATTATTAGGAACACCATACTAATACTGGGTTTGACCCCCTTTCTCCTTCAGAACTGCCTTAATTCTACGTGGCATTGATTCAACAAGGTGCTGAAAGCATTCTTTAGAAATGTTGGCCCATATTGATAGGATAGCATCTTGCAGTTGATGGAGATTTGTGGGATGCACATCCAGGGCACGAAGCTCCCGTTCTACCACATCCCAAAGATGCTCTATTGGGTTGAGATCTGGTGACTGGGGGCCATTTTAGTACAGTGAACTCATTGTCATGTTCAAGAAACCAATTTGAAATGATTCGAGCTTTGTGACATGGTGCATTATCCTGCTGGAAGTAGCCATCAGAGGATGGGTACATGGTGGGTATAAAGGGATGGACATGGTCAGAAACAATGCTCAGGTAGGCCGTGGCATTTAAAGGGGTCATATAATGCCATTTTTGTACAAGCTAATATGATTCTTTAGGGTCTAAATTAAAAGTTTGTAATATACTTTAATTAAAAATTCTCATTAGTATTGTAAGAAAACACTTATTTTACCTGGTCAAAAACAGCTCTGTTTTCAGCACGCCGTTTCAGTGCATATGCCTTTAAATGATCATGAGCTTTGCTCACTCCGCCCCTCTGTTCTGTGCATACACCGTTTGTAACACAATAACCATAACGCGTTGTTCAGTATAAACGTGGAATTATGAATTATATTGAGAACGTCATACATAGAAAACATGCCGTAATGTACCCTGACTGAGTGTAAACCTTAGACGCATTCATTGTGAAGCGTGCAGCTAGCGATTTGCAAAGATTAATATATTAATATAAAGTTTAATAAAACGTTTCACTCACTTCCGTTCTTCTGGAGGTTCAGCAGGAACACGAATATCTGGTACCGATCCTTTTTAGCAAAGCTTCTTAGCAAATCCAGCTTTATACTGACCCTCGTTTATAAAGCAGTCTGGTGTGTGAAATGATTCGCGCAAACATGAAAGCATTGACGTTGCTCGTGTGGAATATTCCCTTCGAAAACAAACTCAGCCACTGCGTCTTCAGGGGTTCGGATTCAGGAACATTAAAATGACTGCTGTGTTCGTTATTACACCCAAGAACAGAACACCACAATCGCTTAGACGCCATTCTGCTCATAGACAGTGCTCCGGCACATCAACAATGACCACGCCGGTCCACGCAGACTATAATTGACAGCTACCTCATGTGCGAGGGCGGGTCTGTGTTGAAACGCTCCCGTCAATCAACAATCGTGGGAGGGGCGTCCGTTTTATTGACGTCACAAAAACGAACGGCTCGATTTGAGGCAGGGGAAAACATATAAGGAGATTAAAACAAAACCACTGGATGGATTTTTATCATTATATGATGTTTGTGTACAGGCACTGCCAACACACATTTCAGTACAATCAACTTGTAAAAGTGCATGTACCATTATATGACCCCTTTAAACGATGCCCAATTGGCACTAAGGGGCCTAAAGTGTGCCAAGAAAACATCCCCCACACCATTACACCACCACCACCAGCCTGCACAGTGGTAACAAGGCATGATGGATCCATGTTCTCATTCTGTTTACGCCAAATTCTGACTCTACCATCTGAATGTCTCAACAGAAATTGAGACTCATCAGACCAGGCAACATTTTTCCAGTCTTCAACTGTCCAATTTTGGTGAGCTCTTTGCAAATTGTAGCCTATTTTTCCTATTTGTAGTGGAGATGAGTGGTACCCGGTGGGGTCTTCTGCTGTTGTAGCCCATCCGTCTCAAGGTTGTGCGTGTTGTGGCTTCACAAATGCTTTGCTGCATACCTCGGTTGTAACGAGTGGTTATTTCAGTCACTCAGCATTTCAGCTCTTCTATCAGCTTGAATCAGTCGGCCCATTCTCCTCTGACCTCTAGCATCAACAAGGCATTTTCGCCCACAGGACTGCCGCATACGGGATGTTTTTTCCCTTTTCACACCATTCTTTGTAAACCCTAGAAATGGTTGTGCGTGAAAATCCCAGTAACTGAGCAGATTGTGAAATACTCAGACCGGCCCGTCTGGCACCAACAACCATGCCATGCTTAAAATTGCTTAAATCACCTTTCTTTCCCATTCTGACATTCAGTTTGGAGTTCAGGAGATTGTCTTGACCAGGACCACACCCCTAAATGCATTGAAGCAACTGCCTTGTGATTGGTTGATTAGATAATTGCATTAATGACAAATTGAACGGGTGTTCCTAATAATCCTTTAGGTGAGTGTGTATATATATATATATATATACATATACAAGGGTGCACATAACTTTTTTGGTCTGGTTCTCAAGGGAGCACCTGTAGATGCTGTTTGGCACTCACACTTTACGTGGCACACTTATCCTACAAGCTGTCATCATCACTTTCCTCCTGACTGTCTTCTTTTCTCTCGAACATGATAGATGATGGTGATGATGTTTTTTTTATTTTATTAACATTAATGACAGACAACAGCAGGAATATTAGGCTGATGTCACTTTAAGACCGAATGTGTCGGCCAAATATACTGACACACATCCGGTTTCTTTCTTAACTGTTCTCTTGTGACATAACCGAGAGAATACTTGCTGAGATGGTTATTTTGACATAATTTTGTGTGTATGTGTCCGTTCAAGCGCAAGTAAACGTGAAATCAATTCGGTGTTGGAGCGCTGTCTCTCTCTCTCTCTCTCTCTCTCTCTCTCTCTCTCTGCGTGTGTGCGCTTCGGGTGTGTGCGGCTGTGAGCACATATACTGTAACAGCATGCAAGTCCCGATTTTCTTCCACTCTATGATGGTTAAACTTAGCAGTTAATCCGCGAATCACATGCGTGCCGAACCGTGGGGGCTGGTCAGTTGCAGCCCTAAAAATTAATGAACACCCTTATCCTCCAGTGAGTAAACGTGTCCCTGTCAGCTGTCAGCAACGCTGAATTTTCAGTATCACATGATCCTTCAGAAATCATCATAATATGCTGATTTGCTGCTCAATAAACGTTTATTATCAATGTTGAAAACAATTGTGCTGCTTAATATTTTTGTGAAAACTGTATTTTTTTCCAGGATTCTTTAATGAATAGAAAGTTTGAAAGAACAGCATTTATTTATTTGAAATAAACATCTTTTGTAACATTATAAATTCCTTTACTGTCACTTTTGATCAATTTAATGCATCTTGGCAGAATAAAAGTAGTAATTTCTTTAAAAAAAAAAACTATTTCAAAACAATAGTGCAGAATTATTTGTATTTTTTCTCACTCAAATCATTTTGATTGGATTTCTAGCTCACTTTTCTAATTTGTAAAAAATAGTCTGTGAAATAGTATGCGAGTGATGTTGCGTTACGCTCTCTGAAACTATTTGATGAAATTGTTTTTTTTGCTGTTGTTCCTAACAGTATTATAATACAAAAAATTCAGTAAAAACATGAAGTATTCGATGTTTTGTAGTAGGTCATCCAGGGTTTGCCACTCTAAACAATTGCCATTCATGTCACTCTCACTAGTTGTCTGGTTCCTCAGTCACTTCCCATTCTTTTGTAACCCTTTCACAGTCTCTTTCTTTCCTCTTTTCCTCTGTCAGCTTTCTACATCTGTTTATGCGTAAGGCAGCCACCTTGAATCTTAAACGCCACTTATCAGCCACACTTTCTCTTCAACAAAAACACTTTTCTATCTATCACACGGCTGACTTTAAATTGCACTTAATTGTTGCGAATTACCCAAAATACCCTGATTACTGATAATTTCCCCCCAACACGTTAACGTTTGCACACTACCCGTGAAGTAAATAAGTGAGCATGACTGATTTAATTTTCTTGTTTTAGGAGAAAACTCCTGATTTCATGGGTTACGGTCAGAAAACTAATTTGATTCTTCGTTGCAACGTTCAAAAATAGAAATATGGACATTTTGGCATTGTTTACCTCACAGTTATGTTGTTCCAAATTCATATGTCTTCTTTCTTTCCTTCTTTCTGTGGAACACAAAAGGAGACGTTCAGGAAAATGTCCTTTTTCATCTTGACAAATTCCAAAAAAGAACAAAAAGTCTATGCAACAGCGTTTTGGTAGTTATAGTGGGTCTTGTGATTGATTGTCATTGATGCCAAATCTTGATGTGCTATTTTGTATTTTTTTTTGTTTGCTTTGTATTCTATTTTGCTAAGTATTCAAACATGAATGATATTTGGAAACTGTAATGGAGGGGAAATTTTCTGTGGAAAAACAACTTCAGAAGACTTGGAATACAGTGCATGGACAATCCCTTTATGGTGTATTTTTGCCTCTTCCTTCTCTTTTTGTTAGACAAAAAGAGAATTAAAGTCATTCAGGTTTGGAACTTTTTTAGGTGAACTATTTCTTGCATCCTTAGAAATCATAGATCATGTCAAATATTTTCCGTTCAAATGTCAAATCTCTCATTTGATTTGATCCTATTACCCATAAGTCCCGGCGTCCTTGTGCTGCATTAGTGCGCACAGTTAAGGACTTGAGGTGTCAGAGCACCGTTATAGAGATTGCGTTTTTTTTGTTTGTTTTTTTCATGAACCTCTTCAACAAATCATATTTGATTTCATGCGTAATTAGTTTGTCCATCAGCAGCCGAGGAGACCCTGTAGCAGCGGTATCTGCAATATCTTTGAGCTCTGATGACAGAGGCTTCGGGACAACAGCCAATATGCATTAGAACAATAGCACGGTTCCGCCCCATCGCTCCGGATGAACTAGAACTCATTTTCGTACTACTGGCGTTCGTTACTATGCTCGCTTTACCTCGCGCGCAGCGAGACGGACATCTCGGCGCTCACTGGCAGCCTTCAATATTTGATAGACGCTTTGCCTTTCGTATTAAACTGGAAGATTTAATTATATTTTGAAATGATATTTTAATTAAATATTAAGGTAAGCAAAAATGGATTTCAAAATAATTACATCAAACATCAAAAAAGTGAAGGCTCTTTTTTTCTGCTTGGACAGCAGAAAAAGTAAGAAGCCTTATTTAAGTCTCTCAGAGATTCAATCTAATTTAATTCTCTCCCCTCTCTAAATAAACAGTTCTCCAACCTTTTTTCATCTGGGGGGAGAAGAGATGATAGGGGTAATCAATATTTCTAGCATTTTAATTAAAACCGTTAGTGGAATAAATCCATTTAATTATCAGTTAATGAAATACAAGGTCATTTACCTGACAGCAACTTTGAAGGTGGCTTACTGGTTGGAATGAGAACGCTGGTGAGGTGTCAGAGCCGTTTAGCAGCTGCCAGAGCTCAACTTGAGATTCTCCTCGCCGTATTAACCCCTCTCTGTCCGTCTGCACGTCGCTTGACTCGTACCTTCTGCTCCACACACACCCAGAACACACCGAAGATCAAGGTGATCGGAGCATACTGGGTCTCAGTGGTACAGTATGTGTGTGTGTATATATATATATATATATACTGTATATAATATTACATTTATATTCAATATAATATGCACGTGCGTATTGTATGTTAGCTCAAAATGTATTCAAATAAATCAATACAAATATGTATATAAAAATATCTATAAAAATCTATAAATCAAACCACTGCCTTCTGATGCTTCTGATTGCTTTTAGAGGGAAAAGCTGCTCATAACTGCTGGTCTACGATCAGTTTTCTCCGTAATAATAGCATATTGGTAATTTGGCGAACGATCCAGTGTTTGTGCTTTGGAGAGCGTCAAAAGTTTACATTAACAGTGTGTTTTTGCAGCGTTGGGCAATGTAGCCAATCACAGACACGACTGTTGATTTCTTGAATGCAATGGCCAATCAGATGTGTTTAAGTTAGAATCCACTCACCGCTTCGTGAGATTGCGTCATTGCGATGAACTGAGATGAGTGACTGATTTTTAGTGATTATAAACGGAGCTGTCTTTACACGCTATCTAGGAGATATATAATCAATTCATAATTTAAATAAATCTTTTGTTTTTCATGCTTGACCAGCAGCCACGTGCATGCTGCAAAGTTTTTGGAGTGACATCCGTTAAATTCATGTATTCGAGCGATTATTGTTGTCATGTGTGATTTGTAGGGCTGTTTTCGACTAAGGATTTTCATAGTCGAATCTGATTCGTTAGATTTTGCCGTAGTCGACTGATAGTCGAACCTTTTTTTTTTTTTTTTTAGATAGCAGCTAGACGTTCGGTTGAATAACTGTTCGTCTGTTATAGGACAACTCGCTCTACGTTTATTTAAAATGAACAGCAAGACAACTAGAAGTGAATGTGCTTTCCATTAAATGAATCCTTAACACACAAAAAAACGTTGCAATGAACGTGCTTTGTTTTAAATAAATCACACACAGTAAACAAAACCTTAACAAAACAACTTTGCAATGAACTTTGCAATTTAGACGCGCAAACTGCGAGCCGGTGCGGTGAGACGTAGCCTACATGCTGATTCGGCTTGAAGTCGTTCATCCTCGGATGCGGCGTCGCGCGCGCTGTTACAAAAAAAGCCGTGCACACAGCCAAGCGAAATGGGTCTTGCGCACCCAACGCGTCATTTTGCCGCGCGCACCTTCGCGCTCGTGCGGACGCGTCGAGTATAAACAAGGCTTTACTCCGTGTCAGCGCGCGCTCTGATCGGTACAGACCTCTCCCGAATCATCTCCAGCACTCAGCCTCTGAAGCACCACTAACTCCGCCCCCGTTTCCCTCGTAAGACGATATATTAGTATTTAAACATTCTCTATGATAAAAAATGTTTGTAAAAAATATTTTAATAGCACGGTTTTGGCGGGAGTTCTAATGACGGTGTTCAACTATAACCGTCGGTCTCACGGTTAGCCTATATAATAACGTCACACCCCTATTGGTTACATAACACTTCCCTACTATTCGACTATGAGGTTCATAGTCGAATCAGACCTCTCCGAATCGAATCGTCGAATCCTCGACTATTAGAAGTCAGCCCTAGTGATTTGTTTTTTCTCTTTTCCCACAAATAATTATTTTGGGTCTCATTCCATTAGGTGGACCAGCCGTCAATCTGAGTGGGCCAGTGCCTTATATAGCCTTCCCACTGATTTACATAAATGAATAAAATGTGCGTAAATATAAATATCTATGTATTTTACATAGATATTTATATATATATATACATATTTTTTACTAATATATTCAGATAAAATAAAATATCTTTTGATAAAAACTTCATGTTTTAAAGACAAAATATAGGGGAAATAGAACCCTTTGGTGTGTTGGAAGACATTGCGGTTAACATGGTACATTTTAGGATGATAATATTTGAGCGTTTGATTAAGTCTTGGAAAGTCCGAATTTTATAATCTTCCAACATTCAGTCAGGCTTCCAACATGGAAACTTTCGCAGCGAGGCAGGTATATGACATAACGTAGAAACTAAAATGAATGTGTTTTGTCTTTTGAGCTGTAGCTTTAAAGTGTCTTTGTGTCTGTGTGTGTGTGTGTGTGTGTGTGTGTGTGTTTGGAGGCAGAAGCTTTTAGCGTTTGGAGGTGGCGCTGGGATTTGTGTGATGGAGTTTATTTCAGACCCAGTTCTCTGGGGCCAGAGGAACAATAGTCTCTCAGCAGCCCTTCCTTCACCATCTGGAACAAATACAACAAATAATAAATAGAGATACAATGGGGCAGAGAAATGGAATTTAACTTGGCCTGCAGCACTTACCTGAAATGTGCATATAATGGTGTGGAGCATTTGTCATAGGGAATGCTTTCTGGAGTTTTTGTCCTACTGTTAATGAAATAGTAAACTTGGCTCTGTACATTATGCTCCGGCTTTATGCATCGATTTTTGCAATTGCTTTCTTTGTCTTATTACTAAAATCAATTTCCTTCTGTGATTGCCAAGAAGAGCATTTAAAAGCACTTACTTCATGTGATGTTTTCTGACTCCGTTCCCCAGCTCTGCGGCTTTTATTCTTCATGACAGCCCTTCCAACAACAAATGCCCTATACATATGCCATTCTTGGAAAACGCCTGGTGAATATTAGAATCTGCCAAGGGCACTCAGTCATACTGAAGACAGACATATTAAGATGTTCTCAATCCTGTTCTGATCAAAGTCTAATTGCTGGGTATGGTGATGTTGATGTTTGGAGGCAACTTTAACCGCTGTGAAGCACTACATGTCCGGGATCAACATGTCCTCTCTTGCTTTATTGTTCATAGACCAATATTATATTTATATATTAGGGATGTCACAATCAAGTTTTTTGTCCCCCCGATCCGAGTCTTTGAATATTGAGTATCTGCCGATACCGAGTCTCAATCCGATACTCGTATTTTCCTAGTGTTTGGTGCACCTTCAAGTACAATAAAGTTATTAAAATCAATCCAATGAATACAGGGATGTGCAGAGTTTCTATAAAATTATAATAAAAAATCTCTCTCGAGTCTCTAATAATCTATCTCTCTCAGGAAATGCGTGCAATCACTCTGTTCCTCATAAATACTACCATGTTTTGTGTGTGTTATGTTTTGACAGACATCGATGTCGTGATGTTCAAATGATGTGGATTTGAAAGCAGATGGGTCGTATGGTGACTAATATTTATTTCTTGGCCAGCAAGTATTCAGTGAAGTGATTAATGCCCATGAGTCTGTCCATATTTTTAGTTCCAGCCAGCCTTCTGACTGACGTGATAACGTGCGTAAGGGGTGAACTATGTTTGATTTTTGGGTCATTTTAAAACGTCCTGGAGACGTTCAAAATGCTTTTGCGTAGTTCATAATACCTATTTTATGGAATGAAGTTTTATTTCGTGGCTTTAAAAAATCACGTTACACTTGTTTGGCTTGTCAAAAATGTTACATTCAGAAGACTTTTGAAAATAAAGAGAATTTTTTTATCAGGAAAGGAGTGGTTTTGATCAACAAAGTTGTTTTTATTGTCTCTTAAAACAAAAATCTTTTATTTAAACCCATAAAAATGCAAGTCCTACTATAAATAATAGTGAAAAATCACTTTTTAAAACTGTTGTTCCATTATTACCCCCTTAGCAGATTTTGACCCGTTTATAACGGTATATTAAAATAGAAAACAGATATTTTAAATTGTAATAATATAATACTTTTAATGTAAGGGTTGGTAAGTGTTGGTATGTGCTAATTCTACTTGAACCCGGGCCATACCTCTACTTCTATAACTACAGGGTTTTATTGGTGAATGATTTTTTTTAAGGACCAACAAAGAATGATGATCCAGGAACATGTCGTACTTGGGTAAAACAAGGTGTAATAATTAACCCCCTTTTCTGTAAACGTGGATTAGTTATGGGTAAAACGAGATATAATAATTAAGCCCTTTTTCTGTAAATGTGGATTAATTCTTGCTAATACATGAGGCTTTTGACAGAATGTAGTATCTCAGTGGCGATACTGCTGCTGTACACTCTCTCTCTCTCTCTCTCTCTCTCTCTCTCTCTCTCTCTCTCTCTCTCTCACACACACACACACACACAAGCAGGCCTGCAGGCAGTGGCTCTGATGACTTCAATACACTGACACAGTGTTTGAGTTCAGTCTGTTCAGCTCAGAGTGGCCAGTAGAGTTCAATCTATCCTCTAGATATCAGTCTGATTTACTGTTGGTTTATAGTTTCATTTGACCACAATCCACTTTGACAAACAACCTGCTTTCATCTTGATATCTTCCCCCCCCCCCCCCCCCCCCTCCCCCCTAAAAAAGCTCATTTCTGCTCCCCAAACCTCAAAAGAAACCTCTTCAAGGTAGCCGCGATACCGTCTCCTTCCGATTTCAATTGAAGATCAGATTTTTTTTATGTTACTTAATTATTTCCTAATTAGTTTGCATGTTAATTAAAATGGTGGCTAATGTTAATTACCTATATTAATGGATTCTCATGTAGCACCTGCCCGAAGCGCTTGGCTCAGTTTTCAAAATATCTTCATCTAAGCCGGTTGATGCATGCCGTCTCGCTTTGTTGAAAAGCGGCGAGGAATTGAAGTCAGGGGATTTTTGAAGCAGGTCGCACTGAAGTAGTCAAACTAAACGCACACTTTTTTTTGTCTTCTGCTTTCATTTGAAAGCTGCATTTGCAGAGAGGACTGGCATATTTTGATTATAGTCGCATTTGTAAGCGTGTCTTATCTGTGATGCTCAGTCTATTAAAAGGGTTTTTCTATGAAACGGCTGCCTTTTCCATTTTGAAATGGTGATTTTTTTTTTGAAGGTGAAGCAAATGTTGACAATATTTTAAACATTGTGTCAGATTAATAATGTGTTAATAAAGTGTAAATAATGCAATGTGAATCCAAATTAATATATTTTAATAGATGTTTGAGTAGCACTTAAAAATGCTGACATTTTCTAACTTCACTTCATAATTTTTTCATTGACTTTTAATGGACTGGTGTAGCAGTGAGCGCTGTAAACTAACCAACAATCTATTTTTTTCTGTAAAATTTTGCTTGTAATATATTTCTTTTAAAATAAATGGCACTTCAAATGTATAAAACAAATAAAATTTGGCACATAACCAATAATTATATTATATTATATTATATTATATTGTTTTATTTTAATTTAAAAGTCGATAATTGGCCGATAAATCTAAATCCAATTTTTATATACATTTTGAGAGCCTGATTACAAAAACAAAAGTCTCACCATTAAAAACCATGACCCAAGCACACAATTATAATGATGTTCTCGAACTCATTATAATTTTATGTAGCCAATATGACAGACTTGTGTTGTGCATGTTGCACTAAACTGTATTTTCCATTTTTGAAGTGATTTCAATCATATTTCAAGCAATTCAAAACCATCATGATGAACAGTGCGCATCTGAAGTCTCTCAACTGAAGGAAATCCATTATTTATCAGCGCTAACATATCAGCCGAATTTTCTTATCGGGCCGATAACAATAACATAAAATATTATCATTTATCGGCCGGTACGGATATGGTGGTTGATATATCGTGCATCCCTAGCCGCTATAATTATGCTTGATGGTACCAAAGTTGTCCATTTTACAGTTTTATTTGACAATTGTTTACGACCTACTTCCATATTTAGATTTGCTAATACAGCAAGAAGCAGGCAAAGATGGATTGGATTTTGTTGATGCGAAATGCCTATAATAACAGACATGTACTGTGAGAGGGCCACAAACCTGTTTTTGTATAATGACCCAGATGTTTCCCATCACCCGTCCATGATGGCCACATCGACTTTGACATTCTTGACACACACCTGGTGCGATTGCTTGGCATGCATGAGAAAGCTAAAGCAAAGCAAGACCATATTAGAGCGAAGATGGTCTCTATTAGATTGAAAATGATCACCCGATCAATACGACCCCCTGCCTGACTAATCCATAACGTGAACATTGTTTCAGACCCCCGCGCCTTTTCCTGCTTGTGTCTTGGGGTGCTTAGACTTCATGGAATCAAGGATCAGCGATTAAATGTCACCTTTCTGCAACAACATTAAATAAGAAGCAGCAATTTGGCTCCTAGCAATTGCTAATTTCACGCCCTGATAAATGTTGCAGGAGCTAAAGCTTTCAAACTGCCTAAGATATTTCTTAAAGAGACGGCAACATATGCAGGTAAAGGCCTGGTGCGTTCCTTGGGGACAAACGCACACTTTCCTGTCAAGGTCAAAGGCGTTGTTTTGCTTTGAGCTAAATGTAAGTCATCCCTTATTACCAATTAAAAATTTATCCTGACCTCATCATTTAGATTTAGAGTGAGAGCTTTTTTAAAATAGATATTTAAAATGCTGTCTTAATAAATTATGGTGCATTAGGAGAAATTTGACATTTACCAGAGACGGTATACAGGGGCGTTCACACATACCTGTACAGTGATTTACTGCGAGCAGAAATCCTTCATTTTCAGCAGCATGAGCGACACTGACCATTGGCAATGCGATATGGGCATGTCTAGAAGGGCGAACTGAGAATGAGGCCGAACACTCATATAAAGATGAATGGGTAAAAGTGGAGTGCTCAGGATTGTGGCTGTAGGATGGGAAGTCCTGCCTTTTAGGTATAGAGCCAATCGCCTTTATGTTTGAGGCTGGTTTTGAACTTGTTCTTAGTGCAATTAGAGCAAAAAAAATAAAAAATTGTATTTATGATTTAAAGCAACACCAAGGAACTTTTCCTCAGCGGTCGCCCTACAGGTTGGAAGCAGAATTGTCCATTACCGCTGTCGTAAATAATTTACCTACCGCAGCCTACTGTCGCACGCGCACGCTCGCTGTTTATCCAGCACTGGCTTTGGAATCAACAATGGCAGACATCCCAACCTGCAAGAAGTCATTTCAGGGAGGTATATCTTGGTGACTGGATTGTTGATGGGGTGGTTGTGGGTTGACAAGCTTTCGTGAGGCACACTCGCAAGGTCTCTCGCTCTCTCCCTCTCTGCCGTGCTCGCGCTGTGTATGTTGTGCGCGCAGTATGTTCTGTCTCGTATGCGCACTCTAGATTCCAGCAGATTAGAACTATTACTAAATTAGATTTGAATAACTAGATTTGAATAACTAATAACTAAACAGACCACGTCTGGCTATGGCAGTGTCATTTAACCTATTGTAAGTCGATGTACCATCACAAGGGTCTTGGAAATATATTATGAAGGTTGAAAAGTTCCATAGTGTTGCTTTAAAATGTCATTGAAATGTAACCTTGAAAAAACGTTTTGGATTTTTTATTATTTTTTTTTTTTCATTTGAATAAATGAAGTATTTGTATGACTGGAAAATAGAGCATAACAGTGACCGCCCGCTTTTCCAGCTGTCTTAGTCTCGGAAGTATTTTTCCAATTTATTTTCTCCATTGGCATTTCAAAATATTCTAAGCCATTGAACCAAACCATCAAGCTCCGATATGAATCACAACCTTTCAAGCAACATACTATATGAAGATTCAGGAAAAACGACAAAGGTAAAAACCCCTGAAGCACTGCAAATTTTATAATCGAATCAAAAAGGAAGATATAATATCATACTATTCATAGCCATTGATTAACGACTACCGTTTGGGGTCATTAAGGTTTTTTTTTTTTTTTAAGAAACGAATACAGTTTTTCAGCAAGGATGTATTAAATAAATCAAAATTGACAGTAAATACATTTATTATGTTGCAAATGAGTTCTATTTAAAATAAATGCCTGTTTTTAAAACTTTTTATACATCAGAGAATCCTGAAAAAAGTATCACTTTTTCCACAAAAATAATAAACAACACAGCTTTTAAAATAATAAGAAATGTTCCTTCAGCAGCAAAGCAGCATATTAGAATGGATTATAAAGGATCATGTGACTCTAAAGACTGAATAAATTACACTTTAAAATATATTAAAATAGAAAACATTTATAATAATAGTAGTAATACTCTTTTTACTGTATTTCTGATCAAATAAATGCATCCTTGGTGAGCAGAAGAGACTGTTTTCAAAATCATTTAAAAACTATTATTGACTCAACTTTTTACAAATAGTGTAAATATATAAAAACTTTTATTTTTTATTTTTTATGTGCACTTTGGGAGACCATGTTGGTTATGTAATTTGCAACGCTTCATGGGTGTAATCAATCATTATGATTTTTTATATATTATCATTATTATTTTTCCTTGTAGCTTGCACAGAAAAATATGCCATCACTTAACAGCCTTAGTTTCTCTCAGATTCTCAGTGGAGAAAATGAATGTGATTTGACTTCCTGAAGTGCTCTATAGTTGGTCACTAAGCGAACTGACTCGCTTTAAAGGTACTTTGCATTTATGTGCGTCTAGAAGAGCATAACTTCAAGAATCTTAATTGAATAATGTACCACATTTTGTATGTTGCCAAGTGGTCGTTTGATAAAGCACAACCTATTTATCTTGCACCTACTGTGGCATCTATTCCAGCGACAGTGTAGATAGCCATAGAAATATGCCCCCCTTTGTTTTTTTTATTGCATACATAATCAAATTTATTTGACCAAGCAGTCAAACAACTGCAAATGAATGTGGTTGTATCAGTAGCTGGTTAGCTGCAAAAGACAGATAAGCATGAATGAACGAGAGCAACTTCTGTCTGACAACACTGTATAATCGCCATTATTTTGAGCCATAAAGTTGCGTGATTCATGTCGGAAGACCCCACCACACATTAAATCCAGCCTTTATGACTAGTGATTTGAAAGTAATAGTTTCCAAATGAGTTTCATGCCTTCTACAGCTCCTCAGAGGCCCGCTCTCCTCAAAAATAATCTCCCGTCGTAACTTTTCCGAGGAGTAAGACGCAGAAGAAGAAAAAAGCCAGGTGTCAGGAATAGCAGAGCATTCTTTTCCCTGCTTCTGAAAGTGAAAACACTCAAATGAAATACAGCCTCTTAAATGACAATTGGGGAATTTGGTTTTCTTTTCTTTTTTACACAATATATGACTGCCTTCCCCAGCCACGTGTAGAGTTTGTGAAGGTAAAGCTTTGCTGGCGTATTTGTAAATTTATGAGCTGCTTTGATAGAACCCTCGGCCATTTACAGCTGCCGCCACGACCCCACACAACTCTCGGCTGAATTTATTTTCCGAGCATGCCTGCGTGTGCGCCGCTCGCCTCCGATGCTGCCTCTGAACATCAGGATGAACCTGATGGGAGACATTTCAAACAGGCCGATGTATGTTCTGGCTGTTTTGAACACCGGTCGTTGGGGGGGCCGGGATGGCGGGAGACTTCCCACCGTTTTTCAATCTCGCCGCAACGCTCCTCGCATTCAGAGCAGATGATAAAGAAATGAGAGACCCCTGTGTTTTGTCACATAGCTTAAATGTAGAATTTAGGAGGTATCCACCGACCCCTGTCCAGCAGTTCACTTGTTTTTTTGTTTTGTTTTCTGTACTGCACACTAGAGTTGCATTTTTCTCTTTGTTAGTTTATATTGTTCTCCAGCTGCTTTCAATGAGTCTCTGTCCTGCTGCCACATGATTTGTCTTCCCATCTCTCTCTCTCTCTCTGTTTTTTCCATTGCAATGAAGCAACAGAAGAGCGTTACTCAATTCTGTTTGGATTATATTTGATCCCGATGAATTTCGCCCTCCTGTTCGATGTGAAACACATGTGCCTCAAAGCTCAAGGACGATCATGTCCGTGATTTGTTTTCTTCCAGTGCATGTTTTTTAAACACAATCTGCAGATTTTTAGCAGTCCTGTCTAGCTTACGAAGGCAAATCAGTCAGGTTTGTTCATGCTTTGCCTGACGGGCCTTTAATACTTTACTATTATTGATGTTTTTTTTTGTTCTCATTATTATTTCTCGTTGGTAATATACAGGTTTTTTTGTTTGTTTTTTAAATAGAGGATTTTTTTTAGTGGTGTTTGCTGTGGTTATTGTTTGATTGTTCATATTTATTGGCCCATTTGTGTTATAGACATCAATGGCATCTCATATCATGCATCTTGTTCTGAAGAGTGTGGTATTGTTTTTCTAAGCAATTGGAAGGATAATCATATAGAGAGGGGGGCTTCACCCAGTAAGCAACGCCTTAGCAACGCTTTGGCAACTGTTCTTGATTTGTGGTGGCAAGTTTCAGATGAGCAAGCACTCAAATTTACATACATTGAGTGATACACAGCAGCTTTGGTTAATTATATACACTACTGTTCAAAAGTGTGGAGTTTGTAAGATTTGTTACATAGTTGTGGCATGAAACTCTGAATGGTGCACGCTGATAGGTCTTTAACTCATTGGTAGCAATGTCTGTGAATGTATTCGCAGTAGCAAGTCTATTCCACCAAGACCAAATACATTAGCATGCCAGTCTCTATTACCATACCAATCTCCAGAGAGTTGTCATGACAGAATTAATGTTTTTGGAAAAAATGCTTTTATTCTCAACTATGGTGCATTTATTAGATCAAAAACACAGTAATATTGGGAAATATTATTACAATTTAAAATAAGTGTTTTCTGTTTGAATATATTTCGAAATTGAATTGATTTATTTGATTGCAAAGCTACATTTTTAGGTAGCCATTACATCAGTCTTCACTTCATTGTCACATTAAACATTTCTTATTATTATCAATGTTGAAAACAGTTGTGCTGCTTAATATTTTTGTGGAACCCATGGTAATTGTTTTTTCAGGATTTATTTTAAATAGAAAACATTTGCTTTTGGTCAATTTAAATTGTCCTTGCTGAATATTTTTTTGAACAGTGTTGTAAGTTTTAGTCTAGACGATGAGTATAAGTATTATTTTGTGTCAATCGGTATTTGGTATACTTTTTTAGGCATTTTTTAAAC
Organism: Rhinichthys klamathensis goyatoka; assembly: GCF_029890125.1. NCBI lineage: Eukaryota > Metazoa > Chordata > Actinopteri > Cypriniformes > Leuciscidae > Rhinichthys > Rhinichthys klamathensis. Next base: position 8,134,807 of record NW_026606660.1, read on the forward strand.
AAAGTATTCTCTCTTACCGATCTTTAAGGCAACAGTCTTTTTGACATTTGCTTTAAAACTACTACCAACTGTTTAGTTTGTATACATATATCGATAATGTGAGGCGCACCTACGCTGACATGATGCAGGAAGCGATGATGGCCACAGTTTCAGCTCATGATTGACAGTGGAAATGCATAGTGCGTCCCAGAAGACGTCGAACTGACACAGGCATGTAAACAAAAGGGCCCAAAATGACTCGATTCAGCAGACTTTACTGACGTCTTAGTCTCGATTTCACTAGAGGGAAGGCGGTAAGCATTCATCAAATGATTGAATTTATATTGATTCCTGCCATATTAGCAGTTTAAAGCAAGACCTCTTTTGACTGCACGAGAGAGAGAGAGAGAGAGAGAGAGAGAGAGAGAGAGTGAGAGAGACGGCGCAAGAGGTTTTTGAATGATTCTGTTTGAAATAAGAATACGGGAGATTCACACGCAAATCCCTTCAGTCTGCATATCTGAATAAGAATATCTTTAAACGGGACAGGAGGGGGGAGAGCAGCAGGAAATCCAGCCTAACCGTAGTGTGCAGGATCAGGGGGGTTATTTACCACTTCGGCGGGAGGCTACGTGTTCGTAAAGAGGTCGTACGGGAAGCCGAGAGTGGCTGTTAGCGCAGTGGGCGACGTGGCGCACTCCAGCCCATAGCAAAATTAATTAAGCGACACTTTGCTTTTAAGTCAGAGGCTTACATGTGTTTTTCTTTGGTTGACATTGTCTGCCTTGAGATTATGAAAGCTTAGCCTTTATCTCAGACACTGATTGCTCTGCATTGTGGGAACAGGCTCTGCGTACATTATGGCACGAGGAGACGCATTCATCAATAGCCCGATTTCTCCTTCAAGTGCTGCATGGATGGCTGTTGAATGTAGGTTTTTGTGCATGATATTGATGTTTTTCATATTCACCCATGGGAGCCACATCTTCCACAAGCTCAGGCGTATGCATTTATAGATTACTAATACATTTCAGCTCTGTGTTTTTAATACAGATGGGTAATTCTGGTGGGTTTTGCAATGGGGGAGTGAGATCAATGCAAATGCATGTTACCCACAACCAGCCCTGCAAGCCACAAGAGAGGCAAATCTCTATCACTACAATGTCCTCGACTCGAAACCGAAGTGGCGTGCTGGGCCGAACCGTCCTCAGACTCAAGGTGGCTCGGAGAAATTGCTTTTGTCTGAGGTGGGCATCAGTTATTATTGTGTGTGTAAGCCGCTCCGGTGGGATTGAGTAATTAGGATCCTGACATGGCATCGGCGAGCCATCCGAGTGAATCAAAAATGAAGGCAAATGAAAGCAAATTCCTCCGAGGAGGGAGAGGAGAAGTCGGCGCGTTTGCGGCGCTAATTTTCTAGGGCTCCTAGTTAGGTTCATTTCATTCCTCCCAAATGAGCAAAGCGCCCGAGCCCCGGCGTTTGATGCTCGCCCAATAAATGGAATGAAAAAGCGACACATCTTTCTGTTGATTTTCTTGTTTATTATCAAGGGTAGCTTTGATTGAGGAGCAGTTTACATTCATGGAATCGTCTGACCTTTCCAGAGGCATCTGCCGAGCAGGCGTCGGGCACTCGGTGGAGAATGCGAAGCCGGCGCGCTTCATAAAGTGTTGAGAAATGAGCAAAAAATCAAAGCCGTCTGTTGGAGATTTTATTGGCTCGCCTCATATTTTGCACAATAACTGATCTCCGTCAAGCCAATGTAGCCAATTTTCTCAAGCACCGAGGAGAAATACATATTTTTTCCATCTGATTTGAAAAGCATGTACAAGTGCTTCCTAATCACTGCTGAAAACCAACACACTCCTTTCTGATATGGAAGGACGCCATTTCAAGCATCTCTCTTTATTGCTGCCGTATTGATTCGGCTAAATGCTGTCTGAATTAGTTTAATAGTTTAGCAAGTTCTAATAGTTTATTGTTTTTTAATACTTCTTGAAGTTGGATCAATGACATTGAGGTAATTGTTTTCATAGAGGTTGCTGAGATTATATCTATTCTTTCTCTCCCTTTGTTTTGGTGTCAGCGAGTGGAGGTCCGACAGAGCTATCGGGAGGCTCAGAAAGATGTCCTGGATCAGATGACGGTGAAACTTAAGAACCAACAGTTCTGCTCCAACAGCAGAAGTGTCGACTTCACCCTGATGTCCAAGTCCAACAGGTACGATGAGAAAGGTGACTGCTCAAAACTTAGTGAGCAGCTTAATTGAGAAGCCTAATTTTTTGGTCCTATTCTAAAGCAGCATTGCATGTATCCTACATGGAGAATGCAATCCCAGAATGCACCGTGAAAAAAATCATTTCAAGCAGACAAAGTTAGAAACTGATTATTAATGCATTAAATGCTGAGAAGTATTAATTAAAATTGTGCAAGTATTATATTATTGTGTCATTCATCGTCATTTTTAAATCATTTGAGAGCAGGTAAAAATATAGTCTAATGCTTTAGCGTTTGATGATGAAAATGTCCTTTAAATTTCATCATGTGATATATATATATTTTTTTACGAATAAAAAACAACAACATTTAGCTGACAAAAATGTGCAATAAGATGAAAACGCTTGACGAATTTGTGTCTTTTTTATATATATATATATACACTCACCTAAAGGATTATTAGGAACACCATACTAATACTGTGTTTGACCCCCTTTCGCCTTCAGAACTGCCTTAATTCTACGTGGCATTGATTTAACAAGGTGCTGAAAGCATTCTTTAGAAATGTTGGCCCATATTGATAGGATAGCATCTTGTAGTTGATGGAGATTTGTGGGATGCACATCCAGGGCACGAAGCTCCCGTTCCACCACATCCCAAAGATGCTCTATTGGGTTGAGATCTGGTGACTGGGGGGGCCATTTCAGTACAGTGAACTCATTGTCATGTTCAAGAAACCAATTTGAAATTATTCGAGCTTTGTGACATGGTGCATTATCCTGCTGGAAGTAGCCATCAGAGGATGGGTATACATGGTGGCCATAAAGGGATGGACATGGTCAGAAACAATGCTCAGGTAGGCCGTGGCATTTAAACGATGCCCAATTGGCACTAAGGGGCCTAAAGTGTGCCAAGAAAACATCCCCCACACCATTACACCACCACAACCAGCCTGCACAGTGGTAACAAGGCATGATGGATCCATGTTCTCATTCTGTTTACGCCAAATTCTGACTCTACCATCTGAATGTCTCAACAGAAATCGAGACTCATCAGACCAGGCAACATTTTTCCAGTCTTCAACTGTCCAATTTTGGAGAGCTCTTCCAAATTGTAGCCTCTTTTTCCTATTTGTAGTGGAGATGAGTGGTACCCGGTGGGGTCTTCTGGTGTTGTAGCCCATCCGCCTCAAGGTTGTGTGTGTTGTGGCTTCACAAATCCTTTGCTGCATACCTCGGTTGTAACGAGTGGTTATTTCAGTCAAAGTTGCTCTTCTATCAGCTTGAATCAGTCGGCCCATTCTCCTCTGACCTCTAGCATCAACAAGGCATTTTCGACCACAGGACTGCCACATACTGGATGTTTTTCCCTTTTTACACCATTCTTTGTAAACCCTAGAAATGGTTGTGCGTGAAAATCCCAGTAACTGAGCAGAATGTGAAATACTCAGACCGGCCCGTCTGGCACCAACAACCATGCCACGCTCAAAATTGCTTAAATCACCTTTCTTTCCCATTCTGACATTCAGTTTGGAGTTCAGGAGATTGTCTTGACCAGGACCACACCCCTAAATGCATTGAAGCAACTGCCATGTGATTGGTTGATTAGATAATTGCATGAATGAGAACTTGAACAGGTGTTCCTAATAATCCTTTAGGTGAGTGTATAAGCATTATTAAATATTAAATTATTATTTTTATGATATAATTTTAAGGATTGTATTATTATTGTATTATTGTACATTCACAATGTGAGTTTCACACCCTCCAAAGTCATTTGTTAGTGCATTATTTTTATTAGTAGTACTTATAGTATTACTTACTTATAGAATTATTGTGTATATTTTTAATGACATTTTCATCAGTAACTACTTTCATCAGTATTACTTTTTTGGAAGCCAAGTTTTCTATACCCTTTGGAGCCGTATTTGTGTGACGCATTTTGTTTTCTTGTGTAAAGCGTTGCAAATCCTTCTCTTAAGATTTTCCATGAGTATTATGATCAGAATACCAATAACTTCCTTCGTTTTGTTTTGTTTAAAAAAAAATCTTTCCTTTTTATCAATACTGTCGATTAGGTTTATTTTAAGGACTTGATTCAACCTTTCTCTAATGCCACTTAATGGTTGTGATTACAGACTTGCATTATCTTTTTTTTCTCTCCTAAAATGACTAATCCTTTTATTTGTGGTCCATTAGTCCCCCCCTCTCTCTCTCTCCTGATCCAGTAAAGTCCTGAGTGTTAACCGCAGAGTCCGGACCGGACTCCTTGCCTTGGCTTTGAATCAAACATCGTTTTAATCCTTTTAAGCTTCTCGTCGTAATGATTTATTTTGCAGTAAAAAACCCATAATGATCCTTTGAATTTTAATGATGAGCTGCCTGCTCAAGGATTCATTGTTTTGACTCTTTGGCCCTTACCTTTACATGGAAACATGTCTTAAGGGAGGCGCTGTCGAATTCGATGGCCTCCGGTGCCTCTCTCCAGCTCGCCGGCCTCATCAAGGGCTGCCGCCCACCGCCGCGTCTCCCAGCATCCCCTCGCACCTGATAGAAACTGGACGCCTGCCATTCAGAAATCAAAAGCCCTCTCCAGAAGAGAAACACAACAGACAGCGGTGAAAAGGAGATGTTGAGTCCCCGCATTAGGCGCCAGGGATTAGCACCATAAATTAAAGTGCTCTTTCTATAAAACTGTCACTTCGTATGAGATGTGAGGGGTGTCAATACAGCCGGCCAACCTTTCCCTGTGAGGCTCAGGGTGAACTGTGATGAATTAGACCACCTCCCCCCTCTTAGAAAGGTGGCGGCAGTGCTGAGTGGGGGGCACGTTGACGTTAAATGGATTTGAAAAGAAAGAAAGATGGAGAGGCATCCATTTCTGTCTCACAGGAGTGTCAGTGCTACGCTGACCCGGAGGAGTCGGTTTCAAGTGGCTAACGGCTAATGCGTGTCAACTAAATCGCTCCATGAGCAGAGCGAGATCTGAAGAACAGGTGGATGAATCTCACAAAACCGTTCAAGTTTCAAAAAAGCAATAGAAAGGAATGAGACATTGTATTTTGCTTAAACAGACTGAACAGTTTTTTTTTTTTTAAATAGCACTATAAATTAAATTAGTACATTTATAAATAATTTGAAATCCTCATCCCTTTTTTAAAACCCAATAGCCTTTAGTTGGCTTTGTAGCTGTGAACTTTGATTGCTATTGCTAGTCAGAAGAAAGGTTATAAGGGGAAAGGAATGTTCTCATCTGGAGGGTATTTTATTGGCAATGCTTATTATTTGTCAACATTTTCCTCAGAAGAGAAAAAGCGTTGGAGTTTTGGAGTACAATAGCATATAAAAAACTTAATTGTATCTTTATATGTACTTAAATTAAAAGTAAAGCTTATTTATAACATAAAAATAGTTTGCATTGTGGCATTATTTGCATGCACATTTTTCGCCCCTAATTTTTTTATTATTATATAGTACTAATGTGACTATATATATATATATACTGTATATACATACATACATATGTAATATATATACATCTCGTTTATTATATTCTGTAGTGCTATATATTATATGTAGTATTACATATCATGCACAGACATACATTATATATAATGTATGTGTATGATATTTAGTACTATATAATATAAAAATGTGTATAATCCAAATGTTTTATATAATTAACAATTTATGCTATAACTTACACATACAGTATGTATTAAATAAATTACAATAACTGATGATAATAATGGGAAAGGTATTACAATAACTGATGATAATACTGGGAAAGGTTAAAGTTAAATTTCAAGATTAATTACAGTAATGAGAAGGTGAGAGGAAAATGTGCATTATCATGAAAATAATATTACTAAGCTTAATTTTTTTTCATCAAATATATATTTTTTTCTTTTGATTATGGGGTGGCCCCGTTTTTGTGAGATTCACCCAAGTGCAGGTTTCAATCTTCAAATGAGTTCTTGTTTTAGAGGAAAGGACGTACAATCATTCTGCTCACAAACCAAAGCGAGCAGGAGAAAATGATGCTGACAGAACAATATCCCATGATGCACGTTTGCTAAATGGATCTTGCATTTTTTTTTTTCCTACTTGTTTTTCGTTATTTGTTGTTAATGTTGTTTGGATGCCCCGAGAGCTTGTTTTACAAGCATTTAGATTTATGTTAGTGAGAGAGAGAAAAAAAAAAGAGTACGAAAAACAATACGGTATGCAAGAATACAGAAAGATGCTGTTTAACTCACAAACAGCATATTGAGTTTTAATATCAGTCGAAGAACGCAGTGCCTCAGGGAGTCTTCAAACTTCCGCCGCACACGTCTGACTGTTTCTAATTTGCTGTCTTTGCCGTTTTGTTCTGATCAATGTCTTGCGTACAAACACGGCTCAAATTTTCACATACTCCCCAATGTCTTTTTGTTTAATCAGCGCCTGCTAGGAAATGCTAATTTGCAGTGCACTATCCTTGTTGAAATTTCATACGTGCTAGCATTCGATAGCGCTTTCCTGTTTCTTTTGTGCCTGCTCTGAATTGAAATAAAACAGAAATGTTGATTTTTCTCTCGCACCCTTGTTTGATCGTTATTTGTGTAATCTCATTCATAGTTTTTCTTCTTCTGCGACAACAGGAGCGCTTGTAAAAGCGAGAGGAAAATGGTGCTAGTTTGACAGAACTGTCAAAGCGCTCGAAAGCTGTGCAAATTCCAAACGATTTTCCGACTAATGTTTCTAAACACGCGGGCCTCCTGCTGAGGCGCAAATCTAAGCAAAGCTCAGACGCTAATATGTTTGTTTGTGCATGTGTGTTGATGTTCTGTAATGAGCGTGCGGCTGTAGTGTAAACGTATGCACACATACAATCATCCCAGTGCTGTTAAAAAACATTTAATGCGCTTCACCATTGAGCTGACGGCAGCGTTGAGCATGAGGGAGGTGAAGTCATGTTTAATTAAGACGCTCTGCCTCACGAGCCGTCACTCAGAGCGCAGGTTAAAGATCCCTTGTGCTCCCGGACTCTTTTCACACTTCACATACCCACGACGCACTGCGCCTCGGTGCACCGCCCGCTAACGGGCTAGTGTAATTACCTCTGCTTGTCAAATATTCACCCAGTAAAATATGTCTGTACACCGTCTCTCCAGACCTCACCTGAGCTCGTGAAGCTGTGAACTTCTTTCTGCCCGTCTCATATTTTTTCTTTTCAATCCAGCCTATCAGAGTTTGAGGCAGAGTACCAGGAGCTCTGGGATTGGCTGATGGACATGGAATCCATAGTGACGGACAGCCATGACCTGATGATGTCAGAGGAACAGCAGCATCACCTGTACAAGGTAAGCGGGTTTTTTGCATTTAAAGTTGCTAACTACAGTAGACTCGATGACTTGATATAAATAGTATGTGCTATGCACTACATGAAGCTGGTCTTGAAAATGTACCAAATTGGGGAATAGGTCATTCCATTATTTACTGGAATGTTATTCCAGACTCTGATGACTGTCGTTCTTCCATGGGGCACAAAGGTAGGTATTTAGCAGAATGTTCGGAGTGCTCTTTTTTTAACTAGGTCTGTCAAGCTTGACAAACGGCACGTTAAAAATATCATAAATGTACTTTTTGCAGAGGATTGCAAAGTCTTCTGACTGATCCATGTCAGAAACAGAACAAAAGTTACATAAAAATCTTAAATGAATCTCTCATCAGAATGTGTTGCATCAAGTATAAAGCACTTATGGTAGGTGTTTTTGGAGCTTCATTTCACAATATATGTTATGATGTGGTGAGGAACGAACCCAAATGCAGACAGCGAGTAACTCAAACAAGGTTTAATGACGACAAAACAGAAAGTAAAACCCACGATGGGGCAAAACAGGACAGAATAAACTGATAATACAGGAACTCACAACTCGAACGACAGACAAGGATCAAGACACGGATGACAAAGGTTTCACGGAGTAATCTCAATAGACAAAGAACCAACAAGGTTAGACATCAGACAGTGTTTAAACAATGAACCGACAAAAGACAGAGAGAACACGGGGATTACATAGGGAACCACTAATGAGCAAGACAGGTGATAACAACTATTCAATGATGACAAGACAGGGATAACAAGGGGGGCGGGAACTGGTAACAAGACAACACAAGCACATGGCCCTGACGATTGGCCATGCGCTTGTACACAAAACATGGGTCTGTCATGGTCCTGCCACAATACTAGGAAAATACACAGATAAGCAGGCAAAACCATGACAATATAAGGAAGTTTATGTTGAGCAAAATAACTGTTCAACAGAGGAAAGAAGTCATTTTGAATTGGGACAACATGAGGGTTGAATTTTTGGGTGAACTATTCCTAATTTGGGGAAAAATGGCAAGTGGGGTGAGGTGTCTTACTGGTTAACAACTGGGGCCAGATTTACTAACAGCTTGCTCGAGTGCAAACCCTCTATTGGCGTTATAAAGAGGAGAGTATTTAAATGAATCATGCAAGGGGATTTACTAAGGTTTGCACTCGTCAATTTACTGGTGTTTACGGCATTATTTACCGCCCAAAAAAAGCACATCTTAAACCAGACGCTAGCATAATTGGTCATTATGGAAATGATCTGACTGCGTCTGTGTTCTTTAATTCTTGTGTCGATAGTAGATCACGCGCTGAACTTTCCACTTTTTTGGAATTGCGCTCTCACGCTAAATTGCCCTGTTTAGTAAATCTGGCCCCATGTCTGTTAACTTAATGGTTGAAGGTTTTAACCCTTGAATTTCATGGCTTATCATCATTATATCACCATTGAGTGCCAAGAAAAGCGCTATATAAATGTAATGAATTATTATTATTATTATGCTCTCGATCAAGACTTTTACACTGTGTCCTAGCATATCTAGCTGCAAAAATGATAAGCACCTTAAAAATAACTTATTTCCTAAAAATAGTGAAGTTATGCTCATTCATGCTTGCATTCAGCTCAGTGATCATCTAGACGAGATGCTTCTGGATTGACTTTGATAAATTGCAATACAGTTGTATTCTAAAGTTTGGATATAGGTTAGAACAAATTAGACTACTTATGCTACTTTTATGTTTGTGTTTTTTGGACTGCATTGCCCATTTTAAGATCATGTCAAAAAAGTAAAATAAAAATTGTGTTCAACAGAAGAAAGTAAGTCACAGTGGTTTGGTGAGTAAAAGGTTGTTTTTGGGTGATATCCCTGGGAAATGGCAAGTGGGATGAGGTGGCTCGTGGTTAAAGATCCAGGCCGGTAACTACCAGTCAAAAGTTTGGAATGATTAAATGTTTTTGAAAGAGTTCTCTTATGCTCATCAAGGCTGCATTTATTTGATCAAAACAGCAATATTGTGCAATACTATTATGATTTTTTTAAATATTTATTCCTGTGATGAACCTGAATTTCAGCAGCCATTACTTCAGTCTTCAGTGTCACATGATCAGAATGATCATCGTTTTAATATGCTTATTTGGTGCTCACAACTGTTTTTGCTGAATAATATATTTTTTATTTTGTTAAGATTCCTAAGATCCCATGTTCTAGCAGTTGTGGCATGTCAGGCATTTTTTAGAGGCTTAATTACTCCACCCACCATTAAAACTCCCCCAAAAAATAGTCCTCTGCATATCAAAAATGATCTGATTGGCTGAGATTGTTCACGTCGTTTGAACGGTTCACTGTAGACAGACAAATTGCTTCTTCGTGAAAAAATTGGTGTTAACCCGCAGTTTGCTCCAGGGAGTCAGCCCCTGTTAACTAAACGTACTGTTAGTCACTTTGAATAAGAAATGGTCTGCTAAATCATGTATCATTTTAATTTTTTCTTTCTTATCTTGAACTCTGAGCATATAATGCAAAATGTTAAATTATAGGTTTATCAGTAATATTTCAAATGAGCCTTGACTTTTGATTCTCTTAAACCAATTTAGCAAAACCACGGCTGAATATTACAATACTGCGAGTCGGCGATTAGATTGTCTTCCATTTCAATCTCTGTCATCATGTCACACTTTCTACAGCCAGCCAGACTCACTTTGTCATTTTAACACATTTCAGTAAAACGTTCATTTCAGAGGAACGAGAGAGGGAAATAGAAAGAGTGCAGAGCAGAGATAGTACCTCACCCTGTTTACAGTCCATGAATTTTTATTAGTCCCAGATAAAGTGGCCTGTATTGTGTTAGGTCAATATGTTTGTTCATGATTAAAACAAACTGATTTTGCTCCTCCGTATTGATTGCATGGCCACCCGCCCTAATAAATATATACTGGGCCTCCATGTTCTTTATCAGCTTTTTTTTTTTTTGCGGGGTTCTCCTGTGACGCGTTATCAGCCCTCTATGTGGGATTGATCGGGAGAGGGGTACACGTGTAGCCGGGACGGCGTGCTGTTTGCCCATGCTGGGGGAGTTTATCGTAAGGGGGGGGGGGGGGAAGAGGGGGAGGCAGAAAGCCAGACTCGCCGGGAGGCAGGGATCGTAAATCAGCCTCATTTAGGCTTTCTTTACCGGACTGATTCCGACACTTGTCATCCTCCGATTGCTCCGAGCATATGGCATATTTCAAAAGAGCAGATTGTGAATCATAAAGAAATGAAATTAATAACCCCCCCCACCCCCCCCCACCCCCAACCCAACCCCATACTCGGACTGGAAACAACCCCTAATGACGAGAGAAATAACGGCACGCCGGCGGCCCCCCTCTTCCTGTTCCTCCTCTCTCCCCTCTCTCCTCTCCAAACCCGCAGAGGTCGTGTTCAAGGTCAGAACTAATCTTCGCGCTCATCGGGCGCACTGACCCCGCCATTTGTCATATCTTACAGTAAGAAGAAACTGAGGAAAGATCAGCCTGTTTTCTGCTCTTTCTTAGTCTTGGAGTATGTTCAGCATACTAGCACACTATTTTTGCTTTATACCTGTATCTGTATACGTGAAAAACGTATATGACCTGCTACGTTTATCAAAATGTGGAGTATACATTCAGAGCTCACTGCGTAGAATATGAGAAGACATCTAAACCTTTATTAGTCTGAACAAATGAAGAATTTATTATATATATATATATATACACATATATATATGTATATATATGTATGTATACTGTATATATGTATGTATTAACATGTATTATAAATGTATTAACATGCTATATAAATATTTACACTTTTTAATGTCTGTAAATATAATTATTATCATAGCATACACACTGTAAGAAAAAAAGTCAGTTGAAAAATAGATTATGTCCTTGCAGAAAATTACCAGTACATTTCCCGTTAAAACCTTAAAACACAATACAATGCAATGCATACTTCAAAATACAGGTAAAACACCTGTGGACAATCCTTCGTATCAACTTGATTCATTGGACCCTATAATGCTCAGTGTGCAGTAAGCAATACAACAGTATTCATGTCTGTACATAACCTTCGAAATGCATCTCAACTGACCATTTGTCTCAGAGATTGCTGACTTGTTACAAAAAATCGTAGTTTGACCAAAATAGCTGCCGTTGTTGTCTGTTCCTTTCATAAAACAACCATTGATGATGTGTTTTTAGCACTCTCAACCAATTAACCTGTAGTTTGCTCATCTTTTGTTTGCTCCATGTCAGGCATCAATCAGACGTTAGCTTGTTAACCGCTCCTGCGCTGGAAGCATCAGTGTGTGTGTATGTGTTCTGTGTACCTTTGACGCACACTGACATGCTGAATAGATCTTAGTCTAATCTAACACGCTCTAATGCGCTTGCTGATCAAAGCTCGGCTCAGCCAATCCGTACATGTTCTCTTGCGCACGCTGCCCTGCAGATGTATTCCTTTCTTACTGGTTTGTTCGTTCATGCTGTACCTTTGAGTGTTGAGGATTATGAGGCATTGTTATCTGCCTTTATGCATGTGAAATCAAAAGCGAATCCGTTTGTTCGAAGCTGTAGGATCTGTCAGAACATGTAAAATGCAACGTAATTTGCTGTTTGGACTCTAAACTCTTCGCTTGATTGTGTTTTGATGGCTCATGTAGCGTTTCTTCAAGACTTCACAGAGCTGATTAGTGGTTTATCAGTCAGACTTTAGACTCCATAATGGTGTGTTCACACCGAACGCGAATACAGCGTCAAATACGCGTCTATCGCGTCTAGTTAGACGCTTGAACATTCGCTCGAGTTCAAATTTTTCGAGATTCTTAAATTTTGGGGCATCTCACCCGGAGGGCGGGTAGGGTTAGGATTAGGGTTAGGTTAGGGTTAGGTTTAGACCTAGTTTCGCTAGCTAGTTCTGTGCCTGCCTGTGTGCGCTATTGTGCGCGCTGACCCTGGTCAACGAGAACCCGCATGAGAGATGTGAAGCAGGACGTAACCCCGCCCCCCGGGCGAGATGCCCCAAAATTTATGAGTCCCAAATTTTTCAACTTGCGCGGAAGACATTCGCGGCAAACGCGTCACCCAATTTGCGTCATTCGCAACGCCCGGCGCGAAGGATGCTTCTATTCGCGTCTTTGCATTGACTTTGTATGTAGTCTACTCGCGCAAATAATTAAATTCGCGTTCGTTGTGAACACACCATAAGGGTAAGTGGGGGAATCTTGTGAAAATTTGCAGAACATTTATATATATATATATATATATATATATATATACAGTGCTGGTCAGAATTATTTGCCCCCTTGGTAAATATGATCAAATATAAAATAATGCTTAAGATAGATAAGTAGTACATAACATGTACTGTATATTCAAATATAATTATTTATGACAAAATATTAATCACATTTTAGAATGTCTAACTGTTGAAAATGAAATTTTGTTTTATATATATATATATAAATATACAGTGCTGGTCAGAATTATTTGCCCCCTTGGTAAATATGATCAAAGATGGCTGTAAAAAATAAATCTGCATTGTTTACCCTTTTGATATTTTATTTTAAAAAAAATGTAATCTAACCTTTCATTGAAGTAAAAGAATTGAAAGTGGGGGGTGGGGGGTGGGGGGGGGGGGGGGGGGGGGACAATTATTTGCCCCCTTTTATTAAATACTTTTTGCAACCTCCATTTGCCAAGATAACAGCTCTGAGTTTTCTCCTATAATGCCTGATGAGTTTGGAGAACACCTGACAGGAGATCAGAGACCATTCCTCCATACAGAATCTCTCCAGATCCTGCAGATTCCCAGATCCATGTTGGCGCTTCTTCTCTTCAGTTCAGCCCACTCGTTTTCTATAGGGTTCAGGTCTGGGCACTGGGATGGCCATTGCAGATGCTTGGTTTTGTGCTCAGTGACCCTTGTTTTTGGATCACTGTCCTGTTGGAAGATCCAAACATGGCCCGTTATAAGATTTCTAGCACAGGCTGTCAGGTTTTGATTTTTTTATCTGTTGGTATTTGATCGAATCCATGATGCCATGTATCTGAATAAGATGTCCAGGACCTCTGGCAGAAAATTAGGCCCACAGCATTAAAGATACAGCAGAGTATTTCATTTTACTCATGGGGTACTTTTTTATCCCTGTGTGAACCAAACCCATATTAAGTGTTTGCTGCCAAAAAGCTCTTTTTTGTTTTGTTTCATCTGTCCACTATAATAATAATTCAGTTGATATTTATTTTTTAGATATAATAATGAAAACTCAAATAAATAAATAAAAACATGTAAATTGCACATAAGGCAGGTTTTGCATTAACATTTTTTGGAATATTATCATTTACGCAGTTACTGGCATAGCTTGTTTTTATTTATTTACAAATGTATTGAAACTTATATTTAAATAAATAAGGTATTACTTACAAGTAAAGTAAATATAATGAATATAGTGCATATATTTAGTGAAATGCTCCCCTCTAGAGTTTATTTCTTTAGTGAACTAACATGCTGTGGACACTTAATGACTTGCCTGAGGTAAATGTAATGCTATGTGAGATTATTCTCAAGCTGTTTTAAAGGTGCTCTACGTAACTTTTAGCGGCCTCTAGTGGTGATGTTTCAGATTGCAACCAAATTTTACAAGAGCGCTCGTGCTCGAACTCATAGACAATACCGCTTATTACGCAAATATCTCGGCGAATACTTGACGGATTCGGCGAGCACCGAGGAGATATTAGCAGAAAACCATCGGGCGCGCTGCAAAATTGCGGACGCCGGTGACGTCACGATCTCAGAAGAAAATCACTCGTATTTCTGGAACGCAAAGACCCAGAGAGCTCAAATTCGGGGGAGGAGGTCCCAGGGGAACCCTTGCCCGAACGCTAGAGTGGCGGGCCTCGGGGGTGGGCTCGTTCGAAAGGCCCCGTCCAGCACTACGAACGATTAGAGTCTTGGGAATATTGATCAAAGATTGACTGAGATATAAGCCGAAAAACGTGCGCCTTTAACCGGACGTAACTCCCTGACCGTCTACAATAGACTGTATAAGGAGAGAGGCTCGGGAGCGCGCATGCACGTCACATCCGTTGGATTTCGCGGTAAATCCGACCCGGAGACTTCACATAGAAATAGGAATACTGGCCTTCAGAGGTAATAGCAAAACTCGACAAGTGGATCATTTTAATGTGTGATTACAACCCCTTCACACACAGGCAATAAAAAAAGGATTCATTTTAGTACAAAAGTTCCATATAGCACCTTTAATGATGTATTTCTGCGTTTGAAACACTTGTTGAGAGATTGCACATAAACATATCTATGCATAGATCGTCTGTTCTTCTTATTCTGTGCTTTTTCCTATTGCGGTGGTTAGCAAACAGTGTTGCATTACCGCGCGAGCCCCCTTCTGGATTGGAGTGCGGATCGCCTGTTACTGACTTTATTTGTCGTCTGACTGCATGCACCAAACGTTACGGTTCGGGACGAATACATGAACCGTTACACCCCTAATATATATTACCCTAATCTTGTAATATTTATTATATAGTATTAAATATTTTAATTATAATATTTATTTATTTCAGGGTTTTTTCATTTAGAAAATAAAGCCAATTTTGCATTTGTGAAATGATTTGAATGAAAATTAACCAATATAATTACTTATTTCTTTCTAATCTTTCTTATTCCATTATGACCTGAACATGTTTTTCACAGGTTTTGTGAGATTCACCCAAACACAGGTAGATTTCTGTTGTTGGGAAGGTCAGGAATTCTCCTCGATTTATGTTGTTCCTTTGTGATAAAGTGCAGGGATGTTTGTCGACGTGTTGCTCTGTGTCAGGAGTGTGAAGGCAGTAGAGCAGGCATCTGTGTGTGTGCGTGTGTGTGCTGGTGGAGCGACAGAGGCTGTGTGTGAGTGTGACACATTGCTGCTTTATAGAGCCGGAGCAGGTGGTATTTAATGGGAATCACAACATCACAGCGCCTTCTCCTGTGTGTGTGTGTCTCTGTGTGTGTGTGTGTGTGTGTGTCCCTCCCTCGTCACTCCTCTCTCACTTTCCCTCTTTCTCCTTTGTCTCTCTTTCCCTTTAATTTTCTCTCTCACACATTCCAGAACTCCAAAACCTAGTAAGCTGCCTTCCAGTATACTGTCTACATAGTCAGCTGCCTTCCAAGACATGATTTACATCAATGCTTCTCAACTGGTTTTGCTTCAAGACTCTGATTTTACATTGGACACAAGTGGCCACCAAACCACAGTACTGAGAAAAAAAAAAACGTCTTTAAAAATAATAAAATGTGTTATTTAGAATTCTGTTATAGTATCATATTTTGAATTTGCTTTTATTTTTTATAGTTGCAGTTTTCATTTTAATTTGTGTTATGTGATTTTGTCATTTTTCTTAGTTTTTTTATAAATATTTTTATATAGCTTTAATTTATATTTATTTCAGTTTTATTTTTTAGCAATGCCAGTCAGTTAGCTGCTGACAGTATTATTCTTTTTCACATTATATTAGTTTTTTCATCTAATATTTATATTTTATTGTATTTTACTTCAGCTAATGAAAATGATTTGTAATCGTTTTAGTCAATAAAAACAACACAATCAAATACTAAAATGCTTTAATATTGCCATGAACTGCATTGTGAATTTGTTTATGTTTTTAAGTTGATGGATGGTGTGATACTCTAATCTTAAAAACATAAAAATAAATGCATTATGCTTTTTGTAATAGCCTTCTCATTGGCAATGTACCATAGTGCCCTGAAATGCTGTCTAGGAAGGCAGCTCAATAGGTTTTGAAACACAGCTGAGCTCCCACACAAATACACAAAAGAAATAACAATTTCCTCCTGTTATGACTCTTTCCAAAGACCCCCACATTGACGATATGTGCTGAATATGGTGCCGATACTGTTGGGCACACCTGCATGCGCCATTACCCACAGAAACACACACACAGCATTTCTCACAGCACTGTATACACACGCAGTAGCCTCAGTAAGTATGTGCTAATGTAGGTAATCGCTAATGGACATTTGCTAAATTTGATTGCGTTGTGCTTGTTTATCTTGTATTGTTCCATTTCAGCTGCTGTGGTCTGGTTTCTGTTGTTGGCTAATATGTTTTCTATAGGGCAAATAAATCCCCCTCCTCTGAAAAGCTTTTGAATGGAGTCATTTAATATTTCTGTGTCACCAGGTGCTGTTTGAAAACACTGTTGCGTGAATTTACACCAGTGTTCAAAAGTTTGCGGTCAGTAAGATTAAAGATATTTATAATGTTACAAATGTATCCACAAAAGTACCAAGCATATCATTGATAATAATAAGAAATGTTTTTTTTGAGCTGCAAATCAGCATATTAGAATGATTTCTGAAGGATCATGTGACTCTGAAGACTGGAGTAATGATGCTGGAAATTCAGCTTTTACATCACAGGAATAAGTAACATTTTAAAATGCATTCAAGTAAAAACATTTTTACTAACCCCAACGAGTAGTGGGTTTTTAATTGGTAAAAAAACTGCATGCAAGAGTCTGCGCTGTTTTTGACTGTTCATTGTGAGAGAAAAACAGCATGTGCGCTCATCACAGGCTTGAGAGAGAAGGTGTGTGAGATGCTGGCAGAACGTATATTTGAGCAGGAGTTTAGGTGTCATTGATGTTTAGTTATCAGTGTATTGATAACTCTGAGATGGCTGACCCAGCACACGCTTCACTAGCTCACAGTGATCTCACACCTTCTTATCCAATATCCAGAGAGCACAGCCTTTATCGCGCGTGTGTGTGTGTGTGTGTGTGTTGGTGCCAGGGACTCGACACAAAGGGCCTAGTGTTAAGGCGCTCTCTCTTCTTCTCTCTCTTCCTCCTTCTCTCTTTCACCCTCTACAACCTTCCATCCATTTATTTCTCTTATTTTTCCTTCCTTCCTTCTTTTCTTTCTTACTACTTACTATTTTCTCTTCCTTATTTCCCTTCCTCATTTCCCTTCCTCTTATTCTTTCTTCATCCTAATTTTCCTTCCTTCCTTCCTTCCTTCCTTCCTTCCTTCCTTCCTTCCCACCTTCCTTCCTTCCTTCCCACCTTCCTTCCTCCCTTCCTTCCTTCCTTCCCACCTTCCTTCCTCCCTTCCTTCCTTCCTTCCTTCCCACCTTCCTTCCTTCCTTCCCACCTTCATTCCTCCCTTCCTTCCTTCCTTCCCACCTTCCTTCCTCCCTTCCTTCCTTCCTTCCTTCCTTCCTTCCTTCCTTCCTTCCTTCCTTCCTTCCCACCTTCCTTCCTCCCTTCCTTCCTTCCTTCCCACCTTCCTTCCTTCCTTCCTTCCCACCTTCCTTCCTCCCTTCCTTCCTCCCTTTCTTCCTTCCTTCCCACCTTCCTTCCTCCCTTCCTTCCTTCCTTCCTCCCTTCCTTCCTTCCTTCCTCCCTTCCTTCCTTCCTTCCTTCCTTCCCACCTTCCTTCCTCCCTTCCTTCCTTCCTTCCTTCCTTCCTCCCTTCCTTCCTCCCTTCCTTCCTTCCTTCCTCCCTTCCTTCCTTCCTCCCTTCCTTCCTTCCTCCCTTCCTTCCCACCTTCCTTCCTCCCTTCCTTCCTTCCTCCCGTCCTTCCTTCCTCCCTTCCTTCCTTCCTTCCTCTTATTCTTTTTATGCACTATTTTTCTTTCCTTCTGTCTCTCTTTTCTTTTTTCTTCACTTCTTTCCTTCCTTTGTATTCATTTCCGCCTTAATTTTATTGGCTTGCTTCATCTATTTTTTCCTCATTCTTTGCACATATTCTCTTTTTTTATTCAATGTTTCCTTCCTTCCTTCCTTCCTTCCTTCCTTCCTCGTATTCTTTCATTTTATATTTTTTGTCTTCGCTATTTTCCTTCCCTCCTTCCTTCCTTTCTTCCTTCCTTCCTTCCTTCCTTCCTTCCTTCCTCCCATCCTTCCACTTTTTTCTTTCCCCTTTTTATTATCCCTTTTCCTTTTCACTATTTTCTTCCTCTGTTTTTCTTTCATTTCTTCTTTTTATCCCATTCTATCCCCCTTGCTTCCTCTTTACCTTTATTACCCTATTTTCCTTTGCTTCCTTTTATCTTTTTTACCTTATTTTCCTTTCCTTCCTCTTTTATTTTTTTTTCATTCCATCCTTCTTTCTTTCTCTTTCTTTTTCTTTCTTTCTTCTTTCTTTTGCCCCATGTGTGCGTGTCTATGCACCAGATGGCTGCTCGTGATGCGAACGAGCATTAAAAAAGCGAGAGACATTGCACAGGGGAGAGATGCAACAAGCCTGCTAGTTGTTGGATGCAGACTCTGAGATCAAGCTCTGCCCCTGGTCAAAGAGCTGTTGGGAGATCAGTGGTGGCTGTCACATCCCAGAGTCCGCCTGACCGCCCCTCCCTCCCTGACAATCAACATTAGACTAAAATAAAGCCCGTCGCTCCCTCCTCTGTATCTCTTACAGCGACTCATTCTGACCAGATTTATGCGCAACATGACGACTCGATGCAGAGCCGCACGACGCCTGTGAAAAGAGAAATGCAGTTTGTCAGGAGAGACAGCCATACAGTCCTCACACCCCATGAATAATTGAAAGGAGGGATAGAGGAGAAGGAAGAGACACCTGGAGAAAGAAAGAGGGAGAAACGGAGGGATGACAGGAGGTGTAGGAGCAGCTGAAGAGACACGTCAGAGAGACAGCGAGTGAGGGGGATATAGACAGGGACAGACAGGGAAAGAAAGAAAGAGAGAGGAGGACAGACACTACACAAGCTCTCTGAAGGATCCAGTTTCTTCAGCGTGACTTTAGCAGGGTTGAGTAATAAATAATGTGCTGGTCCTGCAGCTCTCACCCTTTACAAGGTCTCAGGTTTCTTCTCAACCCCTCAGATATAGGCTGAACCGTATATGTTTGTGTGTTTTCTGATATCTAAAAGGTAATGGTTAATGTCACAGCCTCTCTTATTAGCAGCCAGTGATCTATTATTCTTTAAAAGTCTTGGCTGAAATGTACATGTTACTGAAACTCTTACAGGTTTTGCAGCAAATAATCATCATCCGTCACTTTGACGAGCGGGTTGTAAATTTTCCATTACGCTGTATTTGTATCCTTCTGTATCCTTCTGTAAATATTGTAAACCTAGTTATCTTTTAAATGACATTGATATCACAAGAACTTACCAAGCGCTTGTAGTGAGTTTTTGACACTGCCGCGTTGCGGTCTGGTCACCCAATTTAATGAACAATATTCCATTAATTATTTCACTGGACTAGTCTTGAAATCTTTAATTTTTCGCCCCAGATCTTCTCTCACATCTATCTTGTAGTCTGTTTTCACTGGGCAGATCCATTTTCACCCTTTTTTCTTTTAATTCCTGTTGCTACAATTTACTGTTGAAATAATTTTAATATATGCATATTTTAATTAGCGTTTAAATGATTTTATTTTCAGTACTGTTCAGTATTTTCAGTAAAAAAAAAGAAAAAAAGAAGTCTCTTGTGCTCGCCAAGGCTGCATATAAAATAGTGAAAACAGTAATATTGTGAAATATTATCACAATTTAAAATTTCTATCTGAATATATTGTAAGATGTGTTTTTTTTCTATTTTCAGCAGCCATCACTCCAGTCTATTGTCAATGTCACATGATCAATTCAACCTCAGTGTCGTCCATGATGCCAAACAACATCGTAGCGCGACCAATCACGATGTGCCAAATTTAAATATGTATTTAAAATGTGAATGAGATTTGAGAAATATAGTGGATTGGAAGATTTTTTAGTAAATTAGGTGCAAAAAGTGATTTCTGAGAAACACTGTTGATATTTTTTATAATCGACATGCAAACAAACACACCCCTCCCTTCATTGCTCCACCCCCAACATAACAAACACACTATGCAACACAGGCAACCACAAACAGCTGGTGGATCAGACAACTCGTGCAAGTATAGATGAATCAGCTGTGATACAACAGAATATCTTGGTACTGTGAAATAACACAAAAAAAAAAACCTGTTACTCGCATATCGAGCAAAAACAGAAATCTTGGCCTCCTTTTCCAGGCCGTCTATCTCTCCAGCGCTGGAAAGCTTTTCCAATATTAACACGTGTCCTAGCCCTTGCCTGATCATAACCCTAATTCTTCTAATTATATTCCTCTGACCTTTTCCTCTTTGGTAATGTCTCCTGCATCTCTTTCTACAAATGTCCCGCTTGCTCACTCTCTCTCCTCCCCCATCATGGGCATTTACCAATGAGCAATGCTCCCATTGCTCATTGGCTACAAGAATGTTTTGGTGCTCGGTTGATCGGTCCGATCTATCCACTTTGTTTTTTTCTCCTATATACACAGCCAGGACTAAATAGACATCTACCAAATATTCACCAAATTGTTTGTGTAGGTGTTGATTTAAATCTTCAACAGCATTTCTCAGAAATCACTTAATGCATCTTTAAAAGCTGTCATATTGCTTCAGAAGTCTTGGAATATAGTGCACAAGTCTTATGGACTGCTTATTCCGTTTTGTGCAACTTGTATGGAAGATAGCAGCATGCATATTCTGCTAGGTAATATATATATATATTTGATTCTCAATTCTATTTTTTTGCCCAGCCCTAATATATATGTATATATGTATTGTGAGTGACTCATCAGTGAAAGTCTGATGAGGGTCAATAGATTCTCATTTTGTGCGAACTGTCTCTTTAACTCAGGTCAGTTTGGAACTCAGTGGAGATCTCTGTCCATTGTTCCCAGCTTGCATCCTTAAACTCCTCTCAGATGGATTACATATCCATGAAT
The DNA here is from genome assembly GCF_029890125.1 of Rhinichthys klamathensis goyatoka. NCBI lineage: Eukaryota > Metazoa > Chordata > Actinopteri > Cypriniformes > Leuciscidae > Rhinichthys > Rhinichthys klamathensis. Next base: position 8,156,167 of record NW_026606660.1, read on the forward strand.
ATTCAGTTTTTTGTGTGTTTTGTGACTGGCTGGCATGTGATGTAGGCTAGTGTTGTCCCCCTACGGCGTCTCTCAATGTCTCTTCTCAGATGCTTCCTCATGTGGCATGCTTGAAGGGAATTATGGGAGAGCGTGTGGTGTTTTGTGTGCTGAAATGAGCAGGTTTGTTGTCTCCGTGTGTGTTAGTTGTTATAGTGGTGCCGGCTGGGGCCCGTGGCTCTTTCTGCAGGACGCGGACTAATTACAACACTAATGCAGGACACCCCATTGATACACACTCATTCAACACGACCACACACACACACCTGCTTTATCTGCCTCCCTCCAAAACTTCATTACTTAACCATGTGCACACACCCACACATAGTTAACACTCAATTAATTGATTCATCTACATAGAAGAGTTTTGATGCTTTATAACCAAGTGTTTGTGTAGTGCACGTTAGTTACTGTAGATCATGTTCCTGGTTTATGTATATAAACCTCACCTTATCTGTCTGATTTTGGCAATATATCTTGTAGACAGTAAGCCACATCTGTTTATGTCAGCTCTGTCCTTCTTTTGCATTTTATGAACACAAAAAGCACAAAATAATGAGCAGGAGCAGCCGATAGACAGGAATGTTATTGCCAACATTGGTATGAGAACTGGCAGGCTTGAAGTCAACCAGCTGGTCAAATATATGTTTGATTCCCAACAGGAGAGGCTTCTTAAGTCGACTCTGGGCTGAACATAAGCCCCAAATCCCCCAAATAACTTAATGTATTAAGATGCTCACACCACTAGATGGCACTATAGCATCCAGAGCCCATTAGGAATAGAGGAGTTTATGAAAAATAAACACACGCGCACACTCTCAGGCACTCACATTTACTCACAAACACTCTCACAATAAACTTGCTTGAGTTTATTTCCTGTATATAGATGAGGAGAAGTGTTCTTGTGTTCAAAATATATTCAAATTGTGCTTTGTCAATTTCCCTCAGAAAATAGCCACATTTGTTAGTTTTTCCCTAAATAAATGCTGCATTAGTTTTGGGCTGTTCTGTTCTGGAGAGAGAGGGATCAGACCCTTGAGATGGTGCGAGGAGATGAATATTTTGTTGTCAGCAGTTCGGATGGAGTCCTGTTGTACCCCATGCATTATTCACTAATACAAATATGCCATATCATTTACAAGCATGTGTGCCGGGGTGAAATTCACAGCTGGGAATTAGGTCTGAGATTAATTAACAAAGCAAAGCTCCTTGTTTTCTGTCTTTCTCTCGTTCTCGCGCTCAATGTGATTCAAATGATACAGTTCAGATAATGAGTTCTGCTTCTGATTGTCTGTATACAGTGAATTTATTTAATCAATATGAAAAAGAGAATCAAAACCAATGTAAACATCATTATTATTTTAATGCTTTTATAAATGATAGTTATGCATAGGTCAAAAATTATGCCATATCTCTTTTAGAAATGAGTACCATGATGGTACTCATGGTACTGTGCTACAATGATGGTACCAGATGGTAAAAGCTTGGTTCTTTAATATATACTATGGTATTAAATTATTATGTTATTAATATATCATGTTATTTACATGCTACTCCAGGTTAAAGGAATACATTTATAGAACATCATGGAATGTTAAAAGAAATGTGTTACCAAAAATGATCAGAACATTTGATGTGACAACCATTTATGGGAACATTTTATGAAACAAAAATCTGTTTCATTTATGGGACAATGAAACACAACCATTTCTAGATATGGTAACATGGACTGCCATAAAAAACCTATGCATGAATTTCAGCATCATGATACATGATTGATTGTCCAAAAACATGGTATTATCGTACACTATAACTTTTGGCCCTCTAGCGGTTAAAAAACATAACTGCATGCATTTTGCGGAAGAACATTGTTTTGGTTGTGCTTCAGCTCTGTGTGACTGTGTGGATGAATATGGTTATTCTATTGCTCATAAAACATTCACGTTTAGTCTTAAGAGATAGAACCAGTTTAGATTGAAAGGATCTCAAGCGGTCTGGCTGAAGATGTCACTGTAGCTTTACCTGTTAATAGATGCGGTACTTCCTTGAAAATAACAGCCATAATGAAATGACCTTCATGATGATGCTTTACAATGAACTCTGTTAGAGAGCTACATATGACAATTTATCTGTTCGATTAAACACCTTACTCACCAGATGAGTAATAAAAACACCATCTCCGCGTCGCTTTTACAACAGTTCAAATCCCTCGGTTCTCGCCGTCTCCGAAAGCCAAGCCAATGTTGATTCTTGTTTTATTACGAGCTCTGTCGCGTTCTCTTTTTGTCAGCAGAAGCTCCTCTATTCGGCATTGTTTTAAAACGGGTGATTCACCAGAGGTTTGAGATTTGGCTGCTCCTACGCCACTCCCACACCATACACACGCATATGACGAGACACACACAGGCGAGTGACGCATGTTCGCAATTTCCAGTGAAAACCACCCCGACAGGTCTAAAATATAAACACTTATAACAGGCTTACCATAGTGAATCAGGGTAAGACAAAAACACGTTTTGAAAGAAGGATTGATTATGTATTCTCATTATTTAAATTTCGATAATTTTGAACCAAAAAAGTAACAGTGCATTATTCAGCTCAATTTACTTCAATGTTGATTCAATTTAGTTCAATAAAGTCAATGTTGCAAAGTTAATCAGTTATGAAACGCTCTTCAGCAAACCTTTGTATTACCATGGTGCCATGTGTCCAAAAAACTGTGGTAATACCATGGTGCTTTTTTATGGGGATTGGAGAGTTGTCAGCTTTATTTCAAACCAGTTCTCCAGTATTTAAATGCATATGTCTGTGTGTCCATGTGTGTCTGTTTGCAGGCTGGAGTTCTTCTGCAACACACTGAAATCTGCTAGTGGCTTATGTCCTTATGTCTGTCACACACACACACATGCAGATACACACTCACACTCATCTGTGCTCTCTGGAAGACCATTTTCCAGTAGCTAGGCAGTAGGAAAGCAGTATTAGCATTTTTGCCTTGAAGAACGCACTGTGGGGCTTTGGGAAAGTTTACTCATATGAGTTGAAAGCAGAGAGGGGCAGGAAGGGGGTGGTGCTCTAATTGTGGGCAAATAGTCCCGAGGCATTAAGACTATGGGAGACGAGATGAGAGAGAGAGAGTGAGCGAGCGAGCACGAGCATGCACTGATGCAGTGTTTGAGAATATACTATAAGTTTGTCTTTATGTGCATTTGGCTGTTTCTCTTTCGAAAGGAGGAGGAATAATGGCATTTTAATGCAGTGATGTAATGCCGGAGAGGTTCTCCATACTGGACGGCTGGCAGAGCGCGGTGTTGTTGTCTTTCTTCCCTGTTGTTTCACTGGCGCCACTCCAGGATGCTGGACGGACCTCCACAGCAACGGACAACTCTTCAGAAAAAAACGTCCCTCTCTGTTTCCACTTTATGTCCTCTTCTCTTACTGTGGCTTGGCTCGATTTGTGTGTTTTTCTCCCTCAGTGAGCACTCGGCGAGAAGGACGCGCACACACAAACATGCATAAATATGAGAGTTTTACACAATACACGAATACAAGAAAAGAGCATGTCGATTGCACATGCTCAGAGGGATTTCTACATTTTTTTGTGTTCAACTTCTGAGTTCCTGAAGACAAAAAGCAGCAAGCGTTCTGTTTGCGAGCTCCAATCTGATTGGTTGAAATTAAGTCAATCAGTCTCAATGTGGAATATATATATATATATATATATATATATATATATATGTATATATATATATATTCAGTCAACATTTGAAGTGGATAAAAAAAGGTTCATTAAATTTGTCATAAGACAAGAACGGGTATTTTTCAAAATTCATGTATAACTTTGATGAAAGGTTTTGATCCACTTCAAATGTTTACTACTGTGTAGTCAATATCTCAGTTGACTTCTGATATATATATATATATATATATATATATATTTTTTTTTTTCTTTATTAATACTTTAATACAGCAATGATGCATTAAATTGATCAAACGTAGTAAAGATATGTTACAAATGAATCATGAAAAGAAAATGTATCACGTTTTTTTACAGAAAATATTAAGCAGCACAACCGTTTTCAACATTGATAATAATCATACATGTTTCTAGAGCAGCAAATCATATATATTGGCAACATAAAACTATTTAAAAATGTGACATATTTTACAGCATTACAGTTTTAACTATATTTTTGATCAACGAAATGCAGCCTTGGTGAGCATAAGAGACTCTCAAAAACGACCCCAAACATTTGAATGGTACTGTGTCTATAAGTCACAGGATCCATCTATAAAGCATAGTGTTCTATTTTAAGCATGTTATTTGAGCAGATTAACATGCAATTTAAGTCTTAAGTGTTGCAGAAATATCAGTTAAGTATCATTCTAGCATTTGCAGATAAGCAAACATTTTAACTGTTACATCGTACACATGAACACACATGACGAATAGAGATACATGTGCTATCAGGAAGAAATCCTCAAACTCTGACCTCTGGCAGATGACCCAAGATTGAGAGTACAAGACCACCCTCAAAAGGGGTCAGGAAGGAGTCTTGGAGCCTTAGTGATCTGCAGTGGTGAAGCTCTGAGAGAATCTGTCTTGGCATGTGTGTGTGTGATGTTCTCTGGCTTCAGCATTGTGGAAAGCCTTAGGGGATTCCTGTCTCACCTGCTGTTTGGAGGGAGTCTCGAGAAACAGTTGTACGGTCCCCTGAGGAATGGAGAGATGGGGCATTAAACGAGTGTACTCCGTCCATCATTACAGCTTCTGATCTGGCCCTCATGTTCTGCGCTATCAGCTGCACGCTTCCACCACAGACGTGCCTTTTTTCCTTCTCTCTTGCTGTTTGCAACAGCATTTCACGGTACACAAATATGATTTTTTTCTCCCTGAGTACAAGCCCAGGAATTACCCGGAATATTTTGAAATACTATTTCTGTAACAATTTGACTTAAATTTTAAATACATTTTCAATAATTTACTTAAAATGTACATCAGTATTACATTACATTAGTCTGCAGTACATGTTCTACCACATCACTTCCTGTATACGATCTGACCCCTGGAGAAGCTCATAAAGGAATAGTTCACCCAAAAATGAAAATTATCCCATAATTTTTTCACCCTCATATGACTTTCTTCTTACAGTCGAACACACTCTTGAGTTATATTAAAGGAGTCCTATAATGCTTTTTCAATTTCATTTATTGTGTAATGTTGCTGTTTGAGCATAAAGATCTGCAAGGTTACAAAGTTCAAAGTCCACTCCAAAGGGAGATATTTTATTTAATAGAATCCCCTACAACAAACGGCTCGTTTGGACTACAAATATTTAAATAATCTCCGTCCACGGAATACGCAAAAAAAGGGACGAGGCCTGGTTGAGCTGCATTAGAGAAATCAGTGTTGTTGCTATGTCAAAGAGACACTGTTTTTTTCCACAACGTTTCTAAAACTGATTTGTTTGAGCTTCCTAAGGCTGACGAATTTAGAGTGGTTACATTTTATTTTATGTATATAATGTTCCTGAACATTATAACCACAAAGTTTATCTGTGCACTGCACATTTTATTGAGAACAGCTTGTTTTCTCTTGCTTTTGTAAGCTCACGCTTTTGTAAGACGGTTCACCGTTCCTTAGGAAAATTAAACATGGTTTTGTGTTTGATTACTGTTTGTTTGATCTTAGTTTTCCGACAAATATCACAATTAAATATTGGATAACATCGTATACATAATATATAAACAAATTACACAAAACATACCACTCTTGGTTGCAAAGTCTGTGCATGAAATCTATTCTGGACAATCCTCTTGCTTGTTAACATTGTCAGGGTCTGAATCAGGCTCGAATTGGTTTGAAATTGACACCATCCTTATTAATATTTACACTAGAGCAGAACTCAGTTATGGAGGGGCAGGACATAATCACAACACACAAGGCCAGCTAACCAATCGCAGTACATTTCATATTTCGGAAGGAGGGGCTTCATCAAAATCTGCGTTTTCGAGTCATACTGGGGAGAGAGGTGCTGTAATAATGTAAAATATGTGAAAAATAATGCGTTTTTTGACCAATCAAGCATGAAAACAGATTCTAGTACACCCCAAAAACAAAACCAACGCTTCGTAAAAGGGCATAATAGGACCCCTTTAAATAATAACGTATTGTAATGGCATTGAATAGTGCCATTTTGAAGCTCCAAAAAGCACATCTATCCATCATAAAAGTAATCCATAAGGCTCCAGTGGGTTAATAAATGCCTTCTGAAGCGAAGCGATACGTTTTTGTAAGAAAAATATCTATATTTATACGTTTATGAACTATAATCACTGGCTTCCGGCTACGACCTTATGAGAGTCGAGTTCCGGCGGAAGTGTGACCTCTGACCCGACGCATGACGTAGGCATAGAGTAAACTTAAGGGTGAATTGACGGATGCGGAAGTGCAGAGGATATTGCAAAACAAAACGCTGTTCACGAATTAAAAGTCTAAAACTAGAAGTTTTAAAGAAAAATTTCAAAAGATTTCGATTTAAGAGAATAGGTGCTACGTCAGGTCAGAGGTCACCCTTCCGCCGGTACTCGACTCTCTCGTGAACACGCGTGAAGACAGTGATTATAGTTTATAAAGTTTTAAATATGGATAAAAAAAAAAAAAAAAAACATCGCTTCGCTTCAAAAGGCATTTATTAGCCCACTTGAGCCGTATGGATTATTTTTATGATGTATGGATGTGCTTTTTTGGGCTTAAAAATTTCAGGCACTGTTCAATGCCATTACAAAGCTGGGAAGAGTCAGGATATTATCTATTATAACTTCGACTGTGTTCGGCTGAAAGAAGAAAGTCATACACACCTAGGATGGCTTGAGGGTGAGTTAATTATGGGATCATTTTTGGGTGAACTATTCCTTTAAGAAATATTCAAATTTTCACACACTTGTACATGCGATTGTGTATCAATACCCTTTTTTTTCCGAAATCCCCTCCCCTAGCCTTTCCCAGAAGCCACCCTACTAAACTCTAGACTTCCTTGAGGACGGAGCGTCGAACTCTGCACAATTAACGCGAGAGGACTGTAGTGTGTGTGCCCTGCGTTGTACCATTCATCATAAAGCTTTTACATTGACCTTGACACCCACTTCATTAGAATAAAGATTGTCTAGCGTTTAGGCTACATTGTTCCTGTGCGCCCAGACCCCATGCAAATTCCCGCTCTGGCTCAGGCGCGGCGGGTCTGTCAGAGGTCATCTGCATTAAATGATTGCCGCTATTCTCCAACTGCTTCTTTTCATTCGGCTCAATTGAAGCCCCTCTTCCTGCTCAGGACGGGACCCTGCTACTGCTGCTGGCCACCGCACGGAGTTTAACTCCTCGCTTCCACGACTACAGCCTCGTAACTCCGTGTAATGCTCATCTGAAGCGCAGAGTTAACTTCTCTGGGTTTCTCCTAGAAAGCTTAAATTAACTTAACACACCTGTATGTCAAGTATTGACTTGTGTATCTATTTTTATTTTTATCAAGATATTTTAGGAAAAACATCTGAGATGATGCTTACTTTCTCTGAAGAAAATTGGTCTAAAGAAAAATGAGTGGTGCTTTTCCATGCAAAACTCACTGGCAAGATGTTTTGGTGTTGTGGGTCATTGCCAGGGAGTTGCTAAGTGGTTGCTAGAGGTTTTTGGGTGGATACTTGTTGGTTGCCTAACTAGTCTCTATGATATTCTGGTCTCTATATATTTGGAACCCATTTTTTTCACTAACATCAGTAGTTTTTCCTGGAAAACAATGAGGTTAAATAAACTCAAGACTTTGTCAACTATTGACTTTTTTTTTTTTTTTTTGGTGAGAAACATCTGAAATTCTACATTCTCTGAAGAAAAATGAGTTGTCCTTTTCCATGCAAAATTTGTTGGCAAGATGTTTTGGGTCATCGCCAGGGCGTTGCTATGCTGTTTCTAGGGGTTTCTGGGTAGATACTTGATGGTTGCCTACTAGCCCAAGTCTCTGATTGTCTGGTCTCCATATATGGTTGGTTCCCTCCTTCATTGCAAGTGTTTGAAATTTTTTTTGTCTCAGTTGTTTCTCTTAGACAGCAGTGAAATGAAATGGACAGCAAAATATTTTCCTTTATAGATTTATATATCTTGGTCCCGGGAAAAACACCCCAGTAATCTCGCATGTTCCTCCTCTAGAGTTTCAGAAGAGATCTCAACAGTCAGCAGTTGTCTAATTTGTCTTTTTAATTCTCTCTGTCTCACATGTTTGAAATTGAATGGAATTTTTTTCCTCGTTAATTATCGCTAAATATTGCTTATTTTCTCGTTCTGTCTGACAGCGGAGAACTACAGCATTTGTTGTGGAGATAACTTACTCTTTCATAAGGCTGTTGGGCTGAAGTTCTCTCTCTCTCTCTGTCTCCGTCTTTCTCTCTTTCAGTCAGTCCCTGGCTTTGGACCCAAATATATCTCCATTATTATAACATCAGTCAAAAGCAGACGCCCAATCCCCAAAAAAACCTCCAGAATGAAAAGGCTCATTCTGCTCTACAGATATAATTGGAATTAAATTATTAATGAGAGATACTTAAAAAAGATTGTTTTATGATTCGCTATTAGTGAATTTGCCATTAATTTTAATATTTGTCATTTGATTTATATGGGGATAATACAATATAGGCCCCAATTAACAATGCGTGGCCTGTGTAATATGATTTTCTCTTAATGCAAATGGAATAAGCTAGAAGAAAGCAAGCGATTCAACTCCTCAAATGTAATTTTCTCAGCCAGTTTTGCCAATTTTAAATGACATTGTACATTTTAATTTTCCTTCTCTTTTTCAAAGGTTGCAAATTTATACTCATTGAGCCGAACTGCCATTAATTTACATGGAGAATTACTTGCAGAGTTGGAATACCGTGTCTGTCACGTTCACACCTATTTACTTTTAAAAGCTCTGGCAATGGAGCGGGTTAGGAGGTTACAGGGAATTCAGGCACTTTTCTAACTAACTTCTGTTTGTAGTTGGTTAAAGTCACTAAAATGTCCAAACCTTTTAAACTCGCCTGTTGGAAAAGAAAATTCACACGAGATCTCTTCAATATCTCAATTGTTTGTCCTAGACAGCAGTGACATTAGCAAACTGACACCTAAGGGATTTTTGAAAACCATCTTTGACAATGTTCATTTAAAGGGTTAGTTTACCCAAAAATGAAAATTCTGTCATCATTTACTCACTCTCATGTCGTTCCAAACCTGACTTTCTTTTGCTGAACACAAAATAAGATATTTTTTTAAGGGTTCGATAAATTATTACAGGAAGAGCTTTACATAAGGGTACATTATACACACTTGAGGAAATCTAGAAAAATATATTCTTTTAAAGATATTTTTCTCAATGAATAAGGTGTCTCGATGCCTCTGTTGGACATCGTTGAATATGAAAAACTGTTCTTCAAAATATTAACTTTAGTGTTCCACTGAAGAAGGAAAGTCATACAGATTTGGAAGGATATGAGGGTGAGAAAATTATAACAGACTGTAGATTCTTTAAAAGAAACATCACTCCATCTAGAGATCGCTCCATTCATATTGTTGAATTTTTGAAAGTCATAATTCACAAATTTTTTCCCCTACATTAAAGGAGATGTTTTGCGTAATGTACAGTTTTATACACATTGAAAGTGGACAGTGATTTTACCGTCAGACTCAAAAGAACAAAAAAGCACCATCAAAAACAGTCTGTTTCTAACATAAAACTATAATTTGGCTTTAGAAAATGTGGAATATAGCATAAAGTCATATGGACTTTTAATGGTGCTTTTATTTAGTCTTTTTGGGATCTTGGCAGTCAAAATCTTCTTCTGATTCCATTGTATGGAAAACAATGGTTGGGACATTCTGCAAAACGTCTCCTTTTCGGAAGGCTTTGGAACAACATGAGGGTGAGTAAATGATGACAGGCCTTTGATTTTGGGGTGATCTTGCCCTTTAGGATTGTGGAGCTCTGAAAGGGCATCTCTGAGCAGTAAGTTTCCTTTGCTGTGAGCAGCAGTAGCTCTATGAATTCTGGCACCATCACTTTAGATTACAGCCAGGCTGAGCAGAGCTGAACAGATCTTAGGCCTCTCTCGGGCTCTTAAAGCCCAGAGTTCTTGGCTGATTGCATTGTTTCCTATGTTTGTCTAGTGAAGAAAAATGCCACGCTCAGTATAGAGAGGGATGGGGTGTGAGTATCTTTCCATGAGAACCCCTCCTCCCCGAACTCACAGCTGAGCTCCAGACCCCGGGCCCTGGATAAATAGTGCCTTTGTTCGCCATTCAATGGCATTAGGCATGGGCTTCCTATGGGGGTCACTACCAATCCCTGTGAGGGGACAGAAGGGGAGGCTGAAAAAGAACAATATGAACTTCCAGCTGATCGGAGGTAGATGAACAGCGATGGCCGCAGTTTGATATGTATCAAAGTTGTGAGTGAATATTAAACAAATGTCCAAGTCATGTTTCACCCCCAAACCAAGAAGAGAAGAATAAGAAATTAATTATTTATTTATTAATTTAACACACCCTTGCCGAATAAAAATATTAATTTCTTTTTTTTTTTTTTTTTTTTAAGAAAGAAAAGAAATTACTGCCCCCAAACTTTTGGTCGGTATTGTATATTGTTACAAAATATTTCTATTTAAAATAAATGCTGTTCTTTAAAAAAAAATGTATTCATCAAAGAATCCCGAGAAAAGTATCACAGGTTTTTAAAAAATATATTAAGCAACACAAATGTTTCCAACATTGATAATAAATCAGTATAGAATGATTTCTGAAGGATCATGTGACACCGAAGACTGGAGATATGATGCTGAAAATACAGCTTTGCCATCACAGAAATAAATTACATTTTAAAAGTAGATTAAATTAGAAAACCATTATTTTAAATTGTAATAATATTACACAATATTACTGTTTTTTCTGTATTTTTTTATCATTTTTGATCAAATGCAGGCTTGATGAGCATAAGAGACTTAATAATGACATATTATTGTAATCTTATTATATTGTTATTGTTGTTCATTTATTCATTTTTATTGTGTACATATATTTTATTAAATGTTTTTTTTTATATTATATAATATTTAGTGGTATATATGGGCTGAAATATGCTCTTTGCTTTGTGAGATTCAGACAAAACATAATCACTTAATCAGAGTCCCATAAGTAGAGCCAATGAAGTCTGTCCAAATCTCTTTCTGTTTAAATCTCCAGGGCTAGAGACGTTTGCTGCTGTGTCTTAGCGTTTGTGCGGCATCAGTTGGGCTGACCAGGCTTTTCTTTGTTCATTGGATCTTTTGAATCCCTCATTATCACTTTAGAAACCTGCGTAATGCATCATCTTTAGCTAGAAGGGGAGGAGAGTGAATATTCCGAGTTGTTTTATGCTCCATATTGTTGTGCAGATTGTATGCTATTATGCCGGTGAGAAAGAGAGTCCCATGGGCCGGCGTCTATGCGGTTTTGTAACTAACATTTTTTTTTTTCTTTGCTCAACCTTTTCTTGTCGTCGTGAACATTGGCATTGTCTGTACAATTTGTTGCCACTCGATGCATTTTGACAATGTGAAGTGTATTTGGTCCCCCGTCCGTCCCTGAAGGAACCTCCTGCCAGCTGAGGTCTGGAAAGGCTGGTGGAAACTCTCCTGGGTCCCTCGCTGACCCCATAGTGACTGCCCACCTTGTTCTTAACCAGAGAGAAGAGAGCCGGGTGAAAAAAAAATAAAAAGGCGCTTGACTCAATACGAGCCTTCTATACCAGCTGTAAAATGGCTTATTCTTCTAGTCACCATGGTGACAATTAACGGTGTTTCAAGGACTTTTGTTCCCGCCCGGTTTGAACAGCACCCCCCTTTTTACGGCGCAAAGTGATTTTTCACGAAGGAGGAAAAGCAGCGTCTATTTTGCATGAACAGTAAGGAGTCGCATCCAAATGGAGGCAGTGCATTTTCTCCTCCTTTTAAAGTAAATATGTAGCTTTTTACTTCCTGGTCTTTCAAACCCGGCGCTCACACATCTTTGAGAGCTTGGCTCGCGCCCCTCAGCTGCACTGGGTTTCCATCAATGGGCCTCTTCTGCGCGGTCTTCCTCCCCTCTCGACTGCTTCCTCTGCGCCTCCCTCCCCGAGCAGCCGTCTAGAGCGAATTACAGACATCAAGGATGCTGGCAAGATATGAAAAGGCCTCAAACTGATTAAGTAATTATCAGTTTTCCCAGCTTCATTCAGCTCTGTATCACGAAAGCATATCAAATTCTATATTTTGTACCTCTGAGTCAATTTGTAACTCATCAGCTCCTAGTGTAGGTTTTCATGTGGCTGATGCATATTCAGTTTTTTCTCAAATGGATTCCCTTTCCTTCGTGCTAAACATCTAATGTGGCAGCTTCAGTGGATAATCGCAGAAGCCCAAAATGGACTTTTTTTTTTTTTTGCCCTTCACAGATTCATTTCAGGGCAAAAGAAAGATGTTATTACTTCCTTTTTGATTTAGGGACAGTGCAGAATCCGTCATTGAGATGAGGGCCCGTCGGGAGGCCGAGAGTGTCCTGTGAATTCTCATTTCACCACCTGGCTCCTGACGTGTGAACGTTAGCATAAAATGATTTGAATACGCCCCATCTCCGCCTCAGATCATGGAGTCTTACTTCTGTTGTCTCAACAAGTTACAGAGCCTGAACAAACTTTAATTTAATGGATAAGATGAATCTGCGAAACCGCATTAAGTGTGTTCATGTGTGACCGCATTTTTGCTGACATTTCCAGACTCACGTTCATTAATATGTGAAATAAATTAAATGTGCAAGGGCTTGTTGAAATTTCATCTATTTTGCGGCCATCTTTGCCCACTATTGCAGTTATTAAAAGTGCTCTACTATTTAAAGACTGTTAGTAAAGCTGTCTGTTTCCATCATGTGATCTCAAGGGGTGTCCTGACATGTTGCATTGATGTCATACTTTGGGCTAGTGATGTGAACAAACCCCTAACTCCAAGTATTCACCTTCAGGTATTCACTATATATTAGGGCTGTCGATTTAACAAAAAAATATGTGATACAATTGCCCCAGACCTACAGTATGTAGGTCATCTTACGTTTCATACAGCTGATTGATTTAGGCCAGCAGCCATATCACCCTGTAGCCCAAGACTGGTTGCCCACTGAAGCTAAGCATGGCTGAGCCTAGTTAGTATCTGGATGGGAGACCTCCTGGGAAAACTAGGTTGCTGCTGGAAGAGGTGTTAGTGAGGCCAGCAGGAGGCGCTCACCCTGTGGTCTGTGTGGGTCACCCCAGTATAGTGATGCGGACACTATACTGTCAAAAAGCACCTTCCTTCAGATGAGATGTTAAAACGAGGTCCTGACTCTCTGTGGTCATTAAAAATCCCAGAATGTCCTTCGGAAAAGGAGTAGAGGTGTAACCAAATTTGCCCATTGGCCCCCATCCATCATGGCCTCCTAATCATCCCCATATTTACTGATTGGCTTCATCACTGTTTGTCCCAAATAGCAAATGTGAATGTGATATTGATTTTATACAACAGTTCAATAAATAAGACATTATATTGTGTTATATTTTAGACACAATGGGTCTCATTCATGAAACATTCGTAAATATACGAGTAAATATGAGAGTGATTTGCGCGTAAAGAGACCTTCCCGAAAACTCATCTCCTGATTCACAAATACTTCGTAAACGTCAGATGTGATAGTGAAATGTGTGTGTGTGTGTTAATGAATTCCAATCAGTCGTAAATGGGACGCGCGTGCACGCTCATTCTCAATTACCATAAATCCCGCCCATTAAATCCGACTGACAACTATATATGGGCATCATATTATGACACCAAATGAAGGATTTCAACATGTCTTCTCAAAAGCGAATGAAAAAGAAAAATTTCTCAGATGCAGAAATCATTTTATAATCAGAAGCTCATTCAAAACACCACATTTTATTTTCAAGCGTAGGCTACATAGTTGCGTATCAGGTCCTAAAAAAGGAAGCTTGGCAGCATATTATAGATGCTGTTAAAATGGAGTTTCATCTGTTAATCAAACAGTCGAAAATACGAACATTTTAATGAATCCGAAAATTTACGCCAGAACCACTTTACACACGATTTACACAAAAATTCGTTCTGCTTGTGTTTCATGAATGAGACCCAATGTTGTCTGTTTTTAGCCCTTGAAAATATATATACATATACATATACATATATATATACACTCACCTAAAGGATTATTAGGAACACCTGTTCAATTTCTCATTAATGCAATTATCTAATCAAGCAATCACATGGCAGTTGCTTCAATGCATTTAGGGGTGTGGTCCTGTTCAAGACAATCTCCTGAACTCCAAACCGAATGTCAGAATGGGAAAGAAAGGTAATTTAGGCAATTTTGAGCATGGCATGGTTGTTGGTGCCAGACGGGCCGGTCTGAGTATTTCACAATCGGCTCAGTTACTGGGATTTTCACTCACAACCATTTCTAGGGTTTACAAAGAATGGTGTGAAAAGGGAAAAACATCCAGTATGCAGCAGTCCTGTGCGCGAAAATGCCTTGTTGATGCTAGAGGTCAGAGGAGAATGGGCCGACTGATTCAAGCTGATAGAAGAGCAACTTTGACTGAATTAACCACTCGTTACAACCGAGGTATGCAGGAAAGCATTTGTGAAGCCACAACACGCACAACCTTGAGGCGGATGGGCTACAACAGCAGAAGACCCCACCGGGTACCACTCATCTCCACTACAAATAGGAAAAAGAGGCTACAATTTGCAAAGAGCTTACCAAAATTGGACAGTTGAAGACTGGAAAAATGTTGCCTGGTCTGATGAGTCTCGATTTCTGTTGAGACATTCAGATGGTAGAGTCAGAATTTGGCGTAAACAGAATGAGAACATGGATCCATCATGCCTTGTTACCACTGTGCAGGCTGGTGGTGGTGGTGTAATGGTGTGGGGGATGTTTTCTTGGCACACTTTAGGCCCCTTAGTGCCAATTGGGCATCGTTTAAATGCCACGGCCTACCTGAGCATTGTTTCTGACCATGTCCATCCCTTTATGGCCACCATGTACCCATCCTCTGATGGCTACTTCCAGCAGGATAATGCACCATGTCACAAAGCTCGAATCATTTCAAATTGGTTTCTTGAACATGACAATGAGTTCACTGTACTAAAATGCCCCCCACAGTCACCAGATCTCAACACAATAGAGCATCTTTGGGATGTGGTGGAACGGGAGCTTCGTGCCCTGGATGTGCATCCCACAAATCTCCATTAACTGCAAGATGCTATCCTATCAATATCCTAACATTTCTAAAGAATGCTTTCAGCACCTTGTTGAATCAATGCCACCTAGAATTAAGGCAGTTCTGAAGGCGAAAGGGGGTCAAACACAGTATTATGGTGTTCCTAATAATCCTTTAGGTGAGTGTATATGTTTGTGTGTGTGTGTGTAATTTTATTTTAAAAGAAACCAAAAAGTACAAAATGAGAAGTTACCATAGACCTTAAATTGGATGGTGTGTTTGGTATGATTTGCTTCAGAAAAATGTTGTTTATTAATGTGATGTACCTGTACTATGATGAGTTGTAAGTGTGTCCTGTTGTGCACTGATAACTTGTTTTTAAAAACAAACTTTCATTTTTTAGCTGTGCTCATCCGGTTTAACAGAGCAATGCCAGGATCATGTATTTCCGTCACACCTCCACCTCGGTGGCATCTTTGGCCCTTGAATATGTTTTCCCTTACCGTCAATTACACAGTTGACTATAAAGTTTTCAAGCTCGAACTCCTTGGGTTAAGTATGCAAATCACCCTATCTAGGTTGAAACGGGGAAAGTGACTCAAGGGCCAAAAGTCATCCATGCACGTAGCTAAGGTTAGCATGATGCTTCAACTTCCCATCGCTCTGGCATTCTAATTACTCAGGCTATCTTTCCCTCCGTCTGCGTTCTCCATCAATAACCTGCCATTTTTTAAACCAACGAAATGACTTAAAATCAATATTTGCTGTCAACAAACAAATTGTGTAATCCCCTTTACTTTAAAGCGGAGCGTCTTTAGTTTGGCGGCCACTATTAAAAACTGAAAGGGATGAATGATTTAAAAGGATGTGTGATACCATCTCCATCAAAACAAACGACAGTGAAAAATGAACGCTGGCCGAATGACAGCAAGGAAAGGGGGGAAAACAGCACATTTAAATATTTAAATGCGCATCCGCCATAATGATAAATGACAACCGAAAACTAGAATCAAGTAGCTATTGATGCAGAAAATGAAATGGGGGAGAGACAGAGAGAGAGAGAGAGACAGAGAGAGAGAGATAGAGGGAGGAAGAGAGGAATTAACCGAAATAAGGTGTTGAATAGCATCACTTTCATCTTTTACTGTATGTTAGTCCAGCATTCAAACAGAAATCTGCATTCAATCAGACTTGTGTTGGCGAGTGACCTAACACTCAGTTAACCAATTAGAAATAACGATCACATATGACCACTGAAGTAGCATACAGTACCGGTCAAAAGTTTGGAAACTAATATTTTTAATGTTTTTGAAGTTTCTTATGCTCATTAAGCCTGCATTTATTTGATCAAAAATACAGAAAAAAACAGTACTATTGTGAAATATTATTACAATTTAAAAAAAAATTTAAATATAATTTATAATATAATTTATTTCTGTGATGCAAAGCTAAATTTTCATCAGTAATTCCTCCAGTCTTCAAGTCAAGTCAAGTCACCTTTATTTATATAGCGCTTTTTACAATACAGATTGTATCAAAGCGCTTCACAGTGATAACATGAAAACAATATAACAAAGTTTGTTTCTAAAAGAAATTGCGTCAACGTCCACCTTAAGTAAGGCAGATCAATAATATTAAATGTTAAATGTCCCCAACTAAGCAAGCCAAAAGCCAAGGCAACAGTGGCAAGGAACCAAAACTCCATCAGGTGACAGAATGGAGAAAAAAACCTTGGGAGAAACCAGACTCAGTCGGGGGGCCAGTTCTCCTCTGGCCAACGAAGGAACAGTGCATGATTCGGGCAGCATTACAAGTCAGATTGGATCGGAACATTTAGAGTATTTTTTGGAAGTCCAAGTATGCACGCCGGTCTTAAGACGAGTTGTTGAGGATCAGTGCCGTCCACCATAGAGAGTCCATATCGCCCGTGCTGAGTCGTCACTTCACAGGCTTTGTGATTGGAGCATCTGAAGTCTCCGTGAGAGGCTGGATACAAACTGGAGCTGATGAACGCCATTTTCTCGGGACTCGCGTCCCGAGATAAGAGCAGAAAAGCAAAGGGAAAATAATTAGCGTAGCTGCTGTTCATAATGATGATTTCCATAACACAGGCGTAAATGACAAAACATGAAGACAGTGACTCTTGCGTCCCAAAATCACCCCGCTCCGTCCCCCACTCAACTCAGCCCAGCTTACTGACCTCTACGTCCCTCCTGCTGCTGAGACCTAACCACAATCTCACAATCTCTCCGCAGCCCAACCATACGCGCCAACCCGTTGACTAAGGCTGTCGAGCCCCACTGGTGCGTGAATAGGCAGTTTCAGTGGACAACGGTTCCGTATGGCATACTACCTACCGCAACACAATATCTGCCCAACCACCCGTCATTCACGCAATATACAGGAACGTAATGACTGCAAATACTATGCAACCTATACAGATAACCTACAGTCTCTTCAAGTTTTATAGTATTAAATGCATTTGATCTGATTCAGCAGTATTATAAAAGGTAAGCATTATGTAAATGCTTGGCTAAAAAGATGCGTCTTTAATCTAGTTTTAAACTGGGACAGCGAGTCAGAGCCTCGAACAATATCAGGAAGGCTATTCCAGAGTTTAGGAGCTAAATGTGAGAACGCCCTCCCTCCTTTAGTGGACTTAGATATCCTAGGAATGACTAGAAGCCTCGAATTTAGTGATCTTAAAGAACGCGATGGATTGTAGGGCGATAGAAGGTCCATTAAATACACAGGAGCTAAACCATTTAGGGCTTTATAGGTCAGTAATAGTACTTTGTAATTGATACGGAACTTGATAGGTAACCAGTGTAGAGATGATAAAATTGGTGTTATATGATCATATTTTCTGGACCTAGTAAGAACTCTAGCGGCTGCATTTTGCACTAACTGTAGCTTGTTTATTGAGGATGCAGGACAACCAGCTAATAAAGCATTACAGTAATCTAGTCTCGAGGTCATGAATGCATGAACTAACTTTTCTGCATCGGAAACAGATAGCATGTTACGTAATTTAGCAATGTTTCTAAGATGGAAAAAGGCTGTTCTTGTAACATATGAAATATGATTTTCGAAAGACAAGTTGTGGTCTAGTATAACACCCAGGTCTTTTACCGTAGAGGATAAAGTAACAGGACATCCTTCTATATTAAAGTTGTATTGTAAGTGGTTTTGTGGATAGTTTTTTGGACCAACAAGTAATACCTCCGTTTTATCTGGATTTAGTAGCAGGAAATTATGCATCATCCAGCATTTTATATCTTTAAGACACTCTGTCAATTTTGATGAGTTAGTGTTTTCATCTGGCCGTGATGAAATATATAATTGAGTGTCATCAGCATAACAGTGGAAATTAATTCCATGTTTTCTTATAATATTACCAAGTGGCAGGATATATATTGAGAATAGCAGAGGGCCTAACACCGATCCTTGCGGCACTCCATAGTCTACTGACGTTATCTTCGATTTTTCCCCATTTAAACAAACAAAATGGTAACGGTCTGATAAATACGATCTGAACCAGCTTAATGCCTGTCCCTGAACACCAGTGTAGATTTGCAGTCGATCCAAGAGTATTTTATGATCGATAGTGTCAAACGCAGCACTAAGATCGAGTAGAACTAATATTGAGATACAGCCTTGGTCAGAAGCTAAAAGTAAATCATTTGTAATTTTAACTAGCGCAGTTTCTGTGCTATGATGCGGTCTGAATCCTGACTGAAATTTTTCATATATCTCATTTTCTTGCATGAAAGAGCACAATTGAGCGGACACAGTCTTTTCTAGTATTTTAGACATAAATGGAAGATTTGAAATCGGTCTGTAATTTGCTAAGTTATTTGGATCTAATTGCGGTTTCTTAATGAGAGGTTTTATTACTGCCAGCTTGAATATTTTTGGAACATGACCTAAAGATAAAGACGAGTTAATAATATTAAGAAGAGGCTCTTCCACTACAGGTAACACTTCTTTCAGAAATTTAGTTGGTATTGGATCTAATAAACATGTTGTTGGTTTAGATGCAATGATAAGTTTATTTAGCTCTTCCTGTCCTATAGTTGTAAAGCGGTGTAGTTGTTCTTGAGGGGCGATAATTGAGGCTGAATCATAAGACACCATAGAGGATTGTACATTTACAATTGTGTTTCGGATGTTTTCAATTTTCTCATTGAAGTAGTTCATAAAATCATTACAGCTATACTGTAACGGAATAATTTGCTCGGGTGATGTCTGTTTATTTGTTAGTCTAGCCACGGTGTTAAATAAAAACCTTGGATTATTTTGGTTATTTTCTATTAGTTTGCGGAGATGCTCAGCCCTGGCTGCTTTTAGAGCTTTTTTATAACGTGACATACTGTCTTTCCACGCGATTCTAAAGACCTCTAAATTAGTTTGTTTCCATTTACGCTCTAGGTTACGAGTTTCTCTCTTGATAGCATGCGTAGCACTGTTGTACCATGGTGCTTTAGTTTTCTCTCTAACCTTTTTTGATCTAATTGGTGCAACAATATCTAATGTACTAGAGAAAATGGTGCTCAAACTGCTAGTCATTTCCTCTAGTTCATCTGTTTGTTTGGGTTCTCTGAGCAGCTGAGATAGATCAGGTAAGCTATTTGAGAATCTATCTATAGTGGTCGGAAGGATTGTTCTGCCTGGTCGATAACGCGGCGCAACATGACAAATTTCAGCAGTGCGTATTATACAAGTTACCATGTGATGATCGGTGAGATCGTCACTTTGCGGTATAATATCTATATCGTTTAGATTGGTTCCATATGATATAATTAAATCTAGTGTATGATTTAGACGATGAGTGGGACCACTGACATTCTGCTTGACCCCAAAGGAGTTTAATAAATCTGTAAACGCAGTCCCTAACGCATCGTTTGTGTTATCTACGTGTATGTTAAAATCTCCAACAATTATTGCTTTATCGGCATTGACCAATAGATCTGAGAGAAAGTCTGCAAACTCTTTTAGGAAATCAGTGTAGGGCCCTGGAGGTCTATATACAGTAGCCAAGGCTAGAGATAATAGGGATTTCTTTCTTACATCTAAGAGCGTAACGTTTAGCACCAGTACTTCAAACGAATTAAACCTGTGACCTGTTTTCTGAGTAACATTAATAATATCTCTATAGATTGTTGCAACACCGCCGCCACGACCGATCAGACGGGGCTCATGTTTATAACAGTATCCTGGCGGGGTAGACTCATTTAGACCGAAATACTCGTTTGGTTTAAGCCAGGTTTCAGTAAGGCAAAGTACATCGAAGCTATTATCTGTGACCATTTCATTTACAATAACCGCCTTAGGTGTGAGCGATCTAATGTTTAGAAGACCTAGTTTTAGAAATTGTTTTTGTTCACTGATATTTAGATTTTCAGGTTTAATTACAATAAGATTTTTCCTAGATCCTACAGTGGATTTATTATTTGGCCTCACTAAACGAGGAATAGACACAGTTTCTATATAATGTTCTACACTACTTATATCAATTAAATTGGCACAGCAAAGACTTCAGTCACATGATCCTTCAAAAATCATTCAGATCACAGATCTGGTATCATCTGAATGAGCAGATTCTCTTCTTAAATTTGATATATAACATTTACTTAACTTTCATCTTATTGTTAAAAAAATAAATAAAAATATCAAGGCTGAGCAGACGGGGAGGGTTGCAACACTGTACTATGTACTTATACTGGAACAAAATTTTACACATTTGTGAGTTGTTAACCTTTATTTTAAATATTTGTTCAATATTTGTACAACTTTGTTGTTTTAAATAGAACATGTTTCCTCATTTGTTTACTATTTATTTAAATGCTTGATTAAAATAGGGGATTATATTTTTGATTGGAGATTATAAAAATCATACATTTGAGTAAATTTGATTAACAAAATAAATTAAAGTTCAAAAGTTTGGGTTAAGTAAGAAATGTTTTTAAGAAATGAATACGTTTGTTCTGGAAGGATGCATTTAATTGATCAAAAGTAACATTAAATACATGTATAATGTTACAAATTATTTCTATTTCAAATAAATGCTGTTTTTTTTCACCTCATGCATGGGGTTCTGTGATTTTTACTATTTACAATACTGTTTTTGTATTATCAACCATTCAAAGGGTGGAGAAAACACTTTACATATCCATTTCCCCGCTTCATTTAGGTTGTAATAAAACTGCAAAAGCCCATTCTTGAATGGTAACTGTGCTTCTCTCACCCTGTGACTGCTGTATGTGTTTCTACAGGGGAACAGTGTGGAGATGTCCATGTGGCTTCCCAAGAAGACTCAGCTTCTGGGCTGGTCTGAATCTCTGAAGAGGAGCGGCACTGAACTTCCTGCTGATTTTGACCAGCGGCTGACGGCCCTCAGGAGCAAATGGGATCAACTCGAGGTTGGTCTCTCTCCGTTCAGTCTACTGTATGAACATGACATGTGTTTCTACTGCAACAAAGGAGCTATGAAACTTTATTGTCCTGTTTGGGAAATGGCTGTTAAAAGCGCAGAGCGTCACATCAGTCTGGGGTTCCTTTATGGAAAGAAAGTGCTTCCTGAACAGCCGGCTCTCAAAGTCAGAGCTGCTCTGACACAGGTGAGTGTCACACCTTGATACTGATCTTTCCTTGATCCAGAGCGCCCTGCTGAGATGAGAGGGAAGCGGGCAGGTAGGGAAGGTTTAGAGCTGAGAATGCAAGAAAAAGTTGGGAAGACATTGTCAGAATAAAAGTACTGCGTAAATGCATCTTAAAACACGTTTGTTTGAAAGCTTCCTTTGCGTCAAATAGACTTATTCCAAAGTTGCCCTGCTTGGTTACCGTTTCTTCTATTTTTAAGCTGTTTACTTGTACTTTCTTGCTGGATAAATGCAGCTCATTTATCACACGTTTATCCAAAGTTATTTGCATTTGTAGTTTACTGTTTAAGGGTTTGGGATCAGTAAGATTTTTATTTAGTAATTTATTTAGAAATGACTACGTTTATAGCAAGGACGCATTAAATTGATCAAAAGTGACAGTAAAGACATTTATAATGTTACAAAAGATTTCTCTTGCAAATAAATTCTGTTATTTTCTGTTCATCAAAGTCTAAACAAAATTGTATCACGGTTTTCACAAAAAATATGAGGGAGCACAACTGTTTTCAACATTGATAATCATAAGAAATGTTTCTTGAGCAGCAAATCGGCATATTAGAATGATTTCTGAAGGATCTTGCCAACACAGTAATAAATGACATAATAAATTAAAATAGAAAACATTCATTTTAAACTGTAATGATATTTCACAATATTAGTGTTTTACTGTATTTTTGATTAAATAAATGCAGCTTTATGAGCATAATAGACTTTTGAAAAACATTTTAAAAATTCAATCTCAAACTCATTGCCGGTCCTAGACTTCTTGGGGCCCTAAGCAAAACCACGGTCAATGCGTTCATGAACAACCCTTATGACCCCCAACCCCTTAATTAACAAGCAACAGTGAGTTGAAACAGACAATAATAACTTAAAAACAATGGAACAAATACAATAGAAAAAAGGTAAAAATGAAATAAACAATTGAACCTACTAATAATAATAGCTGTACAGAAATTGAATAAAGTAATCAAATGTAAAAATAAAACTCAGTATAGTCTTCACCGTATGAATTAAATATACAATGATTCTTATTAAAGTTACTAAAGTTATTCAGTTAAGAGCAGTGAATGATTCTCTTGTTTTCTTTTGTTGTTCAATTTACATAAAATGACAGACAGCAGGTTTATTGCTGTCACTTTAAGACCAAATGCACAGATCTAATATACTAACAAGCATTTGATACTTTCCCAACCGTTTGTTTACTTAAGACATAACGACTGCATTTAAGTGTATTTGTCCGTTTAAGCGCACACCTGAAACCCAAAGTAGCCACTTGGTTATCAGTGTTTCACTCTGACTCGGAGCAGGCGCACAGAAAGCCGCCTCAATACGCTTTTAACTCTTTTTTATTCCAGCAGGAGACTGTATATTACAACAGTGATGTTACATGGCTAATTTGGATGTTACATAGGAAGGGCAACAATGCAACACTTTAAGGGAAATGATCGGAATGCGGCATCATGTTTTCATAATCACTGGAAGCCAAAATCAAAACTAAAATTCTATTAATGCATCCCTAGTCATTAAATAATTTTTTGAGAGCAATGGGGGCAACTTGCGTACTTTGTGTATAGGGAGGACCGACACTGCTCAAACTTTTTAACAGTAGTATATTTATATTTTTATGAATATTTTATCAGTATGTTTGTTCCCTCAAAATTTAAGCCATGACATTATAGCGCCATACTAGATGTCTCTCGCTCGCTTGCGGTTTGGAGCACAATCTCTGTCTCGCGTGCACGCTCGCTCTAGATTCCGGGAGATTGTAATTAATTTGCGGCATAACTAGTCGATCACGAGTGGCTCAACGGGTAGATATACAGATAAACTCATCTTCCAGGCATTTGACACTTCAGCGTGAGAAATCGGGGGTGTGGCGTGTGAGCGTGTGAAACCAATCAAATGCGTGTGTCTCACAGCCAATGCGTGAGAGTTGGCAGCTCTGTGTATATTATGATGTTATGATGAACTATATGCCTTTCTCCACTGACGCTCTGAGTTGTTCTAAAAATCAGCATTCTTTGAAATGCTTTGAAGGCAGACTGAAATGGTTAACGGGAACATGGTCTATGTAACCATGAGCGATACCTTTGTGTTTACTACAGTTACTTCAGAAAAAGTTGACTGAGTGGGTCTCTGAGCTGGTGTGAGTGATTGGAGGCGGGGATAATTTGCATATTCATGGATCCGCATATACTAAATGAAGCAAGGCTGTAGATTTAAGAGGGGCTTTAACCAAGGTGGTTTACCAGCTCTAATGGCGCTTTACCACTGCATGGTACGGCTCGGTACGGCTCACTTTTGTCGGGTTTTCCACTGTGTACAGTACCTAGTACCTGGTACTTTTTTTAGTACCACCTCGGTTGAGGTTCCAAGCGAGCCGTACCGATACTAGAATGTGACGTGTAAACACTGCTGATCACTGTTTGGTCAGAGAGAATCGTCACTACTACTAACTCAGTTCACTACTAAACCAGTTCATAAACGACCAGCTCCTACCATCAGAATCTAGTTTTAGCTGCATTTTCCTGCAGGGTAATCACAAGGTCGACTATTTCTATAAAGGTGAAGTTACACAGCTCTTCACAGTGGTATAATGCTAAATAGTTTATCTTCACTAATAATGAGTAAACATACACCCACGTGGATATGCATCTGCAATGCTCCTCAAGATTAGCATAACAGCCTTTGATCTGAAACATGAATTTTTTCGGAGAGTTTCAAAGTGTCAAACAACTCACATCTTCCCTCCCTGTCGCAATCAAGCGTTAATTAGAATTATCCAGAAAAGGAATATTCACCGGCGCTTGGCCACGGCAAACTTTCTGACTGGCGTGAGCGTGCGCGACGCGTATTCGCGATGAGTGGCGTCTCGTTGGGGCGTGTGCGACAGGAATAAACCGTCAGCGGTGCGGAGAGTTCAATCTGAGCGTCGCTGCTCCCTGCACCGCGCATTATGCCGTCTCAATTGCATATTAAACAAGCCTATCAAGTCAGCCATTGGCATCTGCTGTGCTGACACAAATTGTGAATTAAATGAAATTGATGTCCCCTGTCGTATATATTTATGAAGACAGACCATTCTCTGAAGTATTCTGCTTATGAAGAATTTATGATTGCAAACTGTTCCCGAACAAAATAAAGTGGCAATAAATTCCTGTTTTTTTGCCGTGTGACCCTCCAAGGGCATTGACTTCACCTCCCACTGAGACATTTGTTACTCAGAGAAAACAATGGCTGTATCTGGATTCCATTGATGCCCGTCAAATCATCTGTATTCAGATGAGTGGAAAGGACAGGGAAATAAAAGGAGAGAGAGAGAGAGAGAGAGAGAGAGAGAGAGAGAGAGAGAGAGAGAGAGAGAGAGAGAGAGAGAGAGAGAGAGAGAGAGAGAGAGAGAGAGAGAGAGAGAGAGAGAGAGAGAGAGAGAGAGAGAGAGAGAGAGAGAGAGAGAGAGAGAGAGAGGAATAAACGGTGGCAGTAGAGAGATTCTCCACTCTGTCCATGAAACTGCACTTTTTGGGCCTGATTGAATTAAATAGTTCATATTCCACACTTTTATCGCACTTTTAATGACATGTCCCATCCTCTCTGCGACCCACAGAATTAAACAAGCTGTTTTTGGACTATAGCTATGTAATGTTTATATGTAAATTTGTATTATGATGTCATAATAATTCATTAGGGGCGGGTAAGTTGTTGAATACAGAATGGGCATTAATATGTAAATGTGGGACGTTATATACAAATAGTTTTTTCCCCCCATAAATTTCCAGAATGTCTGCATAATCCATTGGTTTCTTAATTTGTTTCCTGTATTTTACATTTGTTTCTTTTATGTCTGCTAAAGTAATTCAATAAGCAATTTAAATAAGCATGAAAAATCTGTTTTTCTTACAGTTTATCACCTCTTAAAATATATTAGAATATTGTTAACAGGAAATGGCATTTGCAACCCATTTTACGCATTCTAAAATGTGATGTATTTTCAAATTAAACAAGGAGGAACAAAATGTACACTATCGTTTAAGATGTGCTGGTAAGATTTTCTTATGTTTTTGAAAGAAGTCTTTTATGCTCACCAAGGCAGAATTTATTTGATGAAAATAGTAAAATTGTGAAATATTATTGCTAAATCAACATTTTCAGCATCATTACTCCAGTCTTCAGTGTCACATGATCCTCCAGAAATCATTCTAATATGATGATTTGCTGCTCAAGAACCATTCCCTATTTTTATCAATGTTGAAAAATAAGCAGTTTTTGCTGTTGAATATGTTTGTGGAAACAGTAATAGATTTTCCAGGATTCTTTGATGAATAGAAAGTTCAAAAGATTAGCTTTTTTAAAACAAATTTAACAATCTACAACTCTTGCTTTCAATTTTCCTCAATTTCATGGTTAAAAATGTCTCTTTATGACAGGTGGTTGGAGGGGTTAAAAAAGTAAGAGGGATTGGTGATGTGATGTCAGCCGAAAAGGAAAGTAGTTTCAGATGTGGAGTAAATGTTCACACTCTATGACCGCTAATGTCTCATAAAATCACTATGAGATCTGATTTTGCCTCAGTCAGCCCAGCAGAAAACCTCAACATTTGTTTTCGGCCAGAACAACCCATTTTCACATTAAAGCTAAAATGTCCCTTGTCACTAAGTTGAACCGTCCATTTCCATTGCTATTAACTCTTTGCTGACAGGAGAGGAACACAGATGTGTTAATAAAGGCCGGTCATGGGAGGAAGAAGCAGGCTGGATGTGTGTGTCCAAACCCTGAGAACTTAATTGATGCTGTATGCTGAAATAGCCACTTCATTGCTGCGTCATAATCACATCTGTTTCCATTCCAGCTTCCCGACACACGGCACACATAAAGGAAAGACAATTACAGCAGCCAGTGTGTGTATTAATTGGATAATGGTGTGTATTGTGCTTGCAATTGCCATCTCAGTATACAAGGTTCAACCTGTCTCTAAAAACTGCGATTCCCATGCAGGTGGGAATACACACACACACACACACACGCACAGGGAGTCTGCAGCTCAGCATGGTTCTCGCTTTTCTTGCTGTCAGTCGGAGAAAATTGTTCAGCGGAGCCCATTTCTAAAATCATTGGTGTGTTTTTTGCTGCTGATTGTTTGCTATTCAACAAACATTTGAATGTTTCTCTAAAATGCCACTTTGTGCGATGAGATTTTAACCCCTTCAGACTCATCAGATGAAACTGCCTGTTATCAGACACTTCAGGCGTACAGCAGCGGTGTGGATACAGCAGTCATCACCACATCTCTCTTCTTATTTAAACCCAAATAATATGAGTCGCGTATAAAGCAGTTCAGTGCAGTTAAGTTGTTCTAGCCTGATGTCTGAATGAATTTTGTCTTTGTGTTTGCATGTTTAGTGGATCAACACTAAACATACGCTTTGCATTGTTACCATAGTTTAAATGTGGTATTTGTGGAAAGACCATAGTAAACTCATGCACCTTAAAGTCATGAAATGGTGTGCTATAAAATAAATTATATTTGCAATAAAATATAATTTCCTTACACTTAACTAGTTGTAATCTCTCCCCACTAACAAAATGTACCTTCTTTTTTTATTTTGTAGTCCTTTAATTTATTTTATTTTATTTATTTACTTTTTTTAGTATATATATATATAATATATATTATGCATCATAATACCATGTTACTACAGTAAAATGGGTATATAAAATATGGTAAATTGGGCTATCCTGTCATGTTTGTTTCTTGACTGTGCTTGTGTGACATCTTTGTTTGTGTCCGACCAGAAAACCCTGGCGGAGCATGTGGAGCCCAGTGTGGGCCAGCGGAGTCAGCGTGAACTTCTGTCTCCAGACACCAATAGGATGGTGACCCAGCTGGAGAGCCGGATAAAGGAGTTAAAGAGCTGGCTGAGAGAAACCGAGCTCTTCATCTTCAATCTGAATCTCAGACCAGACGCACAACAATGTGAGAGCAGCACGCAGGACACTGATGACCCACAACACGACCCGCAAGCCACCAAACAGCTGCAGCACTTCAAAGTGAGTATGAAGAAGAGTCTATCTAGAGTTTACTTCAGGTTTTGCATTTCATGGCTGTTGGTCTTTTTTACTACAGGTCTAGATCCTTTGGCGTTAAAGCTGCCATTACTGCTCCACTAGTGTCACCAAATGGAATTTCAAAAATGATAAATGTTCTCATTTGTGTCCCAAACACTGCCCATTGATTGAACTTAGCATGGCTGTGTTGTAAGACAACGTCAAAGAAGGAACCAACTGAAACAATGGAAACGTCAAACCGCTCATTTCCATACATCGTATATGGTGATGAATAAAAAAAAACTAATCAAGCCAATAGTTTAAAATAGGTCAGTCTCACATCCTGAAGCCAAGTGCCTCTCAACTGCCTTTCTTCTACTTTGTATCACTAATGATAGGTCGATATCATTTCTGCAATTAATATTTTCTTTTTAATGCGTTAAAATTGTTTAGCGCGATTTAACTTTTTCCTGCCAGCGATTTTTATAAAAGATGCCAGCCAACACCAGCGTTTTTGATCATTTTCACAAAAATGTCATGGCCCCCAGAATATTTTGTTGTATGAATATCTGAACATGCAATATATCTAAAGAAAGAACAGACCCTCTGCTTTTAAACAAACGTTTAAAACGTTTTATTATAGCTTCATGCGTTCTTTTTTTTATCAACACTTGAATATGGGTAAGTTTCATAATAATAAAAAACATTTTGAGCAAAAAGCTGAGAAAATCCCATTTTTGTCAAAGACTACATCTGGATGTGATTCAGAACGATGATCACATCATAGGAGTAGTAGATCGAGTAAATGTAAATTCAGTCCTGTTCCTCGTCCTGGGTCGACATTTCATTGGGTAGCATTAGGCAGTTTTGTTTTAAATTCTGTTTAATGTTAATGATCACGTTATTTTAAATATGCATATTACATATGCTATTGCTTGTTTCTGCATCTTATTCGCATGTGCTTTGATCAGGAGATTTAGTACTCTTTCAGAAGATGTGTCATAGCGCCCCCTAGTGTGTAACAGTGAAAACACGGAAACCTGGACATTTCCGTGTTTGGCAGGGAAAGAGTTAAGGAGCCTTTTTTTTTTTCATTTTCTTTTTTTTCTTCTGATGTAGCGGTGTAAATGTCAAAGCCTATTAAATGTTAAAAATGATGGCTTTTCAATTATGCTGTGATTTTGAATGGCTATAATTACTCATTTCATTCACAGAAAAATCCAATTAATAGTATTGGTATTATTGATATTGGCATTCATTCATAGTACTTGGTAAAAAAAAAGTTGCCATTAAACATTTAAAATATACAGTTTTTGTTGTTTCTACATTAATTTTGAGACTCAGTGCAAATATATGTATTAGCCTAAAAATAAATGTCAAAGTTTAATGTTAAGTGCAATAAATCATGCTTAATTACCGAAAAATGTGTGATTTAGTTAATTGCTTGACAGCAAGAAGGGTCAGAGCAGTATAAAGTATACTTAAAGTTTTGGAGGATAAGAGTTGAATTAAGTTATTCATATTATTATATTTCATTTCCCTTTCCGGAAATGCAGAAAGCTTTAGTTTTTCCGATTTGTAATTCCCTAATTTACAATCATTTACAAAAGTTTACGCATCTCCTATCGCTTGCGTTTTCCCTCATTACATATTTTGGATACTTTGACACTGCTTTTCAAAAAGAGCGTAGTTCTCTCAGCTCAGTCTGACCATTTACCACACATTTGACTGTTTTTAAATCTGTTCCACAGAATTCCATGGCATAATTTCCGCGGGCATATGAATGGGCATCAGCCATAGAAAAACCTATATTGGTCGAGCACTACATATCAGTACCTAGTACTGTACAACACCTGTACACCTGCTGAGACGTTGCCTTTTCAGAGAAGCTTTCACTAAACCATAATACACATTTAAACTAGAATACATGACGGCATCATGTCAGGTAGTCTGGGTGTAAAGCATACACACAGAAATGAAACTGCTTAGTCAAACTGCACAGGAGAGAACCGCTCTCTAAAAAAAACAACCTGCTTCGCTTGATCCGTGCTCCTTTAATAAATACAGGGCAAAAAGCACACATCAAATCCCCTGACTGAAAATCCATATGAAATAATTATTTGAGTTAAAATCCTGAGAAACAGCTTGGAGTATTAATCAAGACGTGTCAAAACACAGGTAGTGGAGCTGATTACATCCACCTGCTGAGTGACAAACATAAGTGAGGAAAAGCTTTAAATATACACAGAGCTAAATGATCAGGAGGGGGGAAATAAGGCTCACTTTCTCCTTTGATCAAATGACATGCAGCCAAAAAGACTCACATTGATTTCTCAGGGATAATCCAGAGAAAATAGCATTACAATGATCGGGGAATATTGGTAAGTGCGATTTATATGGACTCTGCCATTGCACTTCATGGAAAGAATGAGAAAGAAGGATGATTACATGGATCTGTTTTTTTTTTGCATCTGCTTTTGAAACATGAATTGGCTAACTGGCGTGACTTGGCGTGATCACAGAGCACTTGAAAAGCATCAGCGGGAGAGCTGAGGTCTACAGTACACCTCTCTAAATCTCTGAAACCGCACCGTTCTCGTCTCTGGCCACAGTGCAGCCAAACTTTAAGTGCCCTGTACTTAAAAGCAGCATGAAATGGCGTTTGCAGCCTGTTTTACTTCTGTAATCGGACAGTTTTGTGAGTGAAAACTGAATTTAATGTGAAAAATGTAGGCAGGGACTTGATAGGAAAATGTACCAATCTAGGTTTCTTATAATAATAACCACAGTGGTCACAGTAGTCCCATTGAAATTGAATTCAATGAATTGAAATTGAATTCAATTCTTCAAAAGAAATGTATACAGGTTTGGAACAAAATGACAGAATTTTTTATATTATTATTTATTTATTTATAAATACCTACATAACAATAATAATACAAATAATTAATATAAAAAATACATTAAATTCATTAAAATGTTAAAAATAATCAAATATTGAAAGCACGCACTTTCATTTGAAAACTAGATTTTTAAAATGTTAAAACTGAAAATAGAAGTTTTTTTGTGCACGTGATACTTTTTTTCTGCATTTATCACTAATAGGGTCTCTGTATTTTTATTATTATTATAGTAACGTATTTTATTAAACCAGTAACCAACTCAAGGTAGTGTGTGACAGAGATTCTACCATAGATAAGGGACTGTTAGTCATTGTAAGGTTATTTTTTTGTGGCCGACTGCTGTAATCTTACACTGACATGTTATTCGTGTGTACCCCAGAAACTCAGCATTTAGTGATTTTGATCAATTCATCCCAGATTATTGTGTTTTAATTGACCATCAGTTTTGGCAGTTTAAGAGTTTATCTATGGCCTGTCTGTGTAACTAAAATCTATATGTAGTGCCTCACGGCTGGAGCCGCTGGAATGTGTCTGTTCAGTGTAGATTCCTGATGCCAATGAAAGGCTGAAAGGATGTGTAAAGGGAGAGATAGTGAGACACTTCGTTATGAGTAACAGGTATGGTCACCCTTTAAAATGTCATCATAAAAATGTCTGTCTTCCACTGAATAAAAAGCGTTAAGTTCTTTACTTGCTAGGGGGAGTGGAGTGTCTAAAATTAGACTCTATTGTATCTTAACCTTCACTGGTCAGGCGGTTCAGAGTAGTTGGCTGCCAATTTCACTTCTTTCATTAATAACTGTCTTTCCTTTAATAGTGTGCCTTCATGATATTAAAACCCGAGGGTTGGACTTTTCCTTTCAGGGAGAGGAGACATGACGGGATCCGCATGCCAACTTTGGTCATTAGTTAACAATCGTTTTACTCACAGAATT
The DNA here is from genome assembly GCF_029890125.1 of Rhinichthys klamathensis goyatoka. Lineage (NCBI taxonomy): Eukaryota > Metazoa > Chordata > Actinopteri > Cypriniformes > Leuciscidae > Rhinichthys > Rhinichthys klamathensis. The sequence continues at coordinate 8,188,053 of NW_026606660.1, forward strand.
CATTGTATCCTGAGCTGGAAGTCTGAAGATTTGTTATCTCTATAAATATTAGAAATTAATGCTTTTACTCATCAGGGATGAATATTTCTGTTTCAAATGATTGCTGTTCTTTTGAACTTTCTATTCATCAATGTGTCCTGAAAAAAAATTGTATCATGTTTCCACAAAGCATATTAAGCAGCACAATGCTTTTCAACATTGATGATAATCAGAAATGTTTCTTGAGCACATTAGAATATTAGAATGGTTTCTGAAGGATCATGTGACACTGAAGACTGGAGTAATGATCATCACAGGAATAAAATACATTTCTAAAATATATTCAAATAGAATAATATTATTTCAATTTTAAATAATATATTATGCACTGTAGCGTTCTGTGAGAGAATTCATTATAGATAGGAGAGAAATGTTTATTACAAATATTCTTATTGCAATATATTATGTATACATATTTTACTCAACTTGATTATAATGAAAAGTAATGGAAGTTAATTCAATCCAGTAAATAGTTCAAAATGGACTTAACTTTACTCAACATTGTGAGTTATGTATTTTTATGTTTAGAGTTTTATGTTGTTAACTTAAAAATGGCCTTAAAAAATCGCTCCTCACAAACAAATGGCACGATTTGAGGTATCATTCATTTCTGTGGCATAAACTGTGTGGGATTTATACGTTGATGTCTCTTTTGGGGTCACTAAACTCGAGTATTGAGCCGTAGTGAGACTCGATGGTGGACACACCACTAATAACCGTACTAGATCTTCTTCTTTGTCTCAGCTATTATTGTCTTTTTCAGTGATTGCTGTCGAGCAGCGCCAAGAGCCCTTTCAAAAACACCTCCAACTCCAAACCACGTTCCTATTAAAGGAATTTCACAGGAGAATTAGACTAAATGGAAGCCAGACTGAATATCTGCGGCAGCATTCGAGTCAGAGTCCATCTCCACGTCTGCACGGCACCTTTGATCAGCTCGCCGCAGCGTGGGGCCCCGGGGCCTCATCCTCCGGGTCCCGTCTGCCTGATTGAATGTGACGGCGCAGATATAATATCAATACTTTCTCCATGATTAGGAATAAGGAACTCCTGTTCTTTTGGCAAGTGCTAACCGCATTAAGCCAGTTCTGGGACGGGCGCGCGAGAGCGCCAAACGCAGAGTTAGTGTCTCATCAGCTAGTAATGGGGAGCAGACAGGTGACAGGCCTGTTCATTACACACACAATCGACTGGCCGCACACACACACAGATGCATAGAGTCGTATTTTTCATTATACATCCATGCCGCTTGCTTTCATTTACAGGCGCTAATGAGAAAATGTCCCCATTGATGGCAATGTTATCACTTTGCTGCCATTTGTTTGCTTTAGCACGGTAAAGAGGACGTCTGCCGTTCGTAACACATTAGTCTCATTTTGAAAACACTGTCAGTTTTTTTTTGTCTTAAAGGGAAAAATAATTAAAAATAAGCATCCTTTGACAACAAGCTTTATGGAAGGTCACTGACAGCCCGACTCAAACCAATGCATTTCCGTCTCGGGTAATTTAGACGTATTTGAAATAACGAACACGTCAAGCAGAATGCAAAACAGGATCCTTCATCGTGATCCTTTTTCCTGTATAATATGACTAGCGTCAGTCTGCTGACATCGACTTTTGTCTTGCTTGAAGGTTGGTTAAGTTTGCTTTTATTGTCTATCCACTCACTGCGGTACTATTTCTCTCTATTAGTGCGTTGGGATCGAGGCCTCGACTGACAGGCGTTGATGAAACTCGAGCAGGCCGGAGCCGAGGGGACGTGTCTGGGAACAAATGGACGACATGAATTCATTATACTCATTTGCGATAACAAGTGCTTGTGGTTTTAATTGACTTAATCAACAAATAGAATTAATCAGAGATTTCTAATTAATGATAATTGATTGAATATCCACTGGGTCACTGTCAGAGCTCCTTTCCCGTGTCCTTGCCGTCACTGTAGGGGATTTGGGGCTCCGCTCCTCAATCTCGCCGAGATTAATTGAAAATGTTAAAATTGCAGCGGCTGTAAAGAGCGAAATGAAGTGCGCGCTCGTTTTTTTCCCGGCGGAGAACGAGAAACAAATACCCCCGAATCCGAAAGAGCAGAGCCTGTCGTCTGGCTTTTTTTTTTTTTTTTGTTAATCCTCCGGAAAGCACGTCAGCGCCGGTGCACGCGTCATTTAAACTCTCCTCGCGCTTAAGTCGCACAGCACACCAAAAAAAAAAAAAAAGTCAGAATATCATAAGGCTTAGATTTTAATGAAATTAAGTGGGAGGGAGAGATGGGGAATTGGAGTTTAAAGGCTTTAGGCTGCGTCTGGATGGAGGCATGGTCTGTTCTCATTTTGTGCTGAATAAAGAGATAAGCAGTTTTTTGGAGGAACACTCTGGGGAGGTCTGTGTAATACACATGCATCTTCACGGCTCGGCTCTCCGCCTCAGGTGTGATTACAGACTCTGATAGCGAGAGACCTGTAGATTAATACTGTACACCAGATGGATTTAGCCACACGATAACAGCCAGGGGAGTGAGACGAGAGAGAATAGTCATACCGTCGTTCTGAAGATCGTGTTGGCGCCTAAGCACGTCGTGAGACGGCTGATCCTCTGATAGCTTTATTAAACAGCAGCACCTGATAGATGATCCACCCGTGATCATTTTATTGCTCGGTTCTGAAGCACAATGTGAAGTGGACACAAACACTTGGGACATAAATAGTTCACTTTTTTTTAATAATAGTCATAAACAAGGGTTATTATACACTGTAAAAAATGATACGATCAATAAGTTATGAGAACATATGCTTTTACGTTGTTTTAACTCACCAAAATAAGTTAAGTCATACAAGATTTCACACATTTTTTTATTTAATTTAAGTTGAAATGACTTACAGTTTTAAGTACAATCAACTTTTTTTTACAGTGATCTTAATTTTCCTTTTAAGTAGTTTTGATTTCAATTATTTTGTACTCTGTCATTGTTAGTGTTAATATTTACTATAGAATTTTTTTTAGTTCCAGTTTTAGTTTTTATTTTAGGCTGCCAAAGTTCATGTCTTAAGTGGTAAAGTTGAATTTCTCTTCACAGTCTAGAGTTATTGCTGTCTAGTGATATTTTTATAGTTAATGCAGGTTGGGTGTAAAGTTTTATACTTTGTATATATCATGTATTAAAGACTAAAATTACTAATAATTGATTATTTATAGTAATTCATCAAATTAGTTAATTATATACATTTTTTCGAGTCATGAACATATCTTTTAGTTTAGTAATTGTTTATCAATAAGTTATGTTCTCATTTAGTTTCCATTTTAGTTTGTGTTAATTGCAGTAATGCTGCAATTAATGTAGTTCATTAGACTAATTGTTGGCTATTTAAAGTTCCCAAGCAACGCAGTAACTTACCGCTTTCCATATTTACAGTCACAGTTGTGCATGTATCTCTGCATTTTACAGCTGCTTTGAATGCAGCTTAGAGTTGGAGCTACAAATGAGATCATATTTGACATATTGTAAGGGTTTAGAGTTTTAACACGTTTTAATATGCATAGCAGCTCAGATTGTTTGTTCTTGAGAGAATTAGATGAGAAATGTATGCGTTCGTATGGACTTGAGACATTGTTGAAATCTTTTCTGAAACCGGAGTCGCATTGCAGTCTAGGAGAAACAATTGAGATACTTTTTATTTGTGATTTTTCTTTCACAATATGCTGTTCTGTCTCTCTCTCTGTCTACCTCTTTCAGTGTTTTGATATCTGACTGAGGCACTAGGGCCCGCTGGCCCCCTGCCAGCACTTCAGTCTCAGTGCTGGTTTGTGGCTCTGAAATGGAGTCATTGTGTGGACTCACATACTGGAAGAAAAACAGCCTACTCACTGGACCGTGTGTTTGAAAAAGCTTTTTAGCAAATATTGGCCTACTATACTGCACTGTTCCTCTTCCTCAATAAGACTCAATCAGTTTATGAGAACCAGTAATGCAGAAACGGTGTCATTTTTCTAGTGATTTCTAGTCATTTCTACTCAAAATGCGAGACTACATCACTGCATGTACGTCTAAAACCTCAATATACAGTACATGCAGTGATGTAGTCTCGCATTTTTAGCTATTTAATCTAGGGGACCTGTGGTATCGATTAAACATAGTCATCTGTATTATTTTCTATGAAGTTACAGTATGTTAAGAACTGAGTAGTAGCCTGTTGGATTCTATTGGAATCAGGTGTGGTTCATATTGCTACTTATTCTGATCAAGAAATTCTCACTTAGACTAGAAATCATCTCACTGACATGGAAGTAGAGCTATCACTAACGATTGTATTGGTAATCTACTTATCTGTCAATTATTTGACGATTAATCAAGTAATTGTATCTTTTTTTGGTAATAAAAATAGACCTAAGTGAACAATAACCATTAACATGACTTAGGCCTACATACTAACAATGAGGCAATAATAATTGGTTCAGAAAAAATATTAAAAGCAAGTAATCATGGTTTTGTTGAACAACACTGTTAAAATGCATAATGCAATATTCATAATATAAACATAATCAACATATGTACATTATGTGGGCGCTAACAACCGTTTGATTGCTGCTGTTACACTTTACAGCATGATCAAATCCATGATTAATATTGTCCAAACAACATTCATGTCCACTTAATCTTTAATATTAGGCCACTTCTTTATGATAGAAATGCTACAACCAATAACGTCATTTCTTGAACATGTGGACATCAAAACATGTAAATTCAGTGCAAAGGTTTAAACATATATTTTGAAATCACGATGAACAACGGTTTGCATATTTAGAAACTGATGTATTTATTCTCCTGTGATCTCTTCCCATTATGATTTACATTACAAATCTGGTGAAATGGCGCACGATGCGTTCCCAGATGAACGTTATAAGCAACCCAAACTCAAAGCATATGCAGCGCTGGAGTTTGTTAACCGAGCTGCTGAGATGATAACAGTGCAACTCTTCACTATGAAACTCAAATCGTGTCAGACTTTATACATTCCCAAATGCACACTATTGGAAACCCAAACAAACAGCACATGCAGAGACTGAGTTCGTGTGGAGTAGCATTTACTGTGAACTGAGCCTCTTTGAGACGGAAGAAAAGCCCTGAAAACCGGCCGCAGCACATATATTTATTCAACTGAATAACAGCTTTTGTGATTTCACAATAGCACTATGCTAGATTATGATTTTAAATGGTTTTAATTAGGGCTGTCAAATCAATTAATTGGATCTAACATAAAAGTTTGTGTTTATATAACACAATTGTGTTTATATTGTGTGTATATATTATGTACATACACTACCGTTCAAAAGTTTGGAGTCAGTGAGAATTTTATTTTTATTTTTTGGAGGAAAGAAATCAATACTTTTATTTATTAAGGACAGTAAAGACATTTATAATGTTACAAAAGATTCTATTTCAAACAAATGCTGTTCTTTTGAACTTCCTATTCATCAAAGAATCCTAAAAACAAAACAAAAAAACTGTACAACTGACAGACCAACAACTGTTTCAACATTGATAATAATAATAAATGTTTCTTGAGCATCAAATCATCATATTATACTGATTTGTGAAGGATCATTTGACACTGAAGACACTGACACTGGTGATGCTGAAAATTCAGCTTTGATCACAGGAATAAATTACACTTTACTATATATTCACACAGAAAACAGCTGATTTACACTGGAATAATATTTAATACTATAACTGATTTTTGTTGTATTTTTAATCAAATAAGCGCAGCCATGGTTAGCAGAAGAGAATTCTTTTAAAAGTATTTTTAAATCATACCGACCCCAAACTTTTGAACGGTAGTGTATATATGTGTGTGTGTGTGTGTGTGTGTGTGTATACAGTATCTCACAAAAGTGAGTACACCCCGCACATTACAGCAAACATTGTAGTCCATCTTCTCAAGGGACAATACTATAGAAATGAAACTTTGATATATTTGAGAGTAGTCAATGTGCTGCTTGTATAACAGTATAGACTTACTGTCCTCTGAAAATAACTCAACATACAGACATTATTGTCAAAATAGCTGGCAACAAAAGTGAGTACACCCTAAGTGATAATAGCTGTTACACCCATGCAAAACCACATGTCCTATTCATCATGTTCATGTTTTTTTCTGCTTGACAGGATACAAATTTGTGTATCTTGTATTAGAGCAGTTCAAATTTGTGCTTTGAGAACAATTCTCTCATACTGACCACTGGATGTTCAACATGGCACCTCATGGCAAAGAACTCTCTAAGGATTTGAGAATTAGAATTGTTGCTCTCCACAAAGTTGACCTAGGCAATAAGAAGATTGGTAACACCCTGAAACCGAGTTACAGTACCGGTCAGGGTCATACAGAGGTTTTTCAAGACGGGTTCCACTTGAAACAGGCCTCGCAAGGGTCGATCAAAGAAGTTGAGTCCTGTGGGCGTCCTCAAGTGGAAGGTGAAGTGCCATGTGTCCAACATCCAGCAGCTCTGTGATGTCATTATGGAGGAGTGGAAGAGGATCCCAGCAACAACGTGTGCAGCTCTGGTGAACTCCATGCCTAGGAGGATTAAAGCAGTGCTAGAGAACAATGGTCCTCACACAAAAAACACTTTTGACACGGTTTTGACATGTTCACTTAGGGTGTTCTCACTTTTGTTGCCAGCTATTTTGACAATAATGGCTGTATGTTGAGTTATTTTGAGGACAGCAAATATATACTGCTCTACAAGCAGCACATTGACTACTCTCAAATATATCCAAGTTTAATTTCTATAGTATTGTCCCTTGAGAAGATATACTAAAATGTTTGCTGTAATGTGAGGGGTGTTCTCACTTTTGTGAGATACTGTATATATATACACTCACCGGCCACTTTATTAGGTACCCCATGCTAGTAACAGGTTGGACCCCCTTTTGCCTTCAGAACTGCCTCAATTCTTCGTGGCATAGATTCAACAAGGTGCTGGAAGCATTCCTCAGGGAGTTTGGTCCATATTGACATGATGGCATCACACAGTTGCCGCAGATTTGTCGGCTGCACATCCATGATGCGAATCTCCCGTTCCACCACATCCCAAAGATGTTCTATTGGGTTGAGATCTGGTGACTGTGGAGGCCATTTTAGTACAGTGAACTCATTGTCATGTTCAAGAAACCAATTTGAAATGATTAGAGCTTTGTGACATGGTGGAAGTAGCCATCAGAGGATGGGTACATGGTGGCCATTAAGGGATGGACATGGTCAGAAACAATGCTCAGGTAGGCCGTGGCATTTAAACGATGCCCAATTGGCACTAAGGGGCCTAAAGTGTGCCAGGAAAACATCCCCCACACCATTACACCACCACCACCAGCCTGCACAGTGGTAACAAGGCATGATGGTTCCATGTTCTCATTCTGTTTACGCCAAATTCTGACTCTAACATCTGAATGTCTCAACAGAAATCGAGACTCATCAGACCAGGCAACATTTTTCCAGTCTTCAACTGTTCAATTTTGGTGAGCTCTTGCAAATTGTAGCCTCTTTTTCCTATTTGTAGTGGAGATGAGTGGTACCCGGTGGAGTCTTCTGCTGTTGTAGCCCATCCGCCTCAAGGTTGTGCGTGTTGTGGCTTCACAAATGCTTTGCTGCATACCTCGGTTGTAACGAGTGGTTATTTCAGTCACTGTTGCCCTTCTATCAGCTCGAACCAGTCTGGCCATTCTCCTCTGACCTCTGGCATCAACAAGGCATTTCCGCCCACAGAACTGCCGCTCACTGGATGTTTTTTCTTTTTCGGACCATTCTCTGTAAACCCTAGAGATGGTTGTGCGTGAAAATCCCAGTAGATTAGCAGTTTCTGAAATACTCAGACCAGCCCTTCTGGCACCAACAATCATGCCACGTTCAAAGTCACTCAAATCAACTTTCTTCCCCATACTGATGCTCGGTTTGAACTGCAGGAGATTGTCTTGACCATGTCTACATGCCTAAATGCACTGAGTTGCCGCCATGTGATTGGCTGCTTAGAAATTAAGTGTTAACGAGCAGTTGGACAGGTGTACCTAATAAAGTGGCCGGTGAGTGTATATATATATATATATATACACACACACACATATATATATTATATAAACACAAACTTTTATGTTAGATGTGATTCATCGCGATTAATCGATTTGACAGCACTGGTTTTAATATATTGATTCGTGCAGCCTTTGAAAACTAATAATGCTGTTCATGGATTCTCGTCCGTGGAATACGCCTCTTCCGGTATTTTCCGGTTAATCGACACGGGCAAGTTGCAATCGAGGATTTTTTAAAATCAAGTTCTCGAATTTAATCGAGGAATCGTGACAGCACATGCAATTTAACAAATCTTTACATTTTATTTCTGTTATTTAAAGGAATGCTTATTTGTCACAATGTCTTTCCAGTAATGTTTAAAAAAAAATCTCATTTTTATTCTGAATTCTAATAGTCTATTAACAAAAAAAAATACTTCTAAATGAGTTTTTTGTGAATCCTTTTTTCTGTTTTTTTTCCATTTTTTTTTCAGTAAAAATATCTAAAAGCCCTTAAAACAAGCTACATTTGCTGTACAGGATATTGAGTCATGTTTAGATTGTATCTTTAATACGAGTGTATTTTGTCTTACTGCACTGGCTGAGTTTTATTTAGTACGGTTATAGAGTAAAAGAAGAAAAAGTAATAAACATCTGCCAGTGCAGTAAGACAAAATACACTTGTATTACTTCTTTTACTTTGTTACTAAATAAAAGTCTGCCAGTGAAGTGAGACAAAATACATTTATATTAAAGAGGCAATCTAAGAAAACAAGTTTTGATATATTATGCAGTGCTGCTTTTTAAGTAAATATCTTGTTTTTACTATTTTTAGATGTTTTGGCTGAAGAATAAGACGAAATTCTCAATCTAGTCTATTAACGTGTGATGAATTCCTGCTAACGTATAGTTGCTAAATAAAATAGTCTATTTCACTTAGTTTTTGTGTTTTTCGAGGGCAGAATTCATCACATGTTTGGTGGGCATTTATCTGAAGCTCATATCAGAGGCTGAACAAGTCTTGTGCTACTGTGTTAAACAACGACAAGCTATTTTATTATAAGATATTTGCATGTCTTTAAGAAGCTAGGGCACCACATTTCCCAGACACCAGCAACCGTTTGTGTCCATTTGAGTGTCAGTTTTCCATCTCCTCGCACGTTTCCTTTCTATCTGTCAAAGTTTCGACTCTTGGGCATGATAACTCTATCACAGCATGTTTGCTCCTCGGCCTCCTCTCCGGCACGCCGCCATTGAATTTTACAGTCTCATTACCTGTTTAAAAGACACGGGAGAGGGAAATATGCTAAAACAGAGGAGCGAAGCACTCCGGGAAAAATAAAATCCAATTTAAATGTAATGGTGAAATGTAATGGTGTTTAATATTTATTGAAAAATGTACAGAAAATGTAAGGCGGTGCTTTTCGAGGCTGGTGGGATTTGCATAAATTGTTCTCTGAATGTTTTCGTCCCATACCGCACATGGAGTAGCACCGTCTCTTTCGCAAAGCTGCCGCTGCATATTTAAAAGGGGTTTTGGTGCAGGTGAGAGACCGTCAGAATACCTGCAATCCTTCCAAAACGTGGTGTTGTCGTCTTTGGGAGAGTCTACATGCTCTGGCGGTTTCATTAAACAAGTGTCATAGCTGGACACTGAAGCATGGGAGTGCAGCTTTGGCCTTTAAATATTTAATTCTGTCGTGTTTATAGGGAGAGGGGGATGTGATTTACACGCTCCTGACAGCCTGAATTGTTGCGGAGACCTCATCAAGCACACGGGAGTCTCTCTTTCTCTCTCAGTGTCAGTTTCTCTCTCTCTCTTCTTTCACTATGTTCATTCATGGCTCTGAGGTTCAGTGAGTTCACATACATGACTAGCAATAAAAACCCCATGTTGTAGTTGTGGCAAATGTTGGAGAATAGTTTATTAAAAGTCGTTTTTTTTAGTAGACCGCGCTACATTTTTCAGTAGTGAGGTTGTAGCTCAGTATCTGTATCAAGGTGTTTTTTTTCACTATTTCTGTTCCTTTTGTATTGTGTATGAATAATACACAACTTTGTTATAATAACACACTTTGTTAGAACGGATCTCTCCATTTCTCAAGTAACTTTGGGAAGGCAGATTTATTTTAGCGATTAATTTCATTTGAATCATTTTGTTCGGATGGTTCAAACAAGTCATCACTCAGTTGTATTCCCAAGTCCCTGAGCAACATTTTTTCATCTTTTGAAATATTCAGTAACATTAAATGTTTTAAAAATGTAACTTCTGCATCATTAGTTCAAACAAATCTAATCATTTTGTTCTAGTGTTCAATTCAAGTGTTCCCAGAAGTCCTTGCCCAGCATTTATGTAGTTTTTTGTTCAAATTTTAATATATTTGTTTGTACACTTTTCTATCAGTTAAAAAAAATTATACAGCTTTTTATCAATGTTTTTTGTATTCATTTCAATTAATTATGTTTTTTTAGTTGATTTTTCTTATTATTTACACTAAAAAATGCTGTTTCAACCCATGTTTGGGTCAAATGTGGACAAACCCAACCTTTGGTTTAAATTTTGACATTACATTTTTTTAACCCAACGGTTGGGTTTGTCCATATTTGACCCAAACATGATTTGAAACAACCCTGCATTTTTTTTAGTGTAGGTTTGTTTTTATGGCTTTTTATCAATGTTTTTGTATTAATCTCTGTCAATCACAGTGTTTTTTTTTTGTATTATTATTTAGGTTTGTTTTATACAGCTTTTAATCAATATTTTGAATAAAGCTTTTTATTGGGGTTTTTTGTATGAATTTATATACATTTGTGTTTTTAGTTTGTTTTTAGATGTATTTGATGTTTTTTAGGTTTATGCTTTCACTGTAAATGATATCAGTGTTTTATGCCAGATAATTACTCCAATTAATTTATATAATCTCATATTTGTATAACTGAAGCCTATTGCTCACTTAAAGGGTTAGTTCACCCAAAAATGAAAATGATGTCATTAATTACTCACCTTGATGTCGTTCCAAACCTGTAAGACCTTCGTTCATCTTCAGAACACAAATTATTTTTGATGAAATCTGAGAGATGAACGAAGGTCTTACTGGTTTGGAATGAGGGTGAGTAATTAATGACAGAATTTTCATTTTTGGGAGAAATAACCCTTTAAGTAGCCTCAGTTTAGTTAGCTACTTTTTCAAATGGCTTACTTGACTGTAGTTTTAAAAAATAGCTTGCAGCTTTACAAGCTCAGCTTCAAAGTTAAGCTTTTAGAGTTGTGTTGTTCTTTCGTAAAACTCTTTGGCATTAACATATGAACCTTGCCCCCTTAACCTGATGACAGGGATGTTTAACCCTGTTTACTAAGACAGTCTATGAGTGTGTGAGAAGACTGTCCCGCTCCTGTCTCTGCAGGCTCTGTGTATGGAGGTGCGGGGCAGACGCAAGGGCATTTCCTCCGTGCTGAGGCTCTGTCAGAGGCTGCTGGATGGGCCTGAACAGCAGAGCTCAGAGGCAGAGCACCAGTCACTGCAGCTGCTGCAGGTCAACCTGGAGAGACGTTGGGAGGCCATCGTCATGCAGGTCCTTCAGTGGCAGACCAGACTGAAACACTCGCTGGGCAGAGACCAGGTCACATATGCTTTACACTACAGTTACAAGTAAACAAGAGAACATATGTATTGTGAATATAAACAGGTTAGTGCTGTCTGAGATCCACGCTGTGGACGGTTTAATTGTGTTAGTGGTGGAGTGGCATACTAGCAAACTGTTTACTGCATACTATTTTCTGTTTACTTTATATTATTTTTAAAAAGCAGTTGTATGCTCCGTTTGCATTATTTAGCAAGGAATTATGCAAATTGGTGCAAACAACATGGTGAAATTTTTCTTGCAAATACACACAAATGCCTCTTTTAATTAAACAAAATTGTTTACTACCAGTTTTCCATAATGATAAAAAAGGTGCAGTCTGTAAGTAATTTGTCTAATTTAAATATGCATGGCTGAGTGCTATACCAGCGCAAATAGCGTAAAGTGGCCATAACGTTTTTTTTGTGTGAATTAATCTCAGTATGTGAACAGTATGCAATGATAAACAATAGTATGCTGTGTTGTTGTTACATGAGCATACTATGTTGGATGTTTAATTCAACAACTGTGCATCCATCATGACGTAAATAATTTGCAGTGTTTGTTTAGTATAAAAATGTCTTTTTAAATATTTTGCCAATAAGGAGATGTTAAAATCCGTTGACATTACCTCTGGATTCTAATGCAACATACGGATATGTATTTTATTCAACCCACTGGAATCGGCTCTTTGAAGATCTCCTTATATGTTGCTCTGGTCAAAGAAAGCTGCCCAGGCCAATGTTTAGCAGAAATACACTAGAACCAATAATATAGTGCAGCACTGCTGGAACAGTGTAATAAGAATGATGTATAAGGCAGGGAAAGTGGCCACATATTATTCTTGAATACACAGAGTAAGGGGACAGTGGCTAGATGTGCTCCCCAGATACTCACTGTACTGTGAACTCAATCGATTACAAATGCTGCCAGAAGTAACTGACTGTTCTTAATGTATATTGAGTAACCCATAGCAATGAAATAACTTGATCTTGTGTCCCTATCCTGCACTGAAAGGGAGGAAGTAGTCTCATAAAGCACATAACATGTGCACACACCCGTGTTCACCGCAGTATAAAAAGACTTCCCATCCTGAAAACGGAACCCTTAACTAGTCTCTTATTGTATGTGTGGGACCGTTACAGTTCGTGTTAAACAGGGGAGTGGGCCAAGGGCTAGACTTTGCCTTTTGTCATGTAGATGTTGTGCATTCCTGCATGACAGCAGCGGGGCTCTGGGGAGGCTGCATGCTTCACACAGAAAAGCCCAGCAACCTGTTTGTGAACGTCCACTCACTTACACGGGGAAGACAAATTACTCGCCCCTCTCTCAGCTTGACCTTGCGGGGCTGAAGTGCAATTTCACTTTTTTTGCGAGTGCAGAATAAAGGAAAAGAAAAATAATAGGTAGAGTTTGTTTTTGTGAATACAGTACACTTTGTGAGATGATGAAATAGCTGACTGTTGAATGCTTCAAGAGGCCTTGCTCACAACAAGTCTTGTGTCTGAAAAAAAATCCAATCGTTACACTTTTAGCAGGATTTTTTTTCTTCTTTAGAATATCAAGAATTCAGTTTGAAGGTCAACGAAAGATATAATGGTTTTTAAGTTAACTTTCATCCACTCTGAAGGGAGTGGTAAACCAGTGAAAAAAAAAAGAAGGAAAAATTTTTTTCAAAAGAGTTGAGACACCGTCAAGTTATTACTTGATTTCACTCTCAAGTTTTAAAGAGTAGCAGAGACATTCAGAAATTTTCAGGCCATACTGGACCGTCTAGTTTAACTTGGCAAAATGACTTTTGTAATGGTGTAGCTAAAGGTTATAATTAGTCCATCTGATTAAAATGTTATGTGCTGCAATCGGGGTTCAAATGTTAGCTGAGGCAGCTTATTGAAATAATTTTTATTTGATTAGACTGATTGATTGTTCTCACAGTCGAGGGTTTTTATCATGCACTAGCAATCCAAGCTTGTGCATTAGTATTTTCCTCATCAGCAGAAAGAGAATAAACAGAAATCAAATAAAAATTCATTGTATGGGATATACGACATACAAAGCAAGTGTTAGATTTGCCAGTTTATTAGATTAATGAGATAGAGAGGATCATATAAATAGACTCTTCCTGCTTGAACAAGAAGCAAAGCAATATGTGTAATTATGTGCTGCGCTGAATACCCATATCTAAGCAAAAATATATTTGTCCCAGATTAAAGGGTTAGTTCACCCAAAAAATGAAAATGATGTCATTAATGACTCACCCTCATGTCGTTCCAAGCCCATAAGACCTCCATTCATCTTCGGAACACAGTTTAAGATATTTTAGATTTAGTCCGAGAGCTTTCTGTCCCTCCATTGAAAATGTATGTACGGTATACTGTCCTGTGTCCAGAAAGGAAATAAAGACGTCATAAAAGTAGTCCATGTGACATCAGTGGGTTAGTTAGAATTTTTTTGAAGCATCGAAAATACATTTTGGTCCAAAAATAAAAAAAAACTACGACTTTATTCAGCATTGTATTGTCTTCCAGTTCCACTTTAACTTTGCATTTGATCTAATTAAAAGAAAAGGGTTAGGGTTAGGGTTAGGGTTAGGGTTAGAGTCATACAACTGCTTTCCAATTGAGAATTTCTTTGCCCCTGACATTTTTTTCCCCTCCTACAGGTCCCTGGGAACCTCATTGAGCCTTCGCTTATGGACCTCCATGGGCTGACGGAAGATTCTTGGGAGTGGGACGAGATGGACATGACTATCTGCAATCTGGAGACACAGGACTGTGAAGATGAGCAAAATCCTGGATCTAAATCACACCTTAATTCCCCAAAGAAGCCTTTGAATCTCAAAGAGTCATGCCCAGATGACATGCGGTGCAGAGCAGCCTTGAGCACAGCAGAGTCGAATGCCTCGACTTCCTGTGTTTATCAGGTGTACAGTCTGGATAATGTTGAACTCTACCAACAACCCCAATATAATCACAAATCATTTTCATCCAAACTCCAGCCGTCACTGTTGAAGAGCCTGAGCATGGATTCCTCCTTCTCCTCAGCTGAATCTCTACCTGATATCTTGGGAGACCTGTTGAAGGGGAAGCACGAGCTGCTATCGAATTCAGCCAAGAGATCAGAGAGCGAAAGTGGGATAGTTAGTGAAGGGGACACGGAGACCACAGGTAACTCTGAGATGTGCCTGCTGTTCCAGAGTGATGATCCAAAAGTTTGCGTTACTCTCACCCCTCCAAACACAGAAGATTCACTCAATGGAGACAGAGTCTCAGATGAAGACATAGACAGAGTTTTGGAGCGTGCCAACAAGTGTGCTGAATATGTTGATAGTCTTAGCACTGGTAAGAGAGACCAGAGATTGCATATCATGAGAAAGAAAAGAGAAGATGGTGGAGAAAACAGGAAGAATCACCACAAGGAGCCAGTGAAGATCCTTGCCAATGAGCTTGAATTAAGCCAAGAGGCTAATGACAAAAATCTCAACATGAGCAGAGATGACGAGAGGGTGACCACACACCAAAAGATCCAAAAGGAGTTTGCACTGCTCTCCCAGGGGTCTTCCCTTGACTCCCTTTATGCAGTAGGAGAATTATTCCCATCAAGCAAAGAGACACTAACTCGTAGCACTTCACTGGAAAGTTGGCTTGCTCCATGTAAGAGCACAGAGGACGCAGGTAGTAAGGAAAGTCTGAGGGACATTGGATCGACTGTGGAGCCCACAGGAGAACTCAGCAGAAGAACTCTGGAACTTCTAAAACGCCTTGAGAACATCCAAAGCCCTCTTGCTCTGAAGATGACACGTAGCGTCTCTGACGTAACGCTCCAGAGCAGCTCGCTGTGGCGTGGCTCACGCTCAGCTGGCGCTCCCTCCTCCATTAACGAGAGCTCAGCAGCCTCCCTGACAGAGCTGAGCAGCACAGAGGACTTGTCCGTGGCATCCGAGGACCTAGCCGTGCAAATGAACCGCTGCGCTGCTGCTGAATCAAATGCGTCCTTCCGCAAACATTGCCACAGCCAGCAACAAACCGACGAGACTGACGCGAGCATCAGTATGGTTGTCAACGTTTCCTGCACTTCAGCCTGTACTGACGACGAGGAAGACAGCGATCTTCTCTCCAGCTCCACTCTGACGCTCACCGAAGAGGAGCTTGGTATTAAAGACGATGACTCTAGTGTAACCTCAGAGGAAGAATACATTGAAGGTTCCTTCACTCTCGGGTTGGATTATATAAAGGGTGAGTTTCAAAGCTGGATAAAGCCTAGATCTCAGAGTAGAGAGAAAAATGAGGCAGATCTAGTGGATGAACTGCAGTGTGGCACCCTGTCTAGAGACATCCTGTCACCCATTAAGACTACTAACGATCGGCAATTTCTCAGCCGGTCTGCGCTGAAACTCTTGGAAGCCAACACTAATGCTAAAAACGAGAGCCTCAAGCAACAGGAGGTGGACGGGAACCGTCGGGACGCCACCAGGAGCTATATCAGCCGCTTCGCGGATGACATGGAAAACGGCAATGTCGAGAGCTCTCACATCAAAGGGAAGGATGAAGACGACGAGCTGCTGAGAGAGGAGGGAAGTCTGCTAACCAAGAAAGGGGAATCATTTAAAGGCTCTATCAATGACGTCAAAAGCAATATGTTGACCGCCACCTCTCCATCCTCGTGCGAACAGAGCTTGAGCTCCCTGGAAGGACAGTTAAAAGGTGAGCTGCCCTGTCACAATTTTCCCCGTCCCTCCCCCACCATCTCTCCCGTAGAGGAGTGCTCGGGGTTAGCCGCTCACGCTCACAGCCGACAGAAGCAGCTTGCTGCCTTTCTGAATGACGTCCACGAGAACCATCAAGAAAGCTCTTCGGAGAGCTGCAGTCACCCTGCTTTCATGTCTGAAGAGGCCAAGAGTGACAACGTCCATGACTTTGTGATGGAGATCATTGACATGACATCTGTGGCCCTGAAGACCAAAGAGATGCAGGGAGAGCAGCCGGCGGAGGTATGTAGCCCAGCGTCTGTGTCTCAGATCAGAGAGAAGGTCCTCGAGCACTCCCATCGGCTTATTCATTTGCGGAAGGGCGACTTCTACTCCTATCTGTCGCTGTCCTCGCATGATAGTGACTGCGGAGAGGTCAGCACCTGTGCGGAGGACAAGAGCAGCAGCCCGATCCTTGCGAGCACGCCAGATATCCGTGAAGAAGAGCCGCTCTTCGAGGCCTGCACAGAGGAAGTGTACCTGGG